>NC_056728.1:1862698970-1863036470 GCF_019279795.1 Protopterus annectens | reverse complement strand
ACAAACGAAAAAATAGCTGAAGAAAGTAGTCCAAACAGTACCCTCTCTTTCCCGCTTCAGTTGAAATGACAGCTCTCCACTTATCTGCTGTTCCAAACCGTTTAATAAAATATAAATGAAGCGGATCCAAATGCTGGTACAAATGGTACAAATAAAACAAGTAAAAAGTTAAGCGCTTTTCGTGTTCTACATATGAAAACTTCCTCAGACAAACTGTTCTCTCCTAATGTTCCTCTATATATAACTTCTAGTTTCATCACATGGTTCTATCAATTAATGAAATTAACCCAATAAGTGATACAAATAATGCACATAAAAACGAGCAGGTATAAAATTCGTTGCTATATAAAATACGTTTAAAATAGAATACTGTTGACATATATTTTATAACATTTGCCTACACATCTATACTTGCATATCTCTAAAATACTTATATGCTAACCTATTCAAATCTTATTTGATTTCCTACATATATTACTTGAAAATAGTGCGGTCTAAAAACAGTCCCCTGGATTTAGCAATCCTCCGTGTAAGACTAAATAAGTCTTACACGGAAGCTGCAGTTGAACGGTATGATGTCAGCATGCCATGCATATTCACGAGGACATGCTGATTCATACTCTAGTCTAACACGGTCCATGTAGGAAAGTAGGGGGTGTGTCCAATTGCCGAGTACTGCAAAGAGACACGCCCCCAGAAGAGTTAGAGTCCTGATAGTAAACACCCACGAGTGAGTCCGCCGAAATGTCAAGAAACACAACACCACACATCCCCACAGACTAAACCCTAGTGAAAGTGTTTAAAAAGAAAAAATAACCGTTTCAATTTTTTTTATAATTTCCAATATGTTTGCCCGCATTTGCGCTCGTTTGCTCGGGTATGCCCTTCGCTCAACCACAGTTAGCAGATATGACATTGAAAAGCATATAAGATCTACATATGCAAATTAAACAAAGTAGCAATAGCGTAGCGGTAGAGACGTCACCCAAAGAATAGGTAGTCACGGTTCGAGCCCCACAACATCCCCCTCCATTTTTCTTTAAATAAGTATGAAACAATTCCCCAATATATATAAATTTAATTTAAGTAAAATGTAATGAAATGGCCCATGTATTTGTGAACAAAACCTATATTATGTATATATAAAAAGGATCATAATTGCCCGTAGCTTAGCAGCACTTTAACAAGCTTAATATGAGTGCCCGTAGCTAAGCAGCACTGTACCTAGCTTAATATGAGTGCCCGTAGCCAAGCAGCACTTTACCCAGCTTAAAATGATTGCCTGTAGCCAAACAGTGCTGAACCCAGCTTAATATGACTGCACATAACTAAATAATGCTTTACCCAGTGTAAGCCGTTTGCACGGAGCTGCGCAGTGCGCCAACCAGCTTACTGTTGGGCAAGGTGTAACAAAGTCGCCTTTACACAGACACACCTCCTAGCCTGTCTAGATAGTTGTAAAATAAAAAAGCAATAACAAGGGTCGAACCCGGGATACTGTGCACCATAGTCAAAGCACTGAACCACTAAGCCATGACACTTGTACCTAGAAATCCAGTACTACCATACATATAGGAATGAATGAAAATATAACCATGACAAAGCAGGTTTGCTCTTAGCTGAGAAATTTCCAAAACGGCCAGTCACAAATAAATGCGGGAAAACCAGCATATATAAGCTCCATAGGCGGGAATACACACCATAACTTATTGTGATACCCATTTGCAGTCAGGATGGCAGGTGTCGGAGAGGGAAATCGCTTTAGAGCGCAAAGGTGGGGCATTGATTAGTCCAAATATATGGTTTGGCTCCTAGTCCATCATCATGAAGGCCGACTCATGCAGGGCGATGTTCAATGGGGTGTGTATAAGGCAGAGGCATGGAACCAGTTGGCACATGATCTCAACAGTGCCACAGGCATTCCGAGGACTGGTGAACAGGTCCGTCACTACCATGCGGACCTGAAGCGACAAAAGGAGGACCAATTGAACTGATGGATCCAGGAGGCCCGTCAAATGCCCAATGCCCCACTACTGAGTAAGTATACATGTAATTAAGTATGTAAGAAATGCTATCCTAGCCTATAGTATGGATAGGTATGTTCCAATATCCCTTCATTTATATTACAGCTGCAGGTGTTCGTTCCACGAATCAGCAAGCCTATGCTGATAGGCTGGTAAGGCTGCGCCACCAGGCAGGTTAGTAATTATTCAGCTGGTATTATTATAGAATATAAGTGAGACAGCCTGTAAAAGAGTTCAGTGTTATAACCCAGTAATAAAGGTCAAATAAGCCTAGAATAAAGCTTCTGCTAGTATTCTAAGATCAGATAAGTGATGCAGCCTGGAAAGGAGTATTGTAATCCATTAATAAAGAGTAAACAAGTCTCAACTAGAGTTCCCACCTGTAATGTAATATCAGATAACTGCTTCAGCCTGAAAATGAATGTTCTAATCTATCAATAAAGGACAGACAAGTATTGAATACATCCTTGTATATACTGTCATATGAAATAAGTGAGTCAGCTGGAAAGGATTGTTGTAACCCAGTAATAAATGTTAATAAAGCCTAGAATTAAGTACCATCCTGAAATGTAAATATAAAATAAGTGAGAGTGTGAGAAAGACCTTGAAGTCTGTAATAAAGGTATACTGCATGCACGACATAATGAAATGAATGAGACAGCCACAACCAAAGAGTGAAATGTTTTAATAAAGTACAATACCTGGACTGTGTCCATCCCACATTTCGGATATGTTGTTGTACCCTTGCATTATGGAGATAGTATGGTTGTATGAAATGCTGAACATCCACAGTTGTCTAGGCCCATATAAACTGGCTGATGGGGATGCCAGTATGTCAGAAGAATATTTATAGTCCTCAACTGTGTCATGTATAGTATTTACCTGTTAATCCGGTACATGAGCAGCTTGTGCTTGTGATCCCACAAATGTCAGTGTGCTGCTAGAACTGTACGTAACTGTTCAAATGTAGCAGGATGAATACAAATGGAATGTATATTAATGTAGCAGTAACATCTCCATCACCAACATTTGTAAGGTTACATACAGGAAACTGTACTAATACATGTAGGGGATATATATCTGCATCTAGTAGGAATGTATAGTATCATTATAGGTATTTTAAGTTGTTAATGTAATATTTTATCACCCTACCTTATGTTCACAAATGATGCTATTCCACACCAAACTGGGTATGTGTATTCACAATTAATTCCTATGGACATTTGTCCTGTTGGTTTATACATATCTGCATGTACGTTGATGCATGCGCCCTGTTCACATATCCAAACCTGATGGCCTGTTGCCACCAATCAATCCTGCATGCTGTTGGAATGTCCACTGTTGTCCTATATATGCATGTGTTATGCTTGCTGTTCAACTTTTGGAATCCATGTGTGTTTGGTGAATGGGGATACTAATGCATGCTGTTACAACTAATTTGGAATGGTGCTGTTTGTTACTAACCCAAAATGCCATTAAATATTGCTAAACATAGGACAACTGGGAAGGCGGGTGCCAGCGGACCCACCTCAGCTGGCGAGTGCACCTGGCACCAGTGCCCAGGCCGGGACTTCCTCTTCTGGTGGCCCTGTGCCACCTACGGGTGGAAGTGCTGCAGGGGATGGGGCTCGCCCCCCCCCTCTGCAAGCGTGGCCGGAGGAGAGCCTCCACTCACCCTCCAAAGGGTCTGGTCTGTGGTGCGTAGTGAGATCATGCGTTCCGTGACTGATCCCCTACGCCAGCTTGAGGCGAGAGTGGCGCAACTCACGGGTGTGCCTGCCCATCCTATCCAGCCCCCAGCACAGCCCCGGCCTGGACTGTGAAGGCGCAGTGGTAACTGCCCATGGGTAGGGATCTCAGTTCCACTGTTGCCATCTGTGGGCTCATGGGCTTGCGATATCCAAACATCCGTCCCCGTCAATTGTGTTTACCCCCACATGTGTCATACTCTGCCCCTTTATGCGTCTTGTTTGTCTTGTCTGTTAACCTCCCCAAATATACCTACTTCCTGTACCTCACATTCCACTCTCACCTGAAAAAAAAAAAAAGGGCACTCTGTTCCCACAAAAAAATTACGCCCCATACATAGTTGCCCATTTGGCACACATGTCTGCTGTACATGTAAACTGATAATTACAATTGGCTCTACAACATACTTTGTTGTCCACACTCCTCTCTCAGGGGTGGAAGGTTTCAAATCTCACTCTAAATTTCTAACATATGCACAGCTGCTGCAAGAATTGGGCAGCTATGGGCCTTCCCTACATCCTTCTTGCACATCCCGAGCTTGTTTTCCTACTGTCCTACCCTCTTTGTGCCCCCTTTTTCACCACTTTCCTATTTCCCCATTTTCTTTTCTTTAAAAGAAAATAGCACTGGTGTTAGCGGGAGTAAGCACTTTTAAGCAGTTGTAAGCATGTGTGCGCTTAGCTAAGCATAGATAAGCATAGCTAAGCGTCGCACAAACTCGCGCAAACCCGCTTACAACTGCTTAAAAGTGCCTTAGTCACTCTGTATGACAAGGCCCTTGTACTGCTCAGCAGCAAAATAAAATATCCTTGTCAGTCTCAAACCCCACACCTTGGATTCACCAGTCTGCATGACATACCACTAAGCCACAGCAGATATACAATAACTTGGTGCTGCTAGAAATATAACATGCATTAAAAGGAGTGAATGTAAAGGGAAAATATGAAAGCCAGAGCAATACATTTCAAGACAGAAATATAACATGCATTAAAAGGAGTGAATGTAAAGGAGAAATACGAAAGCCAGAGCAATACATTTCAAGAAAGAAATGTAACATGCATTACAAGGAGTGAATGTGAAGGGAATATAGGAAAGCCAGAGCAATACATTGGAATAACCACTGTTGTATGCTAGTTAATTTACTAATTCCAAAACAAAGTACATACTCCCATGAATCTAGTGTTAGCATTAGGAGGTGTGAGTAAACTGACACACTGAGAAGAGTGTACTGGAAGAAGCAGCAGTCAGGTTTCAGTACAACATTCAGTACAACATGCATTTCACTGTCTACAACCCAGCTTCAGATATGAGACATATACCAACCTTCTGACTCACACAACAGTGTCCACAGCAAACAAGCATGGTCCCCACCTTGCAAAACTGAAAGGCCTATGCCTACCTAACCTATCATTTTATAGCAGTGTCCTGAAATCACAGTGAGAACTGCAATTAGCACACAGCAGGCTGCATGCAATTATTAATGGTGCATGCAATTACTAAATGGTGGGCACCAATTGGTGCAGAGGCCATCACATGCACATGTGCAGATACCTACAAAAGCAGCCTGTACTTGCTGTCCACACATGCAATAATATCATTGCAGCATATGGAGAGAGAGAGAGCAAGCAAGCAAGCAAGCGAAAGAGACAGACAAAAAAAACAAACAAACAAACAGAGGTGATTGTAGACACCAAAAAAAAAATATTTAAAAAGAAAAATAAACGTCAACAGGTACAACAGACAGAGGTAAGAAATACAAAGGTAAGGTATGCAACAGATATGTATTTCGTGGGATGCGAATGATGTGTATGAAGGGTACTGTACACACTGTGAACCCTCCATATGTGTGCGCAGTCCATACCTATATGTAAATGCAGATGTGCATAGGGCAAGGTACATACTGCAATTGTTAGTGAAGGCTAGACATATATATGCAGTTGAAGGTTGCTATGTGCACATATCTATGTAGGTTGTAGTGTGTGACATTGAAAACAGAAAGCAGTGCAGGTATATGTCATGTGGTGGTTAAATGCTGTGGGACTGAGACAGTAAGGCCTGCTACAGCTATATGGCCTGAGAACAGCAAAATGCATTCTACACAACACTGTGCAATATTTTTACAAAATTGTATGTCTCACAACTGTTTAATGATTCATATTCCCAACATGAAAGGTGGCCAGTATATGTGCCTATATGTGCATGTATATGTACAGCAATGGATGTTTACAAGTATGTGTATATATACCTGTATATATGTATATATATATATATATATATATATATATATATATATATATATATATATATATATGTGTGTATATATATATATATATATATATATATATATATATATATATATATATATATATAGATATATATATATATATATATATATAGATATATATATATATATATATATATATATATATATATAGAGAGAGAGAGAGAGAGATATGTAGATATGTAGATATATACATATATAAATATATGTAGAGATGTATAGATATATACAGATATATCTGGATATATCTGGATATATATAGGTAGGTATGTATATATATATATATATATATATATATATATACATACACACATATATATATATATAGAGAGAGAGAGAGAGACAGATATAGATATGTATATATATATATATATATATATATATATATATATATATATATATGTATGTATATATATATAGATAGATATATATATATATATGTGTGTGTATATATATATATATATATATATATGTATAAATATATATGTATATATATATATGTATAAATATATATGTGTATATGTATATAGATATAGATATATATAATATATATAGAGAGACAGATTGAGAGAGGGAGACACGGGGTCAGACGTACTGCAACAGGTGCCTGGTGACCAATGCATTGACTGAACACCAGTGTTGATACTGCAGTACCATACCCCATTCCAAAACACTTTACACACTAACTACCAGATAGGTGGTTGCCTGCCCAACACTGAAGGTGTCAGAAGGGAACATGGGACGTGGTGTACAGTAGCCTCCCCTCTGATAATCACAGTTCCACACTAGTCTTGTAATCCCTCTACATGGTACGTGTCATCACAAAAGGTGTGCCATCTAGAGAAATATAGGTCAGTGTACCCCCTACTCCTCACAATGCCCCATGTGGTATGTACCTCACATGACAACCACAGCAAGTGGAAAGGCCACAGACATACCTAACAAAGAGTGACACTGCCCCAAACACATGCCCTATGCAGACTGACTCACAAAACCACAGCTAGAGTGCATTGCATACATCATACACAGAGGTTACCACTGCCAGACATACAGAGGTATGTCAAACCCATAGCAGTCGGCCAACCACCATGACAACACCTCACAATCCCTCCGGGCTACATGACCTAGGGCCCTAATCCATGTCAATGCACTGAACACCACATGCTGGAGGTACAGGTTCCTATACACAAATATGCCATACTCTGGGCTAAACTACCCAGCATTAATAAACATGGCTCATCATTAGTAGATGTCATACATACCCCTGATAAATGTTATGGAGATAGGTAATATGCCCTGTGAGTCACCTATGTGTATCAGTTTGACAGAAGCAAGTGTAATCACATTACATGTGTGTCAAATGGCAGGGTAGCATATGGCTAGGCTGCTGTAGGCCCCAGCCCAATAGTGTAGTACCTACCTATGACACAATGCACACACACATGAACTCAGTGCAATACCACCTATGTGAGGTGGAATGAGTGTGATACTGACTGTGTGCAAGGTCTATAAAGGTGTGATAGCTTAGCGTGAGGTTGTGTCTGTCATGGTAGTTTGTGTCCTAGGTGTGAGGGCAGAGAAAGATGTGTCAGTTATTAGGATGCAGACATAGTGGGATGGCATATGTTGTGACGTAGTACCTTGTGTACGACTGTGGTGTCCCATTGTAGGCTGTAGCAGAACATGTATGCTCAGTAAGTGGTACTGCTGGTGAATCCAGGTCACATATGAACTGTTGTACTACATGAAGCTGTAGGCCTAAACACCACACTATGGTGTATGTTCACATTCCCTGGTATCACTGTCTTGTGTTTTCCTGTAGTCTGTGCAGATTAAATTCCTCAGGCATAGGTATCTGTAAGTAGGGGCACACAATACTATAAGGTACACAGGTAATGCTCATCTGTGTTGGCATACATTTGTGTGTTGTATGTTTGACTAATGTGTGTGTAATGATGCCTGTAACATGGCCACAATCACATGTGTGTTACAGGGTATGTGTGTGTACCTAGCAACATGTATACTCTGTTACAGCAGTATGCCAGCTATATTAACAACCATGCACATATGTTAGGTAGGGGTATGGCATCAAAGACTAGGGTGGTTTACTGTTAATACTGTAACTGTACGTTACATTCATTGCATTGAATGACAATATTCGTCATGCATTAGATTGATATATACCCCCAGTGTGAGGTTGTGCATTGTATCCAATACATGTATCAAGTACTGGTGTATACTGGTTTGTTGTATGGAGTGCGGCAGCCACTGTCAGGCAGTTGTGGGCTGAGCACTGATAAGTGGTATTGAAGGTGTGTATCCTCTGATAGACAGACAGATGCTATATCTGGCAGTTAAGTGATATCTGTACTTCATAATGTTAAGTGTGGCACATGACTTGCTCACACATATTGTTTAATTGTCTTCCAGGGTTATGGCTCATCGCCGCAATCCTGTGTATACAGCTGCAGAGGAGGAGGTCATACCAGCCAGCCTGTATCAAAACTATGCACAGCTTTTTTCCAGGGCCACCCAGCACCAGCATGAGCGCACTGCACTGTGGTAAGATCTTGTTCACCGGGTAAATGACATGGGCATACATAACTGGACATATGTGCAGGTACGCCATCACTGCAGTGATTTAATCAGACATGTCCGGCAGTGTGCATCTGATATCCATAGGCAACAGCTTGCCACAGGTGGTGGTGCGCCCACACATCCCCCCCCCCTCACCAGAGTGGAGGAGCTGCTCCTGAGCATGGTGGCTCCTGGCCTACAGCAGCAGCAACATCATGCATGTGTCATCATGGAGGCCAGAGCTACCCAGCAGGACAACATGGAGCGTGCAGGTAATATACCCTAGCTGTAGACTACTGTTACCTGTATTGTTAGAATATGCTTATGTGATATGTGTACTGTGTGTTTAGCAGTTGTGCTGCCTCTCGTGTGCAATACTGATATTTGGAATAGTATCTCCACACCTGTGACTGTTGACTGTTGTTCCACTGTAGATTAGCGCACTCACTCATGGCAGCAATGCCACAGTTGTGGCCACTGATAAACTGTGTCATATTCTTGTAGGTCCCTCTGGTGTGACAGCAGGGCAGACGGTACATGCTGGTGAGTGTGTTAACACTTTAATAATGGTAATGAAATGTGCATGTCATAGGTGAGGTGTAGGCCATGTACACGTAACACACCTACGCATAATGCATGCTGTCCATGTTTGCTGTGAGACATTAATCATCACATTAAAGTCAATAGCTGCCTCAAGCACATACACTGCACAGTGCAGCAGACACAAGTGTGGCAACACTGTACTGCACCTTAGATATGCATAGTTGCTACAGCTGTACACAACAGAACACGTTTATCATATGCAGTACATGAAAACATGCTATACTCATAGCAGTCATTGCTTTGCACCTCAATGTTGTGCGTGTGCAAACATATGCACCTATACACAGTATGCATAGCATGTTGTGTGTGTGCTTACATATGCCAGTATACACAATATGCACAGCAGTTGCCATCCAAACAAAGTGTCACATATATGTCCTGGAATGCTAGTGGGTGCATACGTCACTTGACACACATTGGGTTGTGTCCATGTACAAATTGTGTTCCAGGGTGTAGCCAATCACTGAACAACGACACAGTTGCAACAAAGCCATGTATACTGCCATTACATTGGGGTGTCTACACTAGCACTGTATGGTCTTGTGCAACACATATTCTGCATGCTGACACATGTGTGGTGACTGTTTACCTTGTGATGCTGACACCCACCTTCACCCACTATAGAGTATGTGTTGGATTGCTGGTGTGTGTGTATGTGCTGTAGTGAGGAGTGTATTACTGTTCATGTGTGCATGTGTGCATGTGTTCATGTGTTCATGTGTGCATGTGTGCATGTGTGCATGTGTGCATGTGTTCATGTGTGCATGTGTGCATGTGTTCATGTGTGCATGTGTGCATGTGTTCATGTGTAGATCGTAAAGTGTGCTTCCTGTCTTCTTCTCAAGGTGCTGAGTTAGGGCTGGCCGAATGCAGCAGGGAACCTGAAGCCACTGCCATGATTAGTACTGATGATGAGACATGTAGATTGACACAGGGAGGTTTGACAGGGTCTGTCGTTGGTCCACCAATCGACAGTACACAGCGTTCCACCCCATCTATGAGCACATTCATACTGCCAATACATCCCTCACCACCAATGGCCATAGGCAAGGGACAGCATACAGTTGGCACTGACCAGGAGTGTGTGGTACCCATGGCATTTGCATCCCCTCACAGCAACCATAGCCATATTCCTGGAATGGTACCACATAGGCGGAGGTCCAGGGGTTCTCGGGGGAGCACCGCTGGTCGTATTGCCCCTGGCAGGCGTGCCCTCACTGGTCTCATGACATCCAGTATGTTCCAGGCTGTAATGCAGGCTCAGGGCACATATGGAACGGTACACCAGGCAGGGACGTAGGGCGCAGAGGGCACATTACACCACTATCAAGGACAGCATCCATGACCTTGCCGGTGCCATCCGGACTTACACCGAGGTCATTGGTAGACATTGGGGGGAGACAATAGATGCCCACCACAATATGTCATTCATGAGCCAGGGCCGTGCGGGACAGTTGCAATGTCAACACGGACGCATGCCAGCAACAGCAACAGCTGGCAGTGGTCGTGGATGGCCCCTGTGTCACAGCCGCTCCCGTAGTGGCAGTACCAGCCCCAGCAATGCTGGGGCTGGCCTGTCCATTGACCGTCCAAGTAGACCACGTGCACGTGGCTCTGGCCATTCCCGACAGGGACATGGGTCCAGTCATCCCACCTCTGCCTCTGAGGACAGTACCCAGTCAGGGTTGGTACCCGGTACTGTCTGTAGCACCCCTGCCAGGCACAGGTACTGTGTCTGTGGCCGGAGACAGTAATCTGTATGGCCTAGCAGGTGCAGTCTGTGGCTGTCCCACAAACTACTGTATATGGCAGCCACATGGTGGAGCTGTGTGCATGCAGACACACACACATTAACCAAACAACTAAGGCTCACACATACACACACACACATTACATTAACATTGGCCCATGCTGTACTGTTGTCCCTTACACACACGCACACACACACACACACACACACACACACACACACACACACACACACACACACAGGCATGTCAATTGGATGGGTCAATGTCAGGCTCTGGCAAACAACAAAACGTCCTGTGCATATGATGATACCTGTGTCGCCTCCTGTCATCTGTAACATTGAGGGAGGAACAGGCTAACATGGTGTTGATGCACAGGGTGACACTATAACAGTGTAGCAATATTAGCAAGTTGTCAACAGGAAAGTGTAATGACATCCTTGTAGGTATATCTCAGCAGACATTATTCATCAAAGCTCTGATTGTCAATGTAGCATTGTTTACACCACTGTTAGGTCTGACTATGTATTGTCCACCCATGTGCCACTTGGCTGACATGTAATGTGTTGCCAGCATGTGGACAGTATGTGTGTGATGTGTGCAGTACAGATTAGCAAGTGTACATCTGTGAACATGATGGGTGTGCACTGTCTGTATGTACGTGCATAATAGACACATGGGACATTGTGGCATACCCTGTTGTACACATAGTGAACATGTCACAGTATCTTTCAATAGCCAGTATGCATTCTACTACAGTTATGTACTAACATGGGTAGACATGTGTGTATGACATGGGTAGACACCATGCTGTGGGTGATACTGTCAGTATCTGTCAATGATTTGCGGTCTGGTAGTATACATAACCTCAACAGCATGACTATAAGCAATCATTGGATGTTGTCCTGACAAATGACACACAGTCATAGGGAACTCAGTAACAGTTGTATCCTTCCGGTGCTACACTATAACACTAACCAGTGGTAATTACCACCACCCATTCCTGTGCCCACACCTGTTTGGCATATAGCCCCCTTCGGTACATGCAAACACACTAGGGATGTGTCCATCCACATCTGGTAAAGCATGCAGTGGCCTACAATCCATTCCCTGGATGGGACACATATCCTACACAAGGGTATCATACAGACAGATGCCTGTCATGTGATACATGCTGTATAACAGTAAGCCGACTATGGCATAGTCATCCACATGTACTATACTTCCTATCCCATCAGTACCACATTGGTGGTAGCCCTCAACATGTATGTTGGGTACCAATGTGTACATACAGCCTCATGTTATGTCATGTGTCCCTTGGTATCCACATATCCATAGGTATTGTGGAGTCCCAAGGTGTGTCACATGACACATTGGAGGCCTGAATGCATATACACAACGCGGTTGTACACCTATAAAGACTGTCCATTATTGGCAGTCATGGTTGTGTATGAACATGCTTGACATATACCCCAGGCATATACCCTCACTCACACTACTGTAAAGTAACTCTCATGGGTGTGTGTGGCACAGATGACCTTGGCCACAGATCATGACAGTGGATGGGCCTGTCACATACATACATATGTGACCTACGATCTGAGAAGCTGCGGCACAACCTGTCAATGGCAACAAATGTAGTCATGTAGTATGCAGGCTTTACACCTATGTACTGATTAAGGGAACATGTACACATACAGCCAAAAGGAGACAAGTATAAAACAATACTTCACCCAAAAAAATATACTTGTCGAGGAAATAAGGTAACCTCTGTTCTTCCTTAAAATATTTTAATGTTCCACCACAGGTAAATAACACGCCATCCAGGAGCACAAAACACAGCAACAACACAAAGAGCATAAACGCCGATGAAATCCACTGCGTTTTCGTTTCAGAAACTTCTTCCGATGAAACTAGGTACATAATGAAGTTTCATGAAGCTCTTATATACTCTCCACATTGAAAATCAACACTTAATTGACAAATTAATTGCCCAATTAAACAATTAAAATTTTAAAAGTGCCCAAACCTTATATGGATTTCCTGTGTACAACTGAACTACTAACTTCTATTCTATTAGTTCCTTTTAATTAAAAACACATACAATTAAAAATTTTAAAACTTTTAAAAACTTTGTTGCAATAAATATATTCATTTCAAACTTGATCAAAGAATTAGAATATGTATATATGTACTCAGAACACTCACTTTACAACTTTAAAAACTGTCATTGTAAATATCTCAAACAAGCATATTTAATTCAAATACTAATAGTGCCAACTATAGGTCATGTTTTGTATTGCTACCTAATAATCGATTGATTATACACTTTTAAGTCAGTAATACATTTTCATTAGAAAATTTTCATCTGAAAATAGGGTGGTGCATAAGGTTACAAAAAAATTAATATATTGCAAATAAAAATGTTAGGTTGATAAATAAACAAGTTAATCAACCCACTATGAGTCCCACATTATTCAGTGTTATAATTTATTGGCTCTCATCTTTAAAACTGGGGCAATAGAGAGGGTCTCATTTAACCCAGGGAATTTATGCCCTTCCAAATCCAATTGCCATACCAGTTCTTTATATTCGATCGAGGTTTCCATAGGCCACCCGGTCCAATTCTACCACATCAAGTACAAAAAAAGTGTAGGCAGCTCCATCACAGTTTAATGTATGCCTATATAGGGCATTAGTCCCATTTTGATTTTTGATATCATAACAATGTTCATAAATCCTGTTCCTTAGCTTTCTCGGATTTACCAACATAGAATGCCTCACACTTTAAACAAATAGCTAGGTAGACTATACCCTTCGTTTGGCAATTGGCAAAATGTTTACTGGGAATTAGAATATCCCTGCTCTTGAGGTAAACCATATCCTTCGATGCCACAAAGGGGCATTGATTGCATCTACCACATTTATAGGTACCAACCCTGCCTTCCCTAATAATGCCACTTGTTTTTTTCTTTTCTAATACATTTTTTATACATTTCCTTTCTAAAGGTACATTTAAATGGTTTATTGAAAACACCATTTAGGTCTGAGAGTTCACTAAAATTATTCCATTCATTCTCAACAATTTTCATAATTTTGTATGCCTCTCCACTAAAATCCATCACAAAGTTACCACTTTCACTAGTCCCATTGTTACTATTTAGCTGCCAATTCATTTCACCTAGTATAGGCTTATATTTAGTGGCTCTTCCCATCTTAACTTCATTTTCGATTGCTTTTATTAAGCTAGGAGGGTACCCTCTCGCTACAAACATCTTCATCAAGATCTCACATTCTGATTCAAAATCTTCTTCTCTAGAGCACATACGGCTCCTCACATACTGGCCCTTAACAATGCCTCTTTATGGTGGTATGGGTGCGCTATCAAACGCCAAAAACGAATTTGAATAAGATTTCTTTCTAAACACTTTGGAATAAAAATTATCTTGTCCTTTCCTATAAAAATCGAGATATCTTAAACAACTTGGGTCCTTCACATATGTGAATTTCAGAAAAGAAGTGGACTGACTAATATATTCATAAAATGCTGCAAATTCTGCATCAGTACCTACCCATAGAAGACACATGTCGCCTAGGTATCTTTTATATAATTTCCAGCACTTCTTGTAAGGTGAATTCATGACAAATTTACTCTCCCAAGCTGACATAATAATATTGGTATAAATGGGGCACATCTTGCCCCCATCGCTATCCCTTGCTTCTGCTTGAAAAATTCGCCATCATAAAACAAAAATTATTGCTTACAACTAATTCCATTAAGGTTAAAATCAACCTGAAATCATTATTGGTGAATTTACCATAGTTCACCAGACCTTCCTCAAACCATTCTAGACCTTCAACAAAGGGGATAGAGGAGAAAAGGTCAACTATGTCCATAGTAATGAACATAATCTTCTCATCAAAAATGCCCTTATTCAAATTTTTCAACAAGTCCCAGGAGTCTTTTACTATCCCTGAGCTTTCCTTCACCACCATTTTTAACTTTTCATCCAGCCATTTTGCAGGTGCCACAGACCCTTCAGAGGCTACAATCGGTCTCAATGGTGGATTATTCACATCCTTATGAACTTTAGGGACCCCAAAGATCGTGGGTACTCGGGGTTTAGTTACATTTAAATATTTATACAAATTCATGTCAATACTTCCTTCAAGGAGTAGATCATTCAGAGCTAACCAAATCTTTTTATTGCCTATATTGATCTCATTCAGGGAAGAACATTCATACCTATCCTCATTTTTTAATATTTCCAACATTTTGGTCATGTATAAAGACTGGTCCATTATCACTGTACCTCCCCCCTTATCAGGTTTAATTACTCTAAAGGTAGGGTCATTAGATAATTTGTGGAGTAATATTGACTCCTCCTTTGTTAGATTCGGTGTCACCCAGTTCTTATGAACCACACTTCTAATCTTCCTTTCTGTAACAGTCTCAAAATTTTTGAGCTGGGGATTCATAGGGGTTATATACTTTTTCTTCTCAAGATGTCCTCATTATTTCCTCCCCCCTGGTCTTCCTGAAACATAAGTTCCAGATTCTTCTTTCTAAGAAATAATTTCAAGTCAATCAAGACTTTACTAATATCTGCTTTTTTATTTGGTACAAATTTAAACCCCTTCATAAATAGGTTGAAAAAAGTATTGTTTATTTCAAAGTAGTGTAGTTGTAGATGCAATAATCATTTTTGGTCCATACATATCCATCCTTACTAATTCCATTACTACTCTTCTGTTGTTCAGGGTGGTTCAATGGGGTATTTAATAGTGCCTGTATTTGTTGTGTACAGGTCCCTTCCCCGCCTGGTAGTTTTTTTGAAAATTATTTTGATTAAAATTATTTTGGTAATTTGCCTGATGGTTCCTTTCATAATTGTTTCTAATCCTTTCCGATCTTCAGCGTGGAAAGGCCTCATATTCACTATCATTCCTACATTATTCATACCATCATTTTCCATCCCCTCTCCATCCTTATTGTAAGCACCCCACCCTTGGCTTGTAGAAAAAATACCTCTTGGTTTGGGATAATGTATATTTTCTTTAAATTCGTTCAAGTCTCTAATTTCCTACACTTTCTTTGGAATATAGATTCTATACTCTTCTCAATACTACTAAGTGTCGAAAAATAACTCCGTTTGCCCGGCTCCACTGTAAACAATAAAGCGGTAGTTATTAAATTGTTGACTTCACAACCCTTTTATGCAGCCCTACCATCACTCTATCATTTTCTTTAATTATAGCTTTTAAAATGTTAAAACCACAGTTGTCAAAGATTGCCACCAATTCACCATGGAAGTCACTTCCAATGTTTACTTTATTCGGGTATTTGCACACCCTTAGGCCCTTGGGCACTATTTTCAAATTCAAACATTCATTTAAGTAAGTGTTCTCTAATTCAAGATTTTTTAGCTTAAATAAACAGTCATTAAGCACATTAAGATTGTTGTCATAAGATGAATGCACATCATTTGGTCTCTTTTCCGGCACATTATTAACATTAAAACTAAATTTGGAATTATACACTTTTGAAAAGTCAGTTGTATAACTGTCCTTGTTACTTGTCATTCGATCGTTAGAAGCATTTCTTGTTATATGGAAACCAGCAGCAGCATCCCTAAAATCATAACCAACAGTCCTCCCATCCTTCGGTCTCGCTCCAGTATTCCTCTCACCACTCACGCCAGTTCTTACATAGTCATTATTGTCACTGTCATGTAAAAATATATTGGGAATATCCAGTTCACTCACTTTCCGTTTTTCGCTGCCAAAGGTAACAGGACCTACTTCATCCATTCTTGTGGCCACACTAGTTTTCGCAAATGCGCTTCCTGGTTGCAAGGAAAAGAAAGAAACGAACCCGGTGGTGTACTTCCGCTCTCCCTCGTCATTAACTCAAGAAGTTGAGTTAGTTGGTCGGAAAGCTTGTCAATGGAACATGTACACATATATATATTTGCAATGCATATACCTGATGTGTGCAATGCACTTACTGTTGTAATCATAATATGCCATAACATAGTAAAAGCAAGACCCACACTGCATTGACCAAGAGTGACACACATACAGTCAGCACTTGCAGGATTCAAACCCCTACCTAACTAGGTTATGATACTAGAGAGAGACGCATTAGCGCAGCGAGCTATTTGCTTTCCTGGGTGGTTTCCCTTCTCCGTCTGTATTTCTAGGGTGCTGACATCATCAATCTTTCCAAAGAAGAATGTACATCTGTAGTGTGTTTTCCCAGTCTTCAAAAAGTCCACTCATTTCATAGAGAATTGCACACACCCCCCACACACAAACAGTCAGCGGTTGCAGGATTCAAACCCCTACCTAATTAGGTTATGATACTACAGAGAGATACATTAGCACGGCGTGCTATTTTCTTTACTGGGTGGTTTCCCTTCTCAGTCTGTATTTCTACGGTGCTGACATCATCAGTCTTTCCAAAGAGGAATGTACATCTGTAGTGTGTTTTCCCAGTCTTCAAAAAGACCACTCCTTTCATAGAGAATTACACACCCACCACACGCAAACACACACACACAGTCAGCATTTGCAGGATTCAAACCCTTATCAAACTAGGTTATGATACTACAGAGAGACGCATTAGCACAGTGCACTATTTGTTTTACTTCTCTGTCTGCATTTCTAGGGTGCTGACATCATCAGTCTTTCCAAAGAGGAATGTACATCTATAGTGTGTTTTCCCAGTCTTCAAAAAGGCCACTCCTTTCATAGAGAATTGCACACACATACACACGCCATCAGCGTTTGCAGGATTCAAACCCCTACCTAACTAGGTTATGATACTAGAAAGAGATGCATTAGCATGGTGCGCTATTTGCTTTACTGGGTGGTTTCTCTTCTCTGTCTGTATTTCTAGGGTGCTGACATCATCAGTCTTTTCAAAGAGGAATGTACATCTGTAGTGTGTTTCCCAGTCTTCAAAAAGGCCACTCCTTTCATAGAGAATTGCACACACATACACACACACAGTCAGTGTTTGCAGGATTCAAACCCCTACCTATCTAGGTTATGATACTAGAGAGAGAGATGCATTAGTGCAGCACACTATTTGCTTTACTGGGTGGTTTCCCTTCTCTGTCTGTATTTCTAGGGTGCTGACATCATCAGACTGGACATGGTAAAGTGTGTACACTTTGTTTTATGCCATTCCAGGAATGGTCCATGTGGGTCGTCAGGTGTCAACAGCTGGAACAGGAACTCATAATCCTTACCTTGTGTGATCTATCTGTGAACACATCAACATTCCTTCATATGTCAACACATATTTATGCAAGCTTGTTGGTTTTGTGGCTACTACATGTGTCTGGGATGTTGATAAAGGGCTATTCAAAGTGTATGTGAGACATGTGTAGCTGTGTTCAGTGATGTATGCCCTGTGTGGCTGCCTTGCAAACAATCTAGCATGTTTGGGAACCATGATCTGCACATGAACATACCATGGTTAGTAGGGTTGTGTGTATGTCAGCTTCTAATAGCTTGGTTTATGACTTCAACCATGATGGACTCCATGGCTTGCAGATCATACTTCGTAGGCATACTGGACTGTACATCCCATGGTGTGTTGTGCACCAACACTTGTGTGGAGTGCCATATGTTACTGTAACACATTCAACGGTTCCACATCCTGTGTAGGGGGGGGGTTCAGCTGACTGTTCAGGTGCAGGATCTGTTTGTTCTGTAGTTTATGCATGACACATATCGGTAATCAATGTAGTCCACTTGATGCCATGCTTTTAGCATTGGGGGTAGCTGTTCATCCATTCTACATGTGATATCTCCTGGTATGATGATATGGACTATCGTCGGTGGGAGGTGGGTATGTATATATGGGCCTGTCTGTCAGGATGTTGGCATTGTCAGTCAGGTACAGTTGGCCCTGACTCATGACATATATGTGAGCACATTGCTATATATGACATAGCTGTCGGAGGTGTCATGATTCAGTCTGGACTCCTTCTCAGCTACTCTTTACAGAACACCAACAAACCTGAGCACTAATGCCTGATATACTCCTTTACACACTTAACACCCTACTGATCCTTTGTCATCTGGCTACAGAGTATGTCATGATGATATCCCGGCATGTCCAGGGGTCTGCTTTGTGTGCACTCTCCAGTCCAGCTGGTGAATATTGTGATGTAGACATAATGTCATGTCTGCCTCATATACACAGACAAGACTCTCCTCTTCACAACAAACCCAGATATATGTGTGAGATGCACCTATAGAGACATACATAGTGCTGAACTCTCTCAACCCATGACTGGCATAGTCTATCAGGTGGTGAAGATAACCACACACACCACATATCAGTCTCACATATCGTCTGGCGACAGCACTCAAACCACATTATCACACATACACATACTCAGATGCTGTAAATGAACTCTGCCTAGGCAGCAGAGACCTCCACATCAGGCACACACACAACTGCTACCCCACTACAATTCCCACATCTCACATAGTTCACAATGTCAGGGTGCCACACAGTCACTTGCCTTCGGGCTACACAACACACATAATACAGTTGTGATAGGCGACACTTATTGTCAGACACGCTGATGTACCACTCACCAGCCCATACAAGGGAATAGTCCCTTTGTGCTGTCTGTCGTGTGTCAGGATCTGCCACATAACACATGCAGTCAGGTCACTACAAAGCAAGTACAGGACTGGCACCATCATTGTCCATGCTGGTGCGTAAAACCTCAGATGTTACTCCCTGGACCACATGACATGGTACATGGAGGAACAGTGTCATGATGTAGCCCAGGCCAGTATGACCCTGACCTTGTCTAGCATCTTACACCCACCAAGTATGATGTCACAGTATACAGACAAACATCACATTTAACACTTGGCTAACAGATTGGTGTCATTCATAGGGGATACAGTGTCTGTCAGCCTGTGGTGACATGCTCAACATGCCACATAGCTTCACTATGGACAGCTTGCACCTGTCACCCTTGGACCTTTGAATGCTGGCTAAGGCTCTTGCTACCACCATAGTGCATTTGTTGAGCAGGGCTCAAAAGACAAACCCACCTACATAGACATTACAGGTTAAATAACACAAAGGGTAATGTTGCTCAACACCAGATGTGTTACCCTCATATTGCGGCCACTCAGGACTCCCCTCAGTATGGGGGATAGCAATATATGTGCACCAACAGATGCCTAGTTCAGGGTCACATATGCACATCAGCACTACCAGGTTATGTTTCATACCATGCTTTCTGACCACAGGACTTGGAACGGACAACACAACTAGGGGGTGTATCCATATACATCACAGGTACACACACCTCCGGGTTAGTGGCACTGCACTAAGCATCACAGACCATACATATACAACTACCATTGTTCGAAACTGCCTTTCAGTTTGTTGCCTACTACAGACCATGGGCCATTATGCATTGGCTCACCAGCATCAATATGGACACATATCTCACATGATGGATTGCTACCTGGATCAGGGATAGCACCCACATGGTCAGAATTGCAGGTGTCATGTCTGACTATACACCAGTTACACGTGGCATCCCGCACGGCTCAGTCCTGGGACATCTCTTGTTCAATATATATTTGTCTGACGTATAGGCTACCACAGGGGGAATATGGCTGACCTTGTTCACACTTGACTGCAAACTGGGTGCCATGATCACCTCTCCAGCTGCCACATGCATACTCCAACAGGGTCGCTCAGAGATGGATGACTGGTACCTGAGCCATGGCCTACAGCTAAATGCCATTAGTTGCATAGTCATCCTCTTTGGGAATAACAACATGCCCACACATTAACACATAGGTAGTACTCCATTACATATGGTAGGTGTTGTTAGGTGATTGGTGACATGCCTTGTTCGTACTGTCACCTTTGACATTCATGTTGCCACAGTGGTTGGACAGACCTTCTATATAAGCAACCTTATCCCATATGGTTTCACATCTAGATCGAGTGATGTCATTGTGCCCCTATACTAATAACAACCGTGCTTGGTTACAATGCCACCTTTGGGGTGTACCTTACCCAACACCTGCAGCAACTGTACTGGCCACAGATACCCAAGCAACAGCCACCCCTCAACAATACCCATGAATCACATATCTCACAAAATCAGTGTGCCTCACAGTCACAGCCCTTAAGGCCAAACAACACATCAAATACAGTTGTTATAGGGGACTCTATTGTCCGGCACACTGACGTCCCGCTCAACTGACTGAACAAGGAGAAGGTCACTGTAAGCTGCCTGTCAGGTGGCAGGATCCACCACATAATGCAAGCACTCAGGTCACTCCAAAGCAGGTACAAGTATGACTCTTTCATTGTCCATGCAGGTGTGAATGACATGAGACGTACCTCCCTGGACTACAAGACATGAGACATAGAGCAGCTCTCTGATCATGTAGCCCAGGCTGGTATGACCCTGACCTCGGGTAGCATCTTGCCCTCACCAAGAATGATGCCAGAGTATACAGACAAAATGATCAATTTAAAAAATTGTCTAAAGTATTGGTGTCATTCAATGGGGATCCAGTGTCTGTCAGCCTGGCATGACATGCCTGACAAGCCACGTTGTTTCGCTAGGGATGGCTTACACCTGTCACCCTTAGGCTTTCGTATACTGGCCATGCCTCTTGCCATCCCCATAGTGCATTTTTTAGGCGAGGCTCAAAGGACATACACACCTCCATTGACAACCCAAGGATACAAAATCTAGAGGTAATGCTACTCAATGCCAGACGTCTACACCTCAAGATGCATGCACTTGATGCTTTCCTCAGTACGGAGAATATTGATGTCTGTGCAGTAACAGAAACCTGGTTCAAGGCTCCTAAGAGCACCCCAGCACTACCAGGTTATAACTCATACCATGCGTTTTACACACAAAACTCAGACCAAAGCACAAAAGGTGGGGTAGTATCTATATTCATCAAAGATACCTACACCTCCAGGTTAGTGGCACTGCACGAAACATCAGAAACCATCCATGTGCAACTAACAGCGGGCCAAACTGTTTCAGTTTGTAGCCTGTTACAGAACACCCTCCCTATTACTGGAACCCCACTTGGCATTCCTGAGAACACTGGAGAATATCAAGGTCTCTCCTACAACTATGTTATTGGGTGACTTCATCTACCCAAACATTGACTGCAACAACTACTCAGCAACAAACACACTCGCCCAACAGTTCCTTGAAGTTAGAAACTGTAATGCGATGGAACAACTGGTCACCACTCCCACAAGAGGGAACAACATATTGGACCTGGTCATCACCAACATGGGGACTCTATGTTCCACACCAGAGGTAAACCCCTCATTGGTAAGATCAGACCATTAACAAATTTCTATGGACATCCATATCCCGTCACCACCCCCAGCCAAGGAAATCACTGTATAGAATTTCTCAAATGCCAACTTTGCACTTCTCAAGACTGAGGTGGAATTCTTCAAAGCCCACAGGCCAGAGGATAACAGGCCAATCCGCAGAATCCTTTACAAATGCATTCTATGAGCACCTGCAGGAATGCATGGATCGTGCTATCCCAAATAAAACGAAGCCTCACTCCTCCAAAAACAGGAGACCTGTTTGGTGGACCCCAGCCATAAATAAGCTATACAACAGAAGGAGGAAGCTACTACATGACAGAGCAAAATCCCAAAAATGGAAGCCATCTCTGATCAGTATTAGCAAGAAACTTCAATACCTCATAAAATCATCAAAGGCCAGTTTCCAAAGGGAAATTGCCCTAGACACTAAAGATAATCACAAGTCCTTCTTTAGTTATGTCCATAATATGGGTGGAAATTCCCAGATATGCTCTGAATTGTTGCATAACGGTACAAAATATACCGAAACTACAGACAGAAAACATCCTGGCAGACAGATACAGCACAAACCTCTCCCCGCCTTCACCCACAAAGGAACAAATGCCTATCCCAACTGAATGTAACCTCCCTGACATCACAGATGCACAGGTGAAAGCTGCCCTCACCAAAGCAGAAAACACAGCAGCTATGGGACCGGACGGTATCCCAGGCTATGTCTTACACAAGCTCCAAGAAGAACTGAACCCTCACATTAAGTCACTGTTCAAACTTAGCCTTACTACAAGATATGTATCCAAATAATGGCATACAGCTACAGAAGTTCCACTCCACAAAGGTGGTGCCAAAATAGACCCTGGGAACTATCGCCCCATAAGCCTGACTAGTCTGGTCTGTACAGCTATGGAGCGTATTATCATGGAACTCATAAACAAAGACATTGGGAGCCTCCAGACACTGGACCCTACCCAATTTGGCTTTGTTAAGGGCAGATCATGCCTCTCAAACCTAGCTGATTTCTTTGAAACAGTTACCAAAGCTATGGATGAGGGCAAGGTAGTCCACACAGCCTACCTGGACCTCGCAAACATGTTCAACACAATACCCCACTCGGATATCATACATAACTTTAACAGCTTAGATATCAACCCCTATATCACAAGATGGGTTGCAAACTGGCTCATGGATAGAACCCACATTGTCAGAATCGCAGGTGCCATGTCCAAATACAAACCAATTACAAGTGGCATCCCACAGGGCTCAGTTCTGGGACCTCTCTGGTTCGGTATATACTTCTCTGAGGTTCAGGCTAACACGGGGGTATTATGGCTGACAAGGTTCGCAGATTACTGCAAACTGGGGGCCATAATCAACTCTCCCGCTAACACAAGCATCCTCCAGAAGGGTCTCACAGAGATGGATGTTTGCTGCCAGAGCCACAAGCTCGAGCTACATGCTAAAAAGTGCATAGTCATCCCCTTTGTGAAAAACAAGGTGCACACAAATTACCACATAAGTGGTAATCCATTAAGTACAGAAGTAGTAACTTGAGATTTGTGGACCAATGTAGACAGTAATCTCTCCTTTGATAATCACATTGCCAAAGTGGTTACAAACACCTTCTATATATGCCACCTTATCACGAACGGGTTCGCATTTACATCAAGTGAGGTCATTGTGCCCCTCTACTCATCAGTCATCAGCACCATACCTGAATACAATGGCCCTTTTGGGATATACCTTACCCGACACCTGCAGCACCTGGTGAGACCCAAAAGTACCTCTCCAAGAGGGTCATGGGGTACAAACAGATGTCAGATGCAGCTCAACTAAGGAAACTCCAGCTCTACTCAGTTGCTTACCACCTACTCAGAGGCAATCTATGCCTGACATACAAAGCCATGTCAAAGCCCGAATTAATGGGCATGCTCCACCTCAAAAATCCAAGTCCCTTAGAGATACACGCTGCATGGATTTAAACCTCAGCACAGGAATAAAAAGAACATGCTGGAGGGACAGATTCATTTCCCAGAGGCTCCCCTCACTCTGGAATAGAATCCCAATTCATATTAGACATAGCCCCTTGCTGACCCTCTTCAAGCCAAATGTGGACACATGGATGGGAAATCGCAAATTCACCCCTGGGATCTCTTCTGTGTCCCTGCTAGACAGAGGCACAGTAGCCTAAACGTACATGGGCTATCTTGTGTGACCTACTATTCACTGGCACAGTGTAGTACTCTGACAGGGCTGCAAAAGCCAAACACACTCTGGCTAGGCTTGTACATACCCTAGGGCAGATAGCCTACTATCGACCTCTGAACCTATGCTTCTGCTCGGGATGCACAATATTTACTGCTGATACTGTTTGCAGGTCTTTATCGTCTTTGCTTTCCCAGTTTCTATGAACAACTTAGGTATCTGTAGAACATGTTTGATTATGACAGGGTTCCACTCTATTATATAAGTGTCTGTTGTCATGTAACTGTGTGCACAGGGTGGATTGCTGGATAGTGAGAGGTTCCTGGGTTAACACATGCAACTGCCAGATGTGTGGCCCACTGCTGTAGTCAGACATGGCCTAAGTGTGTGAGCATGCCCAGTTCAGGCTTTCCATGTTTTGTTGCCTGACATATGTCTCATTTATCCAAGTGTGTGAGCATGCCCAGTGTGACCTTTCAGTATGTTGCAATCTGAAGTCCACTACATTTGTGGAAGTGTGTGAACATGACCGATAGTAACATTTATACTGTGTGTGTTGGAAGTCAAGTTCTGTTCTTACTGCAGGACTCACCTTTGTGTCATAACTAAACAGGGATTATGCTGTGCCTGTAGGGTTTCCATGAGATACTTTGCATAGACTTATCAACATTCCTTCATACCGGCTGAACAGTGCAATGTTGTCATGGTTTAGTGGTTCAGTACTTTAACTATAGTGCACAGTATCCTGGGTTTGAGGCCCATTACTGCTTTATATCTCCATACTGAGCAGACCAGACTGCTTAAGGGCCAGTTAAGCAAGTATGAGCATGTTGGCTTTTATTCTGCTATGCCCTACTTAGACCAGGCTTGTCCGACATTGCTGTATATTCACCGGCATTGCTGTATATTCACCAACTTTGCTGGACATTGCCCAATATTACTCGACACTGACCACAGTTGTACTAGTTGGTGTGTGTATTCTGTTTGCATATACTGCATGGTGGTAAATGCTGTTTAGCACTACCTTACATTGCTTGACACATGGCAGTCATGCCTCAGGTGGTGCTGCAGGGCTGCCTATGTCGGCTGCACATACTACACTCCCTGTACATGTTTGAAGCAGGTAGTGTCAACTTAGGCATCCCTTTTACTATATGTGCGGGTCAGAGAGAGGTATAATTTCCAGGGTTCCTACTGAGTCAGTGTATGTGCTATGCATTACCTCTTTGCTAAGGCCAAAGCATACTGGGCACACCTCCTTCTGCCTACTGGGGCAGGCTCAGGTTGTTCCTCCTCCAAGTCACGCTCTGCCTATGATGACCTTGGCAATGGTGGGGGGGGCTGTTTGGGCCAGGCCTATGCTGGGCCTGCTGCAGCTGTTTTTGCAGGATCATATTATGTAGCATAGCACATACCATGACAATTTGGGTACATGTAGTTGGAGTGTACTGCAAGGCTCCACCAGATGTGTCCAGGCACCGGAACTGTGACTTGAGCAGCCCAAACACATGCTCGATTACATTTCATGTTTGTGCGTGTGCCTCATTATGGCGTTCCTGTTCAGGTGTGTGTGCTTTTCTGATGGGTGTCATCAGCCACGGCTCCAGTGCATAGCCAGCAGCCCCCACTAGGTGACCATGTGGGATGTCCCCATTGGCAAATGTCTGGTACAGCTGCGTCAGATGCCAGATATGGGAATCATGGTAGCTTCCAGGACAGCCAGCACACACATTCAGTATTATGCCCTGGGCATCACACATGACCTGGCAGTTGATGGAGGGGAAGCCCTTGTGGTTGAAGTAGACCCTACCCCGCTCACCAGCTGGTGCTTTGATGCATATGTTAGTGCAGTCTATTGCACCCACTACCTCAGGGTATTCTGCTATTTGCTGGAAGAGACGCATATTGCTGGCCAATACCTCACAGGAATTAGGGAAATATACATGATCACCGACATGTGCTGACATGGCATCCAGAAACTGGTGCAGTACCCTGGATGCTGATGCCTGTGATATCTCCATCATATCACCAGTTGGTCTCTGTAAGGTACCTGTTTCTAGTATTCGTAGGCTAACATATACTTTGGTTTCCACTGGAATGGGTTCCCCTATGTTGGTTCTGTGTGTGAGGCGTGGCCTGCACAACTCAACAATTTGCTGCATGAGGTCTCTGTCCACTCTATAGCGCTCCACTATCTCCAGCTCATGTAGCCCGTGGTAGGTTACCCTGGGCCTATACACTCTTCTCCATCTCCTCACTAGGGGTTGGTTGGCAGCATTCCCATTGTCACCACCCTCAGCATGTTGCATATGTTGGTTTATGACAGCAATGGCAGCCCCTAACATTTCTTTGTCTCAGTTAAGCCTTTTCAGTATTCACTTCTCTTAGCTTACTGCAGTGCTACAGTGTCTCTGAGCAATACATGGTGAAAAGTTGTTTGCAGAGTTTTAAGTGCTGGGCTGGGCTGGTTTACTGCCTGTGTAATTGCCTGATTCTGATTATTTCCACCTGCTAGCTCTGCTGACTCTCCCTGGTTAACTTCCTACTGTTTGTTGTGCTTCCTTTTCCCTTTCCATTTCCTCAGGGGGCAGCGCCGCGCACACTAGCGCAGATGCACGTACACGTGCTAACATGCACTGACACAGGCTTAGACGGACTTATACTAGCTAATTCCTGCCTAAATGCGTGCACACCAGCGCAGAGGTGCTTACAAGACTTTAAACTGCCTTATACATGTTTACTCCGGCTTAAACGCGCTCACTCATGCTTCCACGCGCGCACACTGTCTTACTCGGGTTTACAGGCGCGCATACACGTTGCAAGGATTTTTACAAGAAACTTTGGTGATACCCACAGTGTGCACCTTCTATTTCTTGACTTTAGCTAAGATACCTGATGACACACCTCTTCCAGTGATGAGAAACTGACAGCTAACACATGACACTCTGCTCCAATGATATTATCTTCTTTCATACATACCCCCTCCTGATGTCACCTATATCCTACTCTGTTACTCCCCTTATCCTAGTCTTACACTCCACTGACTGTGCTCATTTGCTATGTAGACTTGGGATTCACTATCCTTACCCTCATTTGCATAGGATTGCCTACTAATGCTTGGTTACATCTCTTAGATGAGTTCCCCCCTTAGCAACCCCTACTCGGTAGCCATGTTGTCTTCAGCCTGCCATTGCCTTGCATTGTACAATACAAATCCCCATAAAATCCACATCTGTGGGTTTTAATTTTTATTTTTCTGGTTTTTAGAGCGCAGCCCATTTGCGTGACGCTGCGCTACGCTTAAACATGGAAAATCGGGAAAAAAAATTAAATTACTTTTTTTTCATTTTGCATCGGGTAACATTGCCAATTGCCGTATATTTGGCCATTGGCATGCTTCCTCTACTGGATGCAACCTTTATTTGAAGCTGTCACGGCTCCGTTTTGCTATTTGCAGAACGGTACTCAGTTGTCAACTGAGTACATTTCTGCAGATAACACTACTCTTACTCGGACAGGTTTGGGTTTCCTGGATCACAAATCTACCTCATTTGCATGCCTTTCAGCTGCAGTTGAGGTAATTTGCATGTCCCGGCCCTGTCCATGTAAGAGCTGTTTTAGGAGCTCTCTTACATAGGTTCATAGGTTCATAGGTTCATACTAGGCTATCTGCCCGAGGGCATTTACAAGCCTAGCCCATCGTTTTGTGGCTTACGCCACCCCTTTAGTATGGGGAACTATACCCATTATTTTGCTGTGCCTCTGTCGAGCAGTGACACTGAGGTAATCCCTGGGGTATATCTGCGATCTCCCATCCATTGGTCAAGGTTTCTCTTGAACAAGGCCAGCGAGGTGCTCTGCCTCACATGTGCCGGGATTTTGTTCCACAGCATAGGGAGTCTTTGGGTGATGAATCTATCCCTCCAGCACGTCCTATTAATAGCCGTGTCAAGGTTTAAGTCTCCTGCCCTTGTGGCTCTGATGGATCTAGATTTTTTGAGGTGAAGCATATTCATCAAATCTGGGTTTGACATGGCCTCGTATGTTAGGCAAAGGTCACCTCTGAGCAAGCGGTAAGCGACTGAATAGAGCTGGAGTTCTTTCAGTCGGGCAGCGTGGGACAGATTTTTGAGACCCTTTATCCTTTTGGTGAGGAACTTTTGTGGCCTCTCCAGCTGCTGCAAGTGTCGGGTCAGATACATTCCGAATGGGGCATTGTACTCAATCATTGGTCTGATGAGTGATGAGTAAAGGGAGACTATGACCTCCCTTGATCTAGATGAGAATCCCTTCATGATAAGGTGGGCAATGTAGAAGGTCTTCCTAACTACTTTAGCTACATGGGTGTCGAATGACAGACTACTATCAACCTGGGTCCCCAGGTCCCTGATAACTTCTTCTGTGCTCAGTGGATTGCCACCTATTTGGTAGCTAGGTAACCTTGTTTTTCCGAAGGGTATGACTATGCATTTTTTGGCATTTAACTTTAGGCCATGGCTCTGGCACCAGTTATCCGTTTCTGTGAGACCCTTCTGAAGGATATCTGTGTCAGATGTGTTTTCTACTATGGCGCCCAGTTTGCAGTCATCTGCAGACTTTGTCAGCCATAACCCTCCTGTGTTTGCTTGTACTTCGGAAAACTAGATGCCAAACAAGAGTGGGCCCAGGACTGAGCCCTGTGGGACACCACTTGTGACAGGCTTTGAGTCTGACATGGCACCAGCAACTCTGACCCTGTGGGTTCTGTCACTCAGCCAGTTTGCAACCCATCTTGTGATGTATGGGTTGACATTTAAGCTGATGAGTTTTTCAATGATACCCGAGTGGGGTATTGTATCGAAGGCCTTAGCCAGATCGAGGTAGGCTGTATGGACTGCCTTTCTCTCATCAATGGCTTTGGTGACTGTTTGAAAAAGTCAACCAAGTTTAAAAGGCATGATCTGCCTTTGACAAAGCCAAACTGGGTTGGATCCAAAGTCTGCAAATTCCTATGTCTTTATTTATGAGATCCATTATGATCCTCTCCATGGCTTTGCAGATAAGGCTTGTCAAGCTAATGGGCGGTAATTTCCAGGGTCGGTGGAGGCACCGCCTTTGTGAAGTGGTACCACAGTTGCAGTGTGCCACTCCTGGAATGTATCCAGAGGTAAGACTTTGATTAAACAGCTGTCCTAGCTGTGGGTTTAATTCCTCATTGAGTTCATGGAGCACACAGCCAGGGACACCATCAGGTCCCATGGATGCTGTGTTTTTGCTTTGGAGAGAGCAGTTCTCACTTGGGCGCTGGAGATGTTTGGGGGCTGCAATCATTTGGTATAGATATCTCTCCTTTTGGGGAGGGCAGAAGTTTGCACTGAACCTGTCAGCCAGTATGTTGGCAATGTCTGTAGGATCAGTAATCTTCACATCATTTTGAACTAGCTCTGAGCATATCTGGGAGTTTCCTCCCAGGTTTCTAACATAGCTAAAGAAGGCCTTATGATTGTCTTTTGAGTCTTTAGCTATTTTTCTCTCGAAATTTGCTTTGGATGATTTTATGAGAGCTCTTAGTTTTTACTTATAGTGATCAAGGGTGTCTTACCTTTTAAGGATTTTGCTCTATCTTGTAGTAGCTTCCTCCTTTTGTTGTAGAGTTTGTTTATGGCTGGGGTCCACCAGACTGGACGCTTGCCTTTGGTACAAAGAGTCTTTGTTTTGCTTGGGATTGCCTTATCCATGCAGTCCTGCAGGTGCTGGTAGAAGGCATTTGTAAGTGATTCAGCGGCTTGAGTACTGTTTTCTGCCGCTCGGGGCGTTAGAGGAGACCACAGTAGTCTTTAGAAGTGTGAAGTCAGCTTTTGAGAAGTTCTTTACTGTGTTGTTTTTTATTTCAGGTGGGGGTGGGATGAGGACCTCCAGCGAGATTAGTTTGTGGTCTGATCTCACCAGTGAGGGTACACCTCCGGTGTTGAACATTGTGCTCCCATGTTCGTGATGATGAGATCAAGTATGTTATCTCCTCTTGTGGGGATGGTGACTAGTTGTTCCATGGCATTTGAGTTTATGAATTCCAGGAACTTTTGGGCTAGGGTGTTTGGGCTTGAGTAGTGTTCCCAGTCTATATTAGGGTAATTGAAGTCACCTAGTATGATGGTGTTTGGTGATACATTTATCCCCTCTAGTGTTTTCAGGAAGGCCATGTGAGGTTCCTGAGTTTGTGAGGGTGGCCTGTAACATGCTACAATTTGCAGAGCAGTCTTGCCTATGGTTAATTGCACCTGGATGGTCTCCGATGCATCGTGCGTTGCCACCAGTCTTGAGGTGTGGGTGTCCTTGATGAATATGGATACCCCCCCTCCTTTCTTGGTATTGTCCGGATTTTGGGGCCGGAACGCATGATATGAGGTAAAACCTGATAGCGCTGGGGTGCTCTCAGGAGCCTTGAACCAGGTTTCTGTCACAGCACAGACATCGATGTTCTCCATACTGAGAAGGGCCTCGAGTGCGTGCATTTTGAGATTTAGATTTCTGGCATTGAGCAGCATTACCCTTAGTTTTTTTCCTTTTTTGTGTTCTAGGGTGGTAGGTTTAGAATTTGAGCCTTGCCTAAAAAAGGCACTATGGGGGTGGCAAGAGCCTTTGCCAATATCCGGAATCCCAGGCTGTTCCTGGATCGCTCGTCGGACATGATGGCTGTATGGAGTCTTACTCTACTCTTAGACTCCGTGCAAGCCATCGTGAATCTGGCCCAGTTATTTAGTAATATTTGCTTAGTGTGTTACTTTGTTATTCTTACGTACCTTTTAAAGTGGTACGTACACTCACTCTACAACTATTAGAGCGAGTCTAATTAACTGGTCAAATAACAACAAATGAATATATGAAATTAAATCAACTACATTACTTAGATACAGCTTATACAGTCTATGTACAATCTATATACAACCTACAGTTCCTGCAAAAACTTATATAAAAGAAAATCCAACTGCTGTATGCAATAATAATTATGAATGCAAAAATTGCAGATCGCAATATTACTATGTTCATAACTAAAGTTACATACATAAACAATGTAATCTAAGCATATGCATAATTACTATCAGTTACAAACCTAATGCCAAATTTTAATCTATTGTATTTTACATTTGTTTTACATTAATTACTCCTATTTAAGTTTTTTAATCTCAAAATACATAAAATGGAGTAGATTTTGTTTATGCCTGGTTATACACAGGCTTTAGTGATTAATTGCCACACTAATTCTAGCCTTTCTAATAGAAGGCTATCAGGTCCACCTCTTCCTTCTGATTTTATCTGATCAATAACTCGGAACTTAAATATCTGTTCTGGATGTTCCATTACATGTCTTGCCAGAGCATTCTCTGACTTCTTATGATTAATGCTGTGCAGATGTTCATACACACTTTCCTTAAGTGTCCTTATGGGTTTCCCTATATAGAATACGTGGCATTGTTGACATTTAGCTAGGTACACTATCATTTTTGACTGACAGTTATATTTGTCTCTGGTGTAATATTTTTTATTTCGGATGTAAAATGCTCGTCCAATTTCTGTATGTTTGCAGAAATTACACATCAGACATTTTGTCATCCCTGGGTTTCTAATAATGCTATGGGACTTATTTTCAAATATATTTTTGATGTTTCTTCCCCTCTTAAATATAATCCTGGGGAGTTGAGTAAGCTTTTTCCTAACAAAGGGATCATTCTCTAAAATTTCCCAATTCTTGTATACGATGTTCCTTAACTCCCACGCATTAATGTTATATGGCGTGATAAAGCTATAACTTATATAGTTATGTTCTCTATTGGTGTTTCCACTTTCTGGTGATTCATATCTCATGCCATTAACTTCCTGTTCAATACGTAAAATGGGTCTATAAATTCCCCTATTTCTCTTGTTGTTAATTTCATCAATGAGGTCACTCACTAATACTTGTGGGTAGCCTCTATTGAGAAACATTGTTTCAAGTTTTTGGCATTCGATCAAATATATTGAATATATGTCAACAGTATTCTATTTTAAACGTATTTTACATAGCAACGCATTTTATACCTGCTCATTTTTATGTGCATTATTTGCATCACATATTGGGTTAATTTCATTAATTGATAGAACCATTTGATGAAACTAGAAATTATATATAGAGGAACATTAGGAGAGAACAGTTTGTCTGAGGAAGTTTTCATATGTAGAAAACGAAAAGCGCTTAACTTTTTACTTGTTTTATTTGTACCATTTGTACCAGCATTTGGATCCACTTCATTTATATTTTATTAAACGGTTTGGAACAGCAGATAAGTGGAGAGCTGTCATTTCAACTGAAGTGGGAAAGAGAGGGTACTGTTTGGACTACTTTCTGCAGCTATTTTTTCATTTGTGCAGTTTGAAATTTTCTTTCTGGTGTGTCTTGGTGTTTTCGTTATGGTGGCAGAAAGTGTTGACAGTTCCCAGTTACCAGGAACACAGAACAGCGAACCTGGTAACTTAACAGTTCTTATTAATTTACTTTCCCAACGTGTGGAAAATTTGGCTGACAGAATAGACATATTGGGCGGACTTACATCAAGTAACCCACATGGGAGTGGTAACTTTAGTCTGATAAACCAAAGAGGAATTAATAAAAGTAACTCTCACAGGTTGGACACTAATTCTGTTTCTCCTACTACTACCTCTATTAACTCTGACACGGTGAGGCCATTACCCAGTCAACAAGGAGACATTGGTTCCAGAAGTGTTTCAGGGAACTCAGTGAATTTAAATAATACCTCGGGGCTTATTGTGATTCCATACGTTGCAGTATGGCTGCAAGAACCAATGACATTTGGTAGCTGTGAACAGACAACAATGCAGGAAAACCCGGCTGGAGGTAAAACATCCATTGTAACAAATTTAAGAACACTTGACCACTTCTTCTTCTTCTTCTTCTTTCGGCTTTTTCCCGGTTAGGGGTCGCCACAGCGGATCGCCTTGTCCGCACATTGAATGGCAGTGGAGTTTTACAGTGTCGAGTTGCCAGCCCGGCGCCCAACCTTCCACAGAACCTTCCTCACACGCACACCTAGGGCCAATTTAGAGTGGCCAATCCACCTGCAGCATGTCTTTGGGATGTGGGAGGAAACCGGAGCACCCGGAGGAAACCCACGCAACCACAGGGAGGACATGCAGACTCCGCACAGAAGGCACCCCAGCCGAGGATCGAACCGGAGAACCTCTTGCTGTGAGGTGGCAATGCTAACCACTGCACCACCGTGGCCGCCCTAAGAACACTTGACCACACTCTCATTAAATATAAGAAACTCCAATTGGAAGTCTCTTATTTTAGAGAGTGTATCAAAGAGAAGGTGGTACCGAAAGGCTTAAGAACGTGGCAATACCCAACAGGGCTAGAAGAAGGATCAGCGTTCCACAAAGATTTATTAAATATGTTTGACAGACATGGAACAGAGCTCCTTGAACTAATGGCCAAACACTATCAGACTAATCTGGAAGTGCTGGCTATAGACATTCAAAAAATAGACCAGGACATTAAAATTAGTTTAGACTTTGAACGTTACAGATTTGATTACAATAGAACATTTGAGAGTATCAATCAATTAATGGAAAAACTGAAATCAACAAAAATGAAAAAAATGCAGCATGACAAAACAGCATATAGAAATGGGACAGCGTATCCTAAACCCCCATCATCTCAGGTATGGAAACAAATAGGAGCATCTATAAGAGAAAATGAAAATGGTGAGACCCAGGAAAATGAACCACAAATAATAAATAGAACAAATGATACTGGTAGAAATGACAACTATGAAGTTAGAAGAAGTGAGAGAATCATACAGAAAAACAATCACAATAGAGGGAACACTTCCAGTAATCAAAACCCTGACAATTGTGAAAATTTTCACCACCAGACCCAAAATCACAATCCTCAGACAGGGAAACAACAACGCCCCAACAACAACAGGAGGCGGAGGAAATAGAGGGTACCCCTGGTAGTAATAAAAGGTACTGTAAACTTATGACCAATGCACAAAAAGACTTCACAGTTTACAACTATACAGAGACTGAAATTGGCCTTGATATGGTCGAATTCTTTGCTAAAGGTCAAACATTTGTTATAGCAGAGAAGGCATGATTAGCACAAACTCTTATAGACTTTAAATTATTTATACATAAGGTCAATTTAGCAGTGATTATGGGGACAAATATACATAATGAGACTGAATTTTACATTACTAGCACATATAATCCACCATTACAGAATAGTGTTGCACTATGAAAACATGTGCAAAATAGATCTGAGACACAGTAGAGAGAACGGTAAAATGCTCAAAGGTGAAAGAAACATCACTAGTCAGGAAAGATGTGCAATTAGTGATATACAGCAACTGCCCCTCCGATTTATGAAACTAGATAAGGGAGAGGGGTTGGTTATTATGCATATAGATGATTATAAACAAAGAATGAAATCATTGTTAAATAGTGAGACATATGTTAGTGTCTCAAGGAATGAACTTAATATCGCTTATACTAGAATGAAAACATACATTAATGATTTGTTTATAGAAGCGAAGATTGATTTGGACATGTACAACTATATGACCATGATGGTGCCTAAAACTCCATTTTTATTTGGCGTACCAAAAGTACATAAAAATATAGAGAATCCTCCTATGAGGCCACTAGTAGATGCACATAATAGTATCACCTACAGTTGTGCCAAAGTAGTAGACTCTATATTGAAAAAATATATTAAACATGAGAGCCAAATATGTAAGGATTCATGGTCATTTTTGAGAGAAATTAATCAACTAGAATTCAAAAATGAATTTAATTTTATGACAATTGACGTAAACGATCTGTATACATCTATCCCTCATCAAGAAGGGATAGAATGGGTTTCTAGAAAATTAAAAAATCTGGGAGCCCCAGGTAAGGAAATTGGCTTGGTAGAGGAACTGTTGGACATTATTCTATCCAATAACTACATTATGTTTGACAATGCCTTCTACTTGCAAAAAGTAGGAGTTGCAATGGGGTCCCCACTCGGGACGAGTTTTTCTAATTTAGTCATGGCTCAGTGGGAAGATGAATTTGTCAAGAACCAACCTTATGTTAAAAATCAACTATATCATTATACAAGATTTCTGGATGACATTTTTGTCATACTAAAGGGAGATGAAAGTAAAGCTATAGAGTTACTTCATTATTTTAACAACACTACAAACTTTTTGAGCTTTACATCAAGTTATGGAGAAAACAAAATCTCATTCTTGGACATTGAGCTAAGAAAAGATAGTAGGCATAACAGATACGTCAGTACTATCTTTAGAAAAGAAACATATTCTAAAAGTTTATTACACTTTACCAGCTGTCACCCGTTCCACCAAAAAAGATCGGTGTTAAAGGGACAGCTGGTAAGAGCTGCTAGAATGGTTAGTCTTGAAAGTGACTTCCAGATCGAATGCCAAAAACGTGAAACAATGTTTCTCAATAGAGGCTACCCGCAAGTATTAGTGAGTGACCTCATTGATGAAATTAACAAGAGAAATAGGGGAATTTCTAGACCCATTTTACGTATTGAACAAGAAGTTAATGGCATGAAATATAAATCACCAGAAAGTGGAAACACCAATAGAGAACATAACTATATAAGTTATAGCTTTATCATGCCATATAGCATTAATGCGTGGGAGTTAAGGAACATCATATACAAGAATTGGGAAATTCTAGAGAATGATCCCTTTGTTAGGAAAAAGCTTACTCAACTCCCCAGGATTATATTTAAGAGGGAAAGAAACATCAAAAATATATTTGAAAATCAGTCCCATAGCATTATTAGAAACCCCGGGATGACAAAATGTCTGATGTGTAATTTCTGCAAACATATAGACATTGGACGAACATTTTACATCCGAAATAAAAAATATTACACCAGAGACAAATATAACTGTCAGTCTAAAATGATAGTGTACCTAGCTAAATGTCAACAATGCCACGTATTCTATATAGAGAAAATCATAAGGACACTTAAGGAAAGAGTGTATGAGCATCTGTACAGCATTAGTCATAAGAAGTCAGAGAATGCTCTGGCAAGACATGTAATGGAACATCCAGAACATATATTTAAGTTCCGAGTTATTGATCAGATAAAATCAGACTGAAGAGGTGGACCTGATAGCCTTCTATTAGAAAGGCTAGAATTAGTGTGGCAATTAATCACTAATGCCTGCGTATATCCAGCATAAACAAAATCTACTCCATTTTATGTATTTTGAGATTAAAAAACTTAAACAGGAGTAATTAATGTAAAACAAATGTAAACTACAATAGATTAAAATTTGGCATTAGTTAGGTTTACCACTGATAGTAATTATGAATATGCTTAGATTACATTGTTTATGTACGTAAATTTAGTTATGAACATAGTAATATTGCAATCTGCAATTTTTGCATTCATAATTATTATTACATATAGCAGTTGGATTTTCTTTTATATAAGTTTTTGCAGGAACTGCAGGTTGTATATAGATTGTACATAGACTGTATAAGCTGTATCTAAGTAATGTAGTTGATTTAATTTCATATATTCATTTGTTGTTATTTGACCAGTTAATTAGACTCGCTGTAAGAGTTGTAGAGTGAGTGTACGTACCACTTTAAAAGGTACGTAAGAATAACAAAGTAACACGCTAAGCAAATGTTACTAAATAACTGTTTTTAGACCGCACCATTTTCAAGTAATATATGTAGGAAATCAAATAAGATTTGAATAGGTTAGCATATAAGTATTTTAGAGATATGCAAGTATAGATGTGTTAGGAAAATGTTATAAAATATATGTCAACAGTATTCTATTTTAAACGTATTTTACATAGCAACAAATTTTATACCTGCTCGTTTTTATGTGCATTATTTGCATCACTTATTGGGTTAATTTCATTAATTGATAGAACCATGTGATGAAACTAGACGTTATATATAGAGGAACATTAGGAGAGAACAGTTTGTCTGAGGAAGTTTTCATATGTAGAACACGAAAAGCGCTTAACTTTTTACTTGTTTTATTTGTACCATTTGTACCAGCATTTGGATCCGCTTCATTTATATTTTATTAAACGGTTTGGAACAGCAGATAAGTGGAGAGCTGTCATTTCAACTGAAGCAGGAAAGAGAGGGTACTGTTTGGACTACTTTCTGCAGCTATTTTTTCATTTGTGCAGTTTGAAATTTTCTTTTTGGTGTGACCAAAATTTTTAAGCCTGGTGCTGTTATGAAAAGTCTGCTTCTGGGCATGTTCTGTCAAACAGATTTTTGATTTCAAAAATGTCTACAAGAAACAATCATGTCACCATCGTACAGTTTTGTTACTACAGTCTGACTCTCCATTTTTCTCCTTCCTTCATTTAAATTCTGTACAGACCTCTCTGAAAGGCCACAAGATGAAGCATTAAATAAAGCAGAAGTTACATAATGCATTATTTTCCCTGCATAAAGTTTACAGATTCCAAACTGTTAAAACAAGATCTAGTGGTAAGCAACAGCACTTCTGGAATTCTACATTTACTAAAACTTACACTTATCTCATTCTAGCCTATAACACCTTTTTTGCATACTTCTAATTAACACCCATAGCTCTTTATGGCATTCAAATCTTTTTTTTTTTTTTTTTTAGTCTGACTTCTTTAACTAAGTACTGTACCAACTAATACATGTAGTATTAGAAAGGGCAAGGACATGTTAACAAAGTGATACTAAGAATGTAAATCCATGATGCCCTGCAGTAGAGAAATGAATAACTGTTTGCAACTTATTATTCATATTTTTATATCTATGTTCATATTTTTATAACTGAAAGACCTACATGCTATCAAGGAGTATGGTTTGAAATGCCATGGTGGCAGACAGGAAAATCTATTGTCAATGTCCATTTAGATCACACTTTAATGAAGATAATAATGTGTGTTTGTTGGTAATTATAAAAATAAGTGCTCTACTATGAAACTCCAACTTCCTGAAATTTGACATGCCGAAAGGATGAAAAAATACCCTAAACTGAAAAGTACAGAAAAAACATTTCAGTTGTTTTTTTTTTTCCCAGAGGGGCAACCCTTGATGTGGGGGGAAAGCCTCCATGCCTCTCCAAACATATATATATATATATATATATATATATATATATATATATATATATATAGGGTCTATATTATATCCTCGAATGCTTAAAAAAGCGAACGCTGATTGATCGAACTTATTTTTGCGAAACTGCAAAATATCGAAGCAGCAGAAACTCAATTTTTTTTCCTAGGGAAAGAATGTGGTTGTCCGTTTCTGTTGCTTCGGTATTTTCAGTGTTATGGTGGAAAGTTACCGGTCGGATTCAGGTAAGTGTGCAATTGTGTGGATGTGAGTGTTAGGGTGATTTAGGTGAGTTAGGGTTAGGGAGCGAGTGAGGTGAGTGTGCGATAGTGACAGACCTTAGGGTTAGGGTTTGGGTTAAGGTAAGTGGGTAGATAGTGGTGTGTGCATAGTTTAGTGTAGGGTTAGGTATCAGATTTTAGGTGTATGTGTGTGGATTTCTGTTTGTTTGGTGTGCTTGTGTTTTGTGTATGTGTTTTGGATCAGCAATTTTTTTCCCTGGGAAAAAAATCGCTGATCTGACAGTTAGAGATTGTAAGCTTTCGCTTAAATTAGGTCAATCAATCAGCGTTCGCTTTTTTAAGCATTCAATGATATAATATAGACCATATATATATATATATATATATATATATATATATATATATATATATATATATATATATATATATATATATATATATATATATATATACACCAGCTCCACAGTCGCACCAAGTCAAAGGGAGAAGTCTCCCAAAACAAGTGAATCATTGCCAGAGCGCACTTAGAAACTGTACCAGCAATGATTTCCAATGATAAACACTGTTCAGCATTATCCCGTTCATTTTTTTTTCTTGCATGCAATTCACGCTTTAGCAATTTCACCTTGAGCATGTGTAGGGGAGTCAAAAATAAGCAATATTTACACACATTTAATATTTCAAAAAGCAACTGACTTATAAACTACTGCTTACATCAGGTGACTCATTAGATTTTATTAAACAAAAGTGTATTTGATATTTGCACTGTAAGTTGAACATCTTCAGAGATATTCAGTGTCATTTATATTGCTAATTGTACAATTAAGCACACATTTTCATATTTCTGTAAGTATCTCAATAGACATGAACTCATGGAGGAATTTCTTGCTGTCATTTGAAAGCTGGTGTCTTGTTAAAAGATTTTTAAAAATATAAATCTAGGTTGTACATTTTCCAAGATACAACATTTTGTTGGTGAAACTCAAAATGGTTTGGAATGCAAGGATGAGCTTAAGCTGTTAGAGGTGTGAAATTCCATACCACATAGGTGTTAATGAGTTAATATTTAAATTATTGTTTGAAAAATCAGCTTCATGACCTACAGTTCCATCCATTTGCATCTTTTAGCAAAAAATATTTTCTATGGGAAAAGCCACCATAGTCCATCTGCTCTCTAGACTATGGTTTCTCAGGTCATTGTCTTGGGTGTAAAGATGCACTGAGTGGCCTTTTACTATTTCACTGACAGTCATAAAATATCTTTATTTCTTTATCTGCATTGTCATCGATGCCAGGCCTTTATACATATGATCTGCCTAAATTCTTTCTTTCCGGATGTTTGAGAGTGTGCTTGATGCTATATTGTTAGTAGTACAGAAGTGTCGCTATTATTATAATCTCTTCCCTGACACTTGATGCTAGTTTTGTGGAAGAGTATGACCTAAATCCTGTATCAGTTATTAATGGTCAGCCTATCAAGCCATATTTCTGAGCTTGCAACAAAGCTTCTTCTTTAGTAGTCTAGTTTTTATTTTGTTCAGTATACACTGGTACTTTTACCATGACCAACATCACTTTCTGGTCAGTGTCTGTTGGCTTTCCTATAATAGAATACCTCTACAGTGCAGAAGCATTGGTATGACACTTTTCTACTCGGTAGACAATTCGGTATCTTCTCATTAGCACCATACTCAATTTGTTTATACTCTGTGCATATGGAAAAAACAGGCCATACAAATATTTATGAAATTATTGGATTTGAAACATTTCTGCTGTCCCCTCATTGACCAGTTGTATTTTTTCTGAGCAGCATCATTGTGGCAGATATAACCAGAATTTTTTTTTTTTTTTTTAGCTATCATCAGGCAGTCTGTGTAAAAGAGCAGCTCTTACACCATTACTAAGCATAACAGGACAGGATGACCCCTCCAACAATTTTGACTTTTGTAATGCTATTTCTTGCTCATTGCTTCGTGTACGTACTGCAACCTTGTGTAAAGACCAAATGCTTTAACATTGTGTGTGTGTGTGTGTGTGTGTGTGTGTGTGTGTGTGTGTGTGTGTGTGTGTGTGTGTGTGTATGTGTATTCAAGTTTTTTCATTACAGATTTGGAAGTTTGATATTTGATTACACTGCTGACATGACATATGAAAATAACAAACGGCTTTGTTGCTGTGCAGCCACGGGACCCTTGCAAGGCCATATGTTGAAGAAAAAAATAATGCCAAGAGTTAAAGGAAGTTATATTGTGTTAAACATATTTGACTTATTCATTTATCGGGTCATAGTTTGTTCCTAGGCTAATGACCACTAGGGCCCTTGCAAGCGTAGCAACTCACCCTAAACCCATGTGGGTTCCAAGTATCATGAGGGTGGAGTGGGGGGCATATTAGTAGGAAGTAACTAAAGGATTAATGGTGGGTGTTAGTCAGGATAATACTTTTCTTATTGACGGCTGACTGAGACATGGGGACCAGACCAGGGGTAAATTTATGTTTTCCCATCCAGTTGTCAAGGTTTCATTTGAATAGGTTCAGAGATGAACTCTGTTTTACATGGATGAGGAGCTTATTACATAGTACGGGATTCTTTGGAACACATATCTTTCTCTCCAGCACATTCTGTTTATGTCATAAGTGAAGTTCAGATACCTGGTGCTAAACAAAAGCAAACTATGTTTGAAGGAGGGAGGAGGAAACCTTTTAAAGTGTAGTAAGAAGCTTATTCCAAAAATCAGGCCAAAAGCTTATGCTATATGTAAACTCCTAACCCAACACACAAAGGTGAATATAGTCCTAACCTGTTAAATTCTGTAAATCCTAGGATTAATGAGATGAGTTGTCTATTGATACTGAGGTGGAATGTGAAAGGGCTCCTGAACACAATAAAGAAAAAAAAATGGTATCAGTCCTCATGAGAAAGCATGCACCTATGTTTGTATCACTCAAAGAAACCCACCTAGATATGAAGGAACGTATGAAGTTACTGAGATGTAGATTCTGGCCAGCAGTTTGTTCATAGGTTCATAGGTAGGTACTAGGCTATCGGCAAAAGGGCCTATGTAAGCCTAGCCAACAAGGTTCCCTAGCTTACGCCACCCAAGAAAGTTATTTTCCTGTGCCACTGTCGAGCAGAGACACAGAATTGATCGCCGGGATGTATTTTCTATTTCCCATCCACTCATTAAGATTTTTCTTGAAGAGTGTCAATGAAGAACTTTGCTTGGCATAGATGGGTAGCCTGTTCCAGAGTATGGGAAGTCTCTGGGACAGGAATCTATCCCTCCAGCATGTTCTGTTTATTGTGGTGACAAGGTTTAGGTCCCTAGATCGTGTAGCTTGGAGGGATTGGGGTTTCATTAGGTGTAGCATGTCCAACAGCTCTGGGTTTGACATAGCTTTATATATTAGGCAGAGATCACCTCGGAGTAGGTGATATGCTAAGGAGTAAAGCTGGAGTTTTTTGAGGCAGTCAGTGTAGGGCATTTGTTTGAGGTCAGTAATCCTCTTTGTGAGGTACTTCTGTGGCCTTTCCAGCTGCTGCAGATATCTTGTGAGGTATATTCCAAAAGGGGCGTTGTACTCTATAATGGGTCTAATGAGTGTTGAGTAGAGGCGAACAATGATCTCTTTTTTCCTGGATGAGAACCCTTTTATGATGAGGTGTGCCATGTAGAAGGACTTCCTGACAACTGTGGTGATGTGACTATCAAAGGAGAGACTACTGTCCACCTGGGTCCTAAGGTCTCTTATCACGCATTTGGTGTTAAGTAGATTGCTGCCTATGTGGTCGATCATGGGTACAGAGTTTTTACCAAGGGGGATGATACTGCACATTTTGGCATCGAGCTTGAGGCCATGGCTCTGACACCAGGCATCTGTCTCAGCGAGACCCTTCTGTAGGATGTCCACATCATTTGGGGACTTGACTATGGCTCCTAGTTTGCAGTCATCTGTGAACTTCATTAGCCAGAGGCCTTCTGTGTTAGCCTGTACTTTAGAGAAGTAGATACCAAACAGGAGAGGTCCCAGGACAGAACCCTGTGGTACTCCCCTTGTCACTGCTTTGAGGTCAGATTTGGAGTCTGCAACTTTTACAGTGTGAGTTCTGTCAGTGAGCCAGTTGGCAACCCATCTTGTGACATAGGGATTTATACCTAGTTTTGGAGGTTACCAATGTCTTTGTTTATGAGTTCCATGATGATACGTTCCATGGCCTTGCAGACCAGGCTCGTCATGCTAATAGGTCGATAGTTCCCGGGATCAGTGGTGGCTCCTCCTTTGTGGAGTGGGATAACTGTTGCTATGTGCCATTTAGTGGGCATAAAGCCTGATGTGAGGCTATTATTGAACATGGTGCTTAAGTGGGGAGCCAGTTCGTTCTGAAGTTTGTGTAAAACGCAGCCTGGGAGGTTGTCCGGTCCCATGGATGCTGTGTTTTTAGCTTTAGAGAGTGCAGCTTTTACCTGCTTAGTTGTGATTACAGGGACTCTGCATTCTTCCTGTATAGATATGGGCCCTTTAGGGGGTGAGAGGGGGGTAAAGTTAGCACTGAACCTATCTGCCAGGATGTTGGCAATATCAGTTGGTTCTGTAATTTTCTTGCCTTTGTGCTGTAACTCAGAGCAGATCTGGGTGTTGCCACTGAGATTCTTGATATAGCTATAGAATGCTTTGTGGTTGTCCTTGGAATTAGTGGCAATTTTGTTTTCATAGCTAGCTTTGGAGGATCTTATAAGGGATCTCAGCTTCTTACTGAGGCTAACCAGGGAGCTCCTCCACTCATGGGATTTTATTGTCTTTTGCAACAGTTTCTTCCTTTTGTTGTAGAGTTTGTTTATGGCAGGGGACCACCAGATTGGCTTTCTTTTTTTGGAGGATAGCATCTTGGTTCTGTTTGGGATAGCACGATCCATGCACTCGTGTAAGTGCTTATAGAGTGCATTTGTGTAGGATTCAGCAGTTGTAACTGTATTGTCTATCTGCATAGGTGTCATGAAGTTCACCACTTCTGTTTTAAGAAGCATGAAGTTGGCTTTGGAGAAATTTTTTACTGTGGTTTCCTTAATGGGGGGTGGGGGTGGGATTTGGATATCAAGGGTGATTCGCTTATGGTCGAATCGGACCAACAAGGAGTTGACTTGAGATGTGGAACACAGGTCTATATTATAACATCGAATTTTAAAAACTTTGAATGTTATAATATTGAACCAGTAATGTTGAATGTTGAAAACAGCGAAGGTGCAAAACACCAAATTCTTTCCCAGGGAAAGAATTCGGTGGGCTGTTGCTGTGACTTCGCTGTTTTCAGCATTCGATATGTTGGAACATTACGGGTAGGGTTCAGGCAAGTGTGCGATTGTGTGTAGGTTAGGGTTAGGGGGTGGGTTAGGTGAGTTAGGGTTAGGGCGCAGGTCAGGTAAGTGTGCGGTTGTGTGGACGTTAGGGTTAGGGGGCGGGTTAGGTGAGTTAGGGTTAGGGTGCGGGTGAGGTGAGTGTGCGATAGTGATGGACCTTAGGGTTAGGGTTGGGTTAAGGTAAGTGGATAGCTAGTAGTGTATGTAAAGTTTAGTTTAGGTTTAGGTGTAGGATTTTAAGTGTATGTGTGTGGATTGCTGTTTTTTGTGTGTGTTTGTGTTGTGTGTATGTTTCTCAGAATAGCGATTTTTTTTCCCTGGGAAAAAATTCGCTATTCTGACTGTTCGATATTTTCAGATTTCGGTGTTTAGGGTTCGATATTATAACATTCGATGTTTACGAACTTCGATATTATAATATAGACCTGTGGAACACCGGTCACTCATGCTGGTAATGTCTAGGTCTAGGATATTGTTGCCCTTGGTGGGGGTGTGGATAAATTGATCCAGGGCATTGGAGTTTATGAATTCCAGAAAGCGTTGAGCTAAGGAGTTGGTGCACAAGTAGTTTTCCCAGTTAATGTTGGGGTAGTTGAAGTCGCCCATTATTAGCGTGTTTGGTTGAACCCTAATATTTTCCAGTACATCAAGAAAAGAGGAGTGGGAATCCTGGGGCATGGTGGTTGTATATCATATCCAGGAGGGAGAAGACAGGGTGTTGCAGTTTGCTAATGAGGACCTTACAATTAGAAGTTCTTGAGCAGTTAGTAGATCCTCAAGGTTGCTACCTGGCAATTAAGGGATTATTTAGAGGGACAGACAGAAAATAACAACATTCATTGCTTGCATTCCCCAAAGTCCAAGGTTAGAATGAATTGACATGTCATACGTGCCATAACAGGCTTTGTAGAGGGAAGTGTGGCTATTTTAGAGCTTAGGAATATGGCAATAAGTTGATATGATATAGGTGGAGGCCCCAGGAAATTAAGGTTATCTACAACTGAAAGGCTTTTCACTGAGTACGAGTAAACAAATCTTACAGAGCAGACAACATAATATCCCTCTTCATCTTTTATTCTGAATAATATGAAGTCTAGTCAAGACTCGTTAGAGTTTACATGTTTAAGGAACATTTATACTTAGGTAAGGAGTTTGTTTCATAATTCATAATGGTGTTTAACTATGATCCTCTTCAATTTACTTCCCAAGCCCAGGAGACATAAAACATACACAAGAGAAAGGGAATATGAAGGTTTATGGCATTAGGAAATACTCTGTCTAGGGATCTAAACTTTTTCTGCTACATCAACAGAATGTTTTGGAGTGAGAAGTATATCTTACAAAGAATATCTCTGCTCTGGAACACACTCGTTATCGACATAGAGCAAAGTTCATCTTGTCCATATTCAAGAACATCTTGAATTTATAGATGGATATTAGAAAATTTACCCCAAGACTGCCCCCTCTACTACTAATGGGCTGAGGCAGCTCCTAAATGCTTTATCCCATGCATGGGTCCCCTGAAATTATCTGTGGTGTGATCCTAGTTATTCTCAGTGTGGATGATATAGATTTATCGACCATGGGATGGGTAAGGCCAGTCTAACACCAAACCGGATAGGTTAATTCAAGCACCAAAAAGGAAATTGGCTAGGCTTAAAATGCCACAAGGGCAGCTAGCCTGGTACTTACTTGAATCTATGACGCTATGACATGGAAAGATGAAAGCCACAGGCAATTTCCCTCTTACTTTCCAGATAAGAAAAAAAAGTCAGAAACTATGTAGAGCTACCTTTACAGGAAATTTCTCAAGGGAAGGAAGGAAGAAATTATGCTGAAGAGGGAGACAACTGCAAAAGGAGAGTCAGGGAAAAAGTTTCTCAATACAATAAACAAAAACGGGCTGAAGAAATTATTAGGTATAAGGACACCTGGGACAATATCAGAATATTGCTACCAAAGAGTGAGAAATGACAACCAGATGAACAGGTGTAGTCGAATTCAGTCAAAACGTAAGTATACAAGCATTTAGCTGAAAACTAGCATTCCAGAGGGTGACCATCAAGGAACTACATTTTGCAAATACTTTAAAAGCTTCAAAGTCAATAGCAGTTTGTCTTAGACAATGAGTGGAGAACTGCCATTGTCATCCCCTTGCACAAAGGTGGTGCCATTACTGACGCTGGAAACTATTGTCCCATTAGCTTGACAAGTCTAATCTGTAAAGCCATAGAGTGTATTATTATGGATCTCATAAACAACAACATAGGCAATCTCCAAGCACTTGACTCCACCCATTTCGGATTTGTCAAGGGCAGATCCTGCCTGTTGAACCTGGTTGACTTCTTTGAGACTGTCACCAAGGCCCTGGATGAGGGAAAGTCAGGGCATACAGCTTACATTACCTTGGCCAAGGCCTTTGACACAATCCCCCACTTGGGCATCATCAAAAAGCTAACACAACTTGGCATAAATCCCTATCTCATCAGGTTGGTGGCCAACTGGCTCACTGACAGGACCCTAAAAGTCAAAATAGGCACCTCCACCTCCGATAGCAGACCTGTCACTAGTGGAGTTCCCCAGGGATCTATCCTGGGACCCCCTACTGTTTGGCATCTATTTCTCAGAGGTCCAGGCAAAGACAAAAGGCCTATGGCTGACCAAGTTTGCAGAAGACTGTAAGTTGGGTGCTGTCATTGACTCCCTAAATTATGTTAACATACTGCAAGAGGGTCTCACAGCAACTAATGACTGGTGCCAAAGTCATGGCCTCAAGCTAAATGCAAAAAAATGTATTATCATACCATTCGGCAAAAACACGACCCCTACTGAATACCACATCAACAGCAACCCCCTAAGCACAAAACTTGTGGTGATAGACCTGGGCACTCAGGTTGATAACAACCTCACATTCGACCACCATGTAGCGGCAGTGGTCAGAAAAGCCTTTTACTCGGTTCATCTTATACATAAAGGGATTACATCCAGGAAAAAAGGAGGTTATTACCTCTCTATACTCATCTCTCATTAGACCAATAATTGAGTATAACACCCCATTTGGGATGTACCTCTCCAAACATCTGCATCAACTGTAAAGGCCACTGAAATACCTCACAAAGAGAATCCATGGCCTTCAGCAACTGTCCTATGCAGACAGGCTCAAGTCACTATCACTCTGCTCGGTATCGTACAGATTGCTCAGGGGTGATCTGTGTCTCTCCTACAAGGCAATCTTGGACTCTGCCCTACTAGAGATGCTCCATATCTGTAAGTCTTAACTTCTCATGCACTACCCTCTCAAAAGGCCTGAATCTAATATGCGACATCAACAAAACCTGCTGGAATAGACTTCCCATACACTTCAAACAGAGCACCTCACTGACTCTCTTCAAGTGCAACCTTGATAAGTGGATGGGAAACCACAAATTTGTCCCAGGAGTTCCACCTGTGTCTCTCACTTGACAGGGGCAACAGGCGCTGACTGTGATTTCTTTTTGGGGATAAACTCTTGGCTAGGCTTGTAAGGGCCCCAGGGCCCTAGGCCTAGTAACCTCCTATGAGCCTATGAAAATCACAGGCATCAATACATAAACTTAGAAAATACATCACAGTAAGAACAGCTAGGGAGTCAGACAAGATACTTGCTAGGGCATTATTATAATTCCATCTACACACCAGAAAAGGAAAACAAACAACAAATGAAGGAGATAATTAATGTTTTTAGAGGCAATGATGTTACCCAAAATATCAGAGAACCAGGCTGAGGACCTATTGTGGATAATATTGTCAAGGGAAACCAAAGAGATTTTGAAGGCACAACTTGCAAGTAAAACATGAGGAACTGATAATAGTAGGGATGTACATCTTGAAAAGATGCATTTAGACATATTGGGCTATTATAAATATATTAATTACTTAAGTCCCAAACAATTTTAGGGTTGTAGGACTAACTATAGCTTTCTTTATGATTATTATTTACACAATGTTTACTGTGTTAAAGCATTTTGCTATAAGTAACATATTCTACAGTTCTTGCTACAATACTTACAAATGGAAACCTATTTAGACTAATGCTATCCACAGTCATACATACCACAACTTCCATATACCTTTAAAACAATTCCAATTGATTTTTTTCCTTTTTGTTTTCATTTAAATACAACCACCTGAAAAGATAGTGCTAGAATTAACCCTTTTTTCCACTTGCATTGCATATTTATCCTGTAGGTTGGGACCATTCTGTAGAATACGTACTGCCCCCATTTTCTACATACAAGCACTGACAACAACTCCCTGTCATGCCTGAAGTGTTCATTCTAAGTCAGGTACAACCACCTAATGAGTTATACTAAACCTAGTCTCAAGCCTTACTCTGACTATGAAGTTCCTGTAACATGAAATTAGTTTCAATTTCTGTAGAGAGTGAGCAAGACCAGTTCTCTCTATGGGTAGCACTGATTCCAGACCCTGGAATGGAAGTGCTGGACTCACCTTTGATCCGGTACTAATCCAAACCTGCTGTGACATTAAATCTTAACACCCTGTGAAGCAGGATCTAAATTATGACAAGTTGAAGGACTCATGTAATCCCCAATAACAATTAAAATAGCATTAGACCTATGTCTTTATTTAGCCTTAACTAAACAGAGGGCAGAAGAGATGGTGTAACAAACAGAAGAGTTTACACGAGACACTAGTCGACAGATTGGATTCTCATCTTAAAAGCAAACTATTGTCTTTAAAGAAAAAAGGACCATGGAATAGTATGAATGTGCCTCGCTTCCCCAACTTCACCCTAGCTGGAGAAAAAAATGCATGCACTAAAATAAGGTCCACAGAAGTGATTCACATCTTAAACTGGGTTGTGTGTTGAATATAAAATGTCTGTGGGTGAATATCAGTGTATCCCACGTCCTCCTCCAAAGATAGGATATCTTTGTGCACATCTACAACTTTTGTTACAGCTATCTCTTGTAGAAATTTATTTACATTTAAACTTTGGTCGGCGGAAATATGTTTATTTCCATGTTTCTGTTGTTTTGAAGTCAATGTCTAAGAGACTGTTATAAACCTCTTAAAAGAGGAACCTTTGTTGAAATTTCAGCCAAACTTCTATCTGGAAAGTTTGAAAAAAAACATTGTTTTTGGTGTATATGGAGATCTTCTTCCTATCTCCATGCAGGGGTTATTATTATAAAGGGCAGGAAGGATACCTATTGGTAGAGAAAAAATAAATAAACATCTTGGAAAGACCATATTTCTCTGGACAATATTTTAACTTTGGTGCTATTTTCTCAGGGTCAGCTGAACTGTAGTTGGCCAGCTCTCTCAATCTAATGATATTTTTGGTTATGCAAAGCTTCATGGAATATCTGCTGTGGAGGAAGTTACCTCTTTTATACCTCTCACAGACTATGTCCCAAGTAACTGTTTTGTGATAACTGCAATGTCACTCATTTTAATGTTCATAGAAAATAGCGCATCTGTAATTATATATAAACACAGATGGGTACTGAGCTGCCATTAAAAGTGTATTTTTGTTAATTTTGTTTTTGTTTTTTTGGGGCTGGCATTACATCTAACAACAGGGAACTTATTTGCATTTTATTACATTTATCAGTCAGCACACTGTGGTATTATTTAGAGAAATAAATACACAGTTATCCAGACAAACTATTATGACATCCCCAGACAAAAGGGATGTGTATTTTATATGAATTATTGTAAAGTAAAAGAACAAAGGTGCCAGATTTCTGGCTGATCCATTAAAGGCATGCCAGCCTTAAAGGACAGGCAGTGCCTCCAAAGATGATCTTTGACAGTAAATATTGTAATATAGACCTATATATTCTTTTATCCCAAAAGGCAAATATGCGTGTAGTATCTTTATCTAGAAAGCATCAGCCCTTGATAAGAGGTACAAGTCTGGAATGGTGCATGTGGTTATCTTAAAACATGCACTATGTATATTCCATCACTTTTGCCTGCATCTATGTACACTGGCTTTATATTTCTTACCCATTGTATCTGACCTGTAAGAAGGGACTCCTGGGACAGCACAAATCATTTATGTATTTCATGGAATTGAGTTAAATATCATAATCAACAACAGTAACAAATGTGACATAAGGAGAAATGGACACATGGCACAGCTGTAGTAGAAATGATAAGAAACTATAATACACAAAAATTAAATGAAGAAAACACAGCACACAAAGTTAGAGTAAACAAATGCCTGGAAAAAGTGACATCCAAGTACTGAATCTGTGGATTTGCTTTTCACATATTTTTCATCACATTCCACAATGGGTTAAACCTGCTTTCTTTTGCTATAGTGTCTGAAGACAAAGGCACCTTTTGTTACACTTTAATGCAATGTCTAGCTCGTTGCACATGCCTTTCAGGCAGGGGAGCATAGAAAGCACACAACACTTAAGAGGCTGCTTGCTGGAGTCTGTGTTCCAAGAGACTAACTGCCACAACATCCTACTGTTAGAAGTGGCTTGGCAAAGCTGCTTAGTTTTTTATAAAAGAACAACACTATGCCCATAGACAAATGAAAACAATCATGTTCTGCCAGTTCTTCAGTGCAGACATGCTGACCGTACTCAAGTCATCACAGCACAAAAGTGTGGCAGTCATTTTGAATATCCATGAACTAATTTATATATTTATATATATATATATATATATATATATATATATATATATATATATATATATACATACACACACACACACACACACACACACACACACACACACACACACACACACACACACACACACACACACACAAACATACTTTTGGATCCATATCGGCCCCTGTGCCAGCTTACATTTTTACTGAATTACTACACAGTAATGCAAAGCACAAGCCCAGAAGTAACCATTTATACCTAACAGATGGCGCCATATAGAACCTTAAAATATTTACTACTTGCTGATTTTTGAGAGTAAACTGATGCCAGTGCATTAGATTGTTGTTAAGCAAGTTGTCGATTTGCTTCACTTTTGCCTGTGGCTTTGATAAGTATGATGACTTTTTTCTGGCCAATAAAAACAACTTCTCATACTAGATCACCTACTTATTTTTACTGCCTGTACTGATATTTCATATATAGGATGAGCAGCTCAATGCAATTGGAGGGACTGCACTATTTACCAATAAAGTAATGTAATATGTGTTAGGTGTAGCATGACTGAAGTGCATTTGGTATAATTTCTTTTGCCCTGTGGGAAGGAACACACACACACACACACACACACACACACACACACACACACACACACACACACACACACACAAGCTCCTCATTTAGAGGAAATGTGAGAGAAGAGAGCCACAGTTTGGGTAACTGTTGTTCAGTTACAGGGTACATATAGCTAATCTTCACATTTTTGTGATGTTGGGCTCTAGTTCTGTGTAGCACTTCAAATTTGATGGCAAGGTGCAGACACCAGGGAATCATTCTGAATGTGTCCACACACTTTACTAGCATTGCATCAACTCAGAAGCAAGACAGAGCCATGTGACATAATGCATTCACACTTTGTCTTGTGAATATACCTAAAGGTATGCTACCTTATACATTACATCCCTCTTGTTAAACTAAAAGCTGTATAAGATATACTATTCTAAAGATATCACGTAGTATATACATGTGCAATTGATACATGTAGAGAAACAGCATCAGTCTTTGCTAACATAACATATTGCAGACTCATTCTGGTCAGCCTCACTGGTGTTATAAACCCTTGACTATGACCATGGTGGCTTGAGTTTGGTTATCACCTCGAGTGCTTGGTGGCACAAACTGGGAGGATGGGCATGGTCATCCTAGGGAATAGGGGATGAGTCCTGGGCTGTCTTGACACTGCTTTCCAATACAATCTCTGCAGGAGAGCAGGGACAAAGTAGAATGTCAGGGATCAGTACAACTACAATGTGGGAGAGGTCACCCAACTCAAAGATAGTAGTCCTTGAGAGCTGCATGCAGGTAGAGCAGTCAGAATTGCTAGGAGAGCATAGGTGGCCCCTATAATAATATATGTGCCCACATCACTACTCAAAAGGAGGAATTAGGACTATTCATATAAAAAGTTATTTTTCCAAAGAGAGCATCAAATGCCTGAATATCTGCCTGGTTTACAGCTCATCCAAATAGCTGTTGCCATAATGAATCAAAGGGAAGATTCCCCACAACTAGGGAACAATTGGTCTCAAGTCTAATAAGGGAGTGGAGCAGCCTAGTGATTTGCTCGGCAGAGGGGTTAAAAACACACAGACAAAAATGATTCCCTTCAGATGACTTTTTTAACGGTTCTTTTAAATCTAGATATTTTAATTGGTAGTGATGTTTGAAATGAAAATAACGATGACAAACGTGTCTAGTGCAAAGACGTGATCACATAATATAGTATCGTCCCACTAAATCAGGTGGATCAGTGTGGATATACATCACTAGAATAATTTCTTTCTTGGACAGTTGCATCAGTTCATGGCTATATCTGTCCTGATCTAGATTTCTTTCAGACATTTGAATCTTCTTAAGTGAGAATAACCCTCACCCAAAAACAAAATTGCAGACATGAGCTCTATACATTACTCAGAGCATTTAGAAATCCTGTTTCTCCCTTCTGTTTATTACAAGCTCCATCATGGTGATCTATTTCTAACCTACAAAGCTGTAAACAATCCACTCCTGCTTGAGGTCCTGCATATCCATGAGACTGATATTAATATAAATACAAACGCAAGGATCTAAATCTATATTTAGATGCAAACAAGACTTGATGGCATGACAGATATCTGTTCCAAAGAATCTTCAACCTGTAGAACAAGCTTCCCATTTTTTGTAAAGTAAAGCACTTCCACAACTATACTTAATCTAACTTAGATGTGTAGGCAAGAAACTACAAATTTCCCCAGGTTTAGCCCACCCTATCCAATGTGAACAGGTGGAACAAGTAACTGAGTGTACCAGTGGAACTGCAGTGACTAGGCTTCAAATGGTTTACATAGCCTATTGCTAGTACCAGCCTTTACTTATAGCAATCATTCCCTGTGGGAATAAGTGTGAGATTGCGCTGGACTACAATAGTAGTTTGTTGGTTTTGGCCATGGTGGCCTAGATGTAGTATTGAAAGTTAAACCAGTGGTCTAGTCATAACCCTTGATACTTAAAAGAACATTTTCCACAGATTTAGATCTTTAAGTATGCTGCTCCAAATAGTGGAGAGTTTTTCTGAGTCTTTGGGGTATTCCAACCAATATGGTTTGGTTCTCTTTAGATTTAGAATAAGTTTTTTGCTGGACAAGACAGTGATTAGAGTAATGAGATCTGTCTGAATGTGGTTTGATATCATCAAGGTTGAAAGTATAGATCTATAGATGACCATGTTATTAACGTGAAGAAGAATTGGCCAGCTGATGGGATCAGATGGGAGTTGTTTGATATACAAAGAGAATATGATTGGAGATAGAATGCAGCCTTAACAGACTCCTTTGGTGAGTGTTGAGGTTGTGGAGGAGCTGGAACATACCTGAACACCAAAGAACCTGTTGAAACAGAAGTTGATAAACCATAGGTAAGCTTGTGAATTACATTTAGGAGGGAGATTATTAGCAGAGTGTAATCAACATAGGTTCATAGGATGATGCTAGGCTATTGGCCCAGAGACCCTTATAAGCCTAGCCAAGAATGTTTCCCATGTTCCCACAAAGTCAGCACCTATTTCTCCTATCCAGCAGGGACACAGGTGGGATCCCAGAGGTGTATTTTCTGTTTCTCATCCAGTCGTCCAGGTTCCTCTTAAAGAGGGCTAGAGATGTACTATGCTTGACATGGAGAGGCAGTCTATGCCATAGATGGGGGAGTCTTTGGGACAGAAATCTATCCCACCGACAAGTTCTATTAATGTCACAGACCAGGTAGAGGCCTTGCGAGCATGGTTGTGTGAGTTTGACTTACGGATATGCATCAACTCCATCAAGGCTGGGTCTGAGATTACCTTGTATACCAGACATAGGTCAACTCTGAGCATTCTGTATGAGACTGAGTAGAGGGACAGGGCTTTTAGCCTATCAGTATAGGACAGGTGTTTGAGACCCCGGATTTTCCTGGTCAGGAACCACTGTGGTCTCTTCAGCTGCTGCATGTGCTTGGCAAGGGAGCATGAACAGAGTCAAAAGCCTAGGTTATATCAATAAAGATTGCTCCTACGAGCTATCCTCATTCATATTGTGAAGAATGTCATCAGTAACTGCATAGACTGCAGTCATTGTACTTTAACCTGACCAGAAGTTGTGTTGGTGGAGAGATAGTATTTCTTACTTATTTATGTATTGAGTGAGTTTTGGGAGGACTGATATCTGTCAGAAGTCATTGGCTAGTGCTGAGTTTGCACATTTTGGGATAGGTATTACATTAGCTATCATCAGTTTTTGCAGCATGATTCCTGTACCGAAGAGGTGGTTGAATGAAATAAGAATATGATCTTTGCATAGGTAGATGAACTAGAGGAGGATGCCATTGCTCCCTGGGGGGACATCTGAGGAGATAGTATAAGGATTTTTGCTTTGAACTTTTTGTTATTGTTTGGAAATGCAAAGGAGGTGAATAAAAAAGATTATCTGTCTTGGGAAGGGAGAGTTGTTATTGGGAAGATTAAGATTTGGGAACAGTAAAATTCGTGGAGAAAGTCTTCAGAGGTAGGGATCCCTAAAGAAGAGGAATGGTAGAGATGTGTAGTAGATCTTTGTGTGAGGACCTACCTGTTGTGTTATTGACCAAAGTCCACAACTTGTTTTAACTGCAGTAATTTGAGCATTGGGAGGTGACGAAGAGGTTAATCTTATGACACCTTGTTGTGTTTTTAAGTAGGTCTCTGAGGTTTATGAAGTGGTTTGGAATTTCTACAGTTGGGTTATGTTTCTAACTGGCCCACGCTTTGTTCCTCTAACTTTGTAAAGGGATTTGAATTTCTTGGTTAACCACTTGTTTGGAGAGAGTCTATGAAGCCTTATGATCAGTAGAGAATGTTTGTTTTGAAGTCCAAGTAGGAAGGTTATGACGGCATTAGTGATATCAATGGGTCATTTAATGATAGAATGTCATCTCAGGAGTGACAGGATATTTGTGCCTGAAGGACTGGAATGTTTTGTTGTCATTATGGTGGAATGTGATTAGCCTGGGAGGTGATTTGGGGAGAGGAGTCAAGGTGAACGTTGCATGTGTATTTGGATAGACAGAGGTGTGTGTGTGTGTGTGTGTGTGTGTGTGTGTATGTATATATATATATATATATATATATATATATATATATATATATATATATATATATATATATACATATACATATACACATACATGTAGTGTGTGTGTGTGTGTGTGTGTGTGTGTGTGTGTGTGTGTGTGTGTATGTGTGCGTCCCCTATAAAACTATGATCACTAAATGTCAGGACATCATAATTACAAAACCTAACTTTTTAAAAGTTATATTATCCATTTCCACATATTAATGTAACCTAGAACGTTATATTTGGTCTGGAGGTACAGGGATCGTAAAGTCCCTCACTCCCCAACACACACACACACACACACACACACACACACACACACACACATACATTTGATGTTGGGTTTTGTAAATTTGGAACCCAAACATTTAATAATCATAATTTTTACATGCAGACATATATCTGATATCTGATCTGATATGCATTATAATATCTGAAAATTTTATGTTTTGTATATATTGTCATGTTCACATGGAAGCTTCATATATTATTGAGGAGACCAACAAAATGGTACCCATTACAAATAACATGCATTAACAGAAGGTATTACATCAGTATGTTCTTAACTAAGTTGTAATAAATGCAAACGAAAAGATGCCCAATGCTGAAAGAACACTTTAATTCCAAAAAACAAATAAACATAGGTAAGCGCTTTCACGATTGCTCGCTTCTTCAGACCTTAACAAACAGTATGAGAAAACAGGCCTTTAAATACAAAAAGCTTCCAAGTAATTAAAAACAATTAAAATTGTTAGATGTTAACACTTCAGTGTACTAAGCCTCTCTTTTTTAGGAGAGGCTTTAAAGCAACAGCACTATTCAAATCAGGTGGCACATATGCTTTAAAGTTGACAATCCATTTTAACTCAGCAAGTTCAGTCTCATTGCTCAAATTCCCTTCCCTTAAACTTTCATTTAATTCTGTAGTACCAAGAACTTAAAGCTGTGACTCATACCAGCTTCAGATACATGTTTCGCTAATGCATTTGTTAGTTTATTATTATGAATATCACTCTGATGCTGCAGAATCCTGTCCTTAAACATACGATTTGTCTTCTCTATATAATATGAATCACATACATTACACAGCCATATAGACCAGATTTTTCGTACAACAGTCTACATAAAAGGACAGATGCATAGATTCCATGCTTAATGGATGCATAATCAAGTGTGTAGACCATATATAACTGCATGCCTTATAGGACCGGCATGCATGAGTGCCCTTGCACTGGGAGGTGAGGTGCCTATATGGTTCAGTGTGCTTATAACAGAGTCGCTGTTTTAAGTTCTTGGTATTGTTAAAGCAAAACTTAGGAACTGGTTTTATATGTTCACTAACAGAAGGATCAGTCATCAGTATGGAATAATTTTTCTTTATGACTTCACACACTTTATTAACCTCTGCTGAATAGGTCAAACAGACCCTATTTACACCCTTGGTGCTGTTAGCCACTGTATCCCTCACTATACTTGAGGAGCTATCAGAGAAGTAGGGTTTTACTTTAATACCAGCCGATGTATTCAGTTCTCTAATTTCCTTATCAATCTCAGTGCCCTTATAGCCCCTCTTCAATAGATCTGCCTTTAGCACCCTTAAAGCTTACTCTAAAGAGTCAGCATTAGTATGCAATCTAATGCACCTAAGAACCTGATTTTTAACCACATTCCTAGTAACGTGGGATGGATGCATACTAGAACGATGTAAGATGTTATTTTTCCTGCATGGTTTCCTGTACATTTTAGTGGACATGTTGCCTAACATATCTTTGCTCACAGTAATGTCTAAAAATCAATAATGTCAACAGAGTAATGCAGAGAAAAAGACAAATAGTTAGTTGAAGTATCTAACATGTCCACAAAGGCTTGAACCTCATCCATAGTACCACCCCAGACAAAAAAGATGTCATCCACAAATCGTTTATGAAACATAACATGTGTTTTATATAGATCTTTGCTGAAGAAACATTCTTGCTCCCAATTGGCTAAAACTAAGTGTGCATACTTGTTGGCACACACTGTGCCCATTGCTACCCATACAACTTGTAGAAAGTATTCTGACTCAAAGAGAAACAAATGATTCTCTAAAATCAGGTCTAGCAGGGCACAGATCATGCTAACCTTAGAGTTAGATAAGCCACCTTCTTTAATCAAGAATCACCTAACCCGCTCAATTCCATCCTCACTGGGTATCACAGTTAAAAGTGATTTCACATCTAGAGTAACAAACAACATTCTTTTGATGTCATTACTAGAGCTACCCCTAGCCCAGTTGCATAAATGCTCTAGAAACTGTTTACTATCTCTCAAAACTGTATCAACTTTGTCCAATACGCCTCTCAGTTGTTTGTCAACATATATCAACATTGGCTCAGTGAGGCATCCCCTTCCTGAAACTATGGGGCGATAGGGAGGATCCTTGGTGTCTTTGTGCACTTTCAGTAATCCATAGATCTGTGGTATAGTGGGGTGCTCTACAGAACAATAAGTGTAGAGAGAATAGTCTATCTGCTCTGTCAGTAATAAGTCATACAAAAATAAATTCAGCCTGTTAATTATACCATTAACTTGAAATTTATGCAATAACACATACACTGTATTGTCATACAACATATCATGCATTTTGTCCAGATAGACAGACTTATCCAACACTACAACTCCACCTCCTTTGTCCGCTGGTCTAATAACTAGATGCTCTGCTCTTGCCAATTGATTCAGTACCTCATGCTCATTAGGTGTTAAATTAAAAAAACTTTTATTATTTTTGTCACTAAAGGACCATCTTAAGTCATCCTCACATAACTTAACAGCAGACTTCATAGCTGGAGAGTTAACTGGTGTGAATGTGCTAGGTTTCTAGAAAGTGCTGCAGACTCCAGTATCACTACCTGAAAAGACAGTCTTCAACATAATATTCCTGGCAAACACTTTAAGATCTAAAATTGTCTCTACAAGATCCATTTTTGTGGCAGGTATAAAAGAAAGACCTTTGTTCAACACAACTAACTGTTCTATTGTGAGCTCACTAGATGATAAGTTAAAAACCAAATTATTCACTTCCGACTGCATGTCATAGAGGCTTTGGAGTAAGTCAGAGGGTCTGATTGCATCCTGCCTCTCCTTCTGCGACTCCTTGACCTCCCTATATGTTTGTCCTGCCTGATAGGTAGTGCTTTTTCCAAAAATAAACGCAGACATAGAATTAGTATTCTTATTAGGGACAGAGCTCTTGTCCAAAAAAACCCAACTAAATGAAAGTAATTGGCATTTTTTTCTTGACACCACCAGCATTTTTTACCTTGCTCACTACCTGAAAGATATGAAGTAATTTAGCATATGTGAAACTGAAGAGGGTGGGAAGTCTGGGTTCGTTAGTGAGACTTAAGCACTGGTTCCATTCCTCCCAATCCAGTCTTTCAGAGAAGAAACTCTCCCCTTACCTCCTGAGAGCTAGAGTAGACATGGAAGAGGTCTACGATTTTGTAGCCCAGGCAGGTATGACCCCCAGCTCTGAGTAGCATCCTTTCATCACCCAGAATGATACCACAGTACAAGGACAAAATGATTGACTTCAACAATTGGCTGAGCTTCTGGGGTCATTCTAAGGGGATCCATTATCTGTCTCCCTGGGACGACATGGTGGACAGACCACGATGCTTTACCAGAGATGGCCTGCACCTGTCACCCCTTGAATTCCGGATACTGGCTAAGGCTTTGCCACCCCTGTAGTGCCTTTTTTAGGCAAGGTTCAAATAACAAATTCACCACCCTAACAAGTGCAGGCAAGCAAAAACTGAGGGTAATGCTACTCGGTGCTAGAAGTCTAAATCTCAAAATGCACTCTCTCAAGGCACTCCTTATAATGGAGAACATCGATATCTGTGCAGTGACTGAGACCTGGTTCAAGGCACCAGAGAGCACCCCTGCATTACCAGGCTATAACTCATACCACACTTTTCGGCCACCTAACCTGGACCGGAACACCAAAGGTGGAGGCATGTCCATATTCATTAAGGATATCCACACCTCCAGGCTAGTTGATCAGCATAATGCATCCGAGGTTATCCAAGTGCAACTAACTCTGGGCAAAACTGCAATACAAATTGTAGCTTGCTACAGATCCCCCACCATGCCCCAGGAGTTCCATTCCTCTTTTCTTGATATACTGGAAAACATTAGGGATCAACCAAACACCCTAATAATGGGTGATTTCAATTACCCCACCATTAACTGGGAAAACTACTCATGTACCAACTCCTTTGCTCAATGATTTCTGGAATTCATATATTCCAATGCCCTGGATCAACTTATCCACACCCCTACCAGGGGCAACAATATCCTAGACCTAGTCATTACCAACATGAGTGACCAGTGTTCCACACCTGAAGTCAACTCCTCGTTGGTCAGATCCGACCAGAAGCTAATCACCCTAGATATCCACATCCCATCCCCACCCCCCATTAACAAAACCATGGTAAAGAATTTCTCCAAAGCCAACTTCATGCATTCTTAAGACAGAAGTGGTGAACTTCATGACACCCATGCAGATGGATAATACAGTTACGACTGCTGAATTCTACACAAATGCACTCCATAAGCACTTACATGAGTCCATAGATCGTGCTATCCCAAACAGAACCAAGACACTATCCTCCAAAAAAAAGGAAGCCAATCTGGTGGTCCCCTGCTATAAACAAACTCTACAACAGAAGGAAGAAACTGTTGCAAAAGAGAGTAAAATCCCATTAGTGGTGGAGCTCCCTGGTCAGCCTCAGTAAGAAGCTGAGATCCCTTATAAGATCCTCCAAAGCTAACTATGAAAAATAAATCGCCGCTGATTCTAGGGACAACCACAAAGCATTCTATAGCCATGTCAAGAATCTCAATGGCAACACCCAGATTTGCTCTGAGTTACAGCACAATGTCACGGAAAGTACAGAACCAACTGATATTGCCAACATCCTGGCAGATAGGTTCATTGCTAACTTTACCCCCTTCTCACCCCTAAAGGTCTCATATCTATACAGGAAGAATACAGAGTCCCTGCAATCACAACTATGCAGATAAAAGCTGCACTCTCTAAAGCCAAAAACACAGCACCCATGGGACAGGACAACATCCCAGGCTGCATTTTACACGAACTTCAGAACAAACTGGCACCCCACCTAAGCACCATGTTCAATCATAGCCTCATGTCATGTTTTGTGCCCACTGAATGGCACACAGCAACAGTTATCCTACTCCACAAAGGGGGAGCCACCACTGATTCCGGGAACTATCGCCCTATTAGCCTGACGAGTCTGGTCTGTAAGGCCATGGAATGTATCATCATGGAACTCATAAGCAAAGACATTGGTAACCTCCAAACTCTGGACCCCACCCAGTTCGGGTTTGTGAAAGGCAGATCTTGCCTCCTGAACCTGATCGACTTCCTTGAGGCAGTCACCAAAGCCGTAGATGAGAATGAGGTGTTCCACACAGCCTATCTCGACCTCACCAAGGCTTTCGACACCATCCCCCTTTCTGGAATTATAGCTAAACTCACTAAACTAGGTATAAATCCCTATGTCACAAGATGGGTTGCCAACTGGCTAACTGGCAGAACCCACACTGTAAAAGTTGCAGACTCCAAATCTGGCTTCAAACCAGTGACAAGTGGAGTACCACAGGGTTCAGTCCTGGGACCTCTCCTGTTTGGTATCTACTTCTCTGAAGTACAGGCTAACACAGAAGGCCTTTTGCTAATGAAGTTCACAGATGACTGCAAACTAGGAGCCATAGTCGAGTCCCGAAATGATGTGGACATCCTACAGAAGGGCCTCACTGAGACAAATGCCTGGTGTCAGAGCCATGGCCTCAAGCTCAATGCCAAAAAGTGCATTGTCATCCCCTTTGGTAAAAACTCTGTACCCATGAACAACCACATAGGCGGCAGTCTACTTTATGCAGAATGTGTGATAAGAGACCTTAGGATCTAGGTGGACAGTAGTCTCTCCTTTGATAGTCACATCGCCACAGTAGTCAGGAAATCCTTCTACGTGGCACACCTCATCACAAAAGGGTTCTCATCCAGGAAAGAAGAGGTCATTGTTCTCCTCTACTCAACACTCATTAGACCCATTATAGAGTATAACGACCCTTTTGAAATGTACCTCACAAGACATCTGCAGCAGCTGGAAAGGCCATAGAAGTACCTCACAAAGAGGATTGCTGGCTTCAAACAGATGCACTACACTGACCATCTCAAAAAACTCCAGCTTTTCTCCGTAGCGTATCACCTACTCTGAGGTGATTTCTGCCTAACATATAAAGCTATGTTAAATCCAGAGCTGTTGGACATGCTACACCTAAAAAAATCCCAATCCCTCAGAGCTACATGCTCTAGGGACCTAAATCTTGTCACCACAATAAACAGGACATGCTGGAGGGATAGATTCCTGTCCCAGAGACTTCCCAAAGTCTGGAACAAGCTACCCATCTATATCAAGCAAAGTTCCTCATTAGCACTCTTCAAGAAAAATCTTAATGAGTGGGTGGGAAATAGGAAATACACCCTGGGGATCACTTCTGTGGCTCTGCTCGACAGGGGTACAAGAAATTAACTTTCTTGGGTGGCGTAAGCCAGGGAACCTTGTTGGCTAGGCTTACTTAGGCCCTTGGGCTGATAGCCTAGTACCTACCTATGAACCTATGAACATCCTCTGGTTATGGTCCTGCCTGTTAGAGGTGTTTTATCTTTATACCCTCTCCTGATCCCACAGGTATATAGAGCATTGATTTAAGAACTCTGACCCACTAGCATGGCTTTAATATGTTTCTAATCTCCAAATATCACCACCATTGCATGTTGGAACAAGGAAATCTGTTTCTAAGTTCTACCAGGAGCAAAATTCTTCCCCATCCACTATATGCTTGATAAATAAGATGCCCACTCTGATCCAATGGTATTGCCAAATGAGTTTACACACAGTGGTGATGTGATATCTCTGTTATTCCATAAACACAAAGAATATGAGGGGGCCCTATTTTCTTTTGTATCTTTTCCATTTATTGAGCATGTACCGCTCATTCATTCCCTCTCAGTCCCATATTTTGCAAGAGGGTTATTTTGGTGCGGAGAGATTAAATTTGGATCCTAAAATGATTTCTGACATCACCTACTTTAGGGAATTGTATTCTCTGGCTCTATGAACTAAACTACCTATGACTGCAGTACTGTAAGCATAGAAATATGGAAACCCAAAACATCCTTACCCTTTTGCCATTAATAACTTCTGCCTTCTTATCCTAGGAGATATTCCAATACAGCTCTTTTCCCTTTAGTGGAATGGCAACTCATGCCCCCAATAGGACAGAAACCTTTTTTCACTGAAAGCTCAGATCTCCTATTTTAGAACATTTTCAAATTCTCATCTACTTTCAGAGAACATTTTTTTCATAACAAAACTCATCCAGTTTAACATTAGCTGTCCAGGTCTAGTTCTATGTTCTATTAGTTCAGCTTTACCATGGATGCCCTGCAAACATACTTCAGTCGCAGCAGCTGTGATTCTTTCTTTAGCTTTGTCTGACATTTCAGGTTTTCTGAATTCTAGAGAGTACTGCATTACCATGACTCATGGAAACTCCAAAATATATATAATAATCACAAGATGACAACATTATATTTTGTTTCTGGTTTATTGTATCACAGTAGCACTTGTCTATCATTTTCAGGATTTCAGCCAGACTAAACATAGCAGGGCGCCATGCAAACAAGCTGCGCACCGCTTAAATTTTGGATTTATTTGATGAAAAAAAATAAATCCTTTGTATTTTTATTGCTTTCCTCTTGCTCTACTGTTTCCATGCATGTAGGCAAGACTGCATACATTCAGGGGTGTGCACTTGAAGGCTGCTGCCTTCTAGGTGTGTTTGTGTTTTGTTTTTTGTTTTTTTTTAGCTACTTACATTTCAGTGTCTGCGGACACTGGTTTAGTATATAATATTAGAGCGAGGGTCTAATATTATATCCATTGACACTTGTCTGTGTCAAAAAGTGCCGTACGGCACTTTCTGAGCGAAGGGGGCATGTTACATGTGCAGGCACTGCTGACACATGCCCCCTGCACTCATTCATGGTTCCATTTAGATTAAACAGCAGCACGCCTTCATACATATGCAAGGCACGGTGCTATTCTAAACAGACACGAACCACTCCGTGCAAGAATAGTCTTATTCTTGCACAGAGTTTTGTGAATCCTGGGGAGTGTGACTGGCAAAAGCCATATTAATCTGATGCTCAGAAAAAAAATTTATTCTTTAGAGTACAAAGAGTATGCCTGGCTGCACTCTTGCTTAGTAAAAATCTATAAACTATTATGACAACACAGAAGAAGTTTATGTAACATATCAGCAGTCTAATTAATACAAACACCTGCATACAAATATTATAACAACATAGTAGAAGTAGATGTAACAACACAGGAATTTATCTAATATCAAGGTATCCATAATTCTATTACAATAGTTACTGTAGGTTAACATGGACTACAATGGCAGACAGGACAATAAGACAGATAGAGAAAGACAGGTAGAACAGCAAGTGAAGTACAACACAGGGTTGTGGGTGCTCTGAAGGTGAGAAGTGGTACAAAGTGAGATGGAGTGATAGTTTGGAGGAGGATATAGGATAGAGAAACAAGAGCGAAGAGAGACCAATATAGGCTATTGTAGCATGGGAGTTTTAGCATTCAGTTATGAGGTTAATGTAATGAGTGAGAGCAGAGGAGTGTAATGGGCTTATGGAGTCACGTAATGCCTTGAAGAGAAAAGCATTTACAAGCAGCTCTTATGAGTAAGGCTCAATGGTTCATAGGTTGGTACTAGGCTATCGGCCCTAGGGCCTATACAAGCCTAGCCATAACAATTCCCTGGCTATTTCTTCCCACACTTTTTACTTCCCTGGACCCCTGTCTAGCAGGGTGACTGACATGATCCCCAGGGTGAATTTCATTTCTCCCATCCAATCGTCAGGTTCCTTTTGAAGAAGGCCAAAGAGGTGCTCTGCTTGACATGTATGGGCAATCTATTCCAGAGTCTGGGGAGTCTCTGGGTCAGGAACCTATCCCTCCAGCATGTTTTGTTTATTGTGATGACAAGGTTTAGATCCCTGGAGTGTGTGGCTCTGAGAGATTGGGATTTCTTTAAGTGTAGCATGTCCAACAGCTCTGGGTTTGACATGGCCTTGTATGTTAAGCAGAGATCACCTCTGAGAAGATGATATGAGACAGAGTATAGCTGGAGTTTTTTAAGGCGGTCAGTGTAGTGCATCTGCTTTGGGCCTGTGATTCTTTTAGTGAGGTATTTCTATGGCCTTTCCAGTTGTTGCAGATGTCTTGAGAGGTACATACCAAATGGGGTGTTGTATTCTATGATGGGTCTAATGAGGGATGAGTACAGTGGGACAATGACTTCCTTTTTTTTGGATGAAAAGCCCTTAGTGATGAGGTGTGCCACATAGAAGGATTTCCTGACTGTTGTGGCGATGTGGTTATTTATTTATTTATTTATTTATTTTTTATTTTACATTTGTTGACCTGGATAGTCCGACTGGATGCATGTCCATTTTCAGCGGAGGCCCGGGGAGAAAAGCTCCAAGGGTAAGCAGATACAGCATTACATAATACCAGCATTACATATTACAAACAGACTATTTACAGAGATTACATAAGTAAGCAAGTTAAACAAGTTCCACAGGTTACGGTTAGTCCTGAGCACAAGTCAGGATTAAATTAAATTACACAGTAAACTGGTTAACAGATTTTTACACATTCGAGTTAGCCTGGCTTGATACAATGACATAGCCAGTTAAGTGACAAATTTTGTTTGAGTCTAGTTTTAAATTGACCTAAGGTGGAAAGTAAGGTAATATCAGCTGGAAGAGAGTTCCAGGATCTACTTACAGAGTTTGCAAAGAGAGAATCACCGGCTGTGTTATTAATTTTGCTAGTCTGAATTAGTAGTTTGTTAGAGGATCGAAGCGGTCTAGTATTGTTATAGGGGGTGATAATATTTTTAAGTGCAGGAGTATTGTCCGGATTATAGAGGATTTTATAGGCCATAATCAGTTGGTTATACTGGATTAGGCTAGGTAGTTCAAGCCAACCAAGCTGATTTAGATTGATGCAATGATGTGTCCTAAAAGGCAGCCCAGTGGCAAACCTGGCAATGTGGTTGTAGCAAATTGAGAGTTTGTTAAGGACAGTCTTGTTCAAATTCGAGAGGGATGCATACAGAAGGGTTGAAAGAAGGTGAGAGCGAGCTATGGCAATTTTAGCTGGAGGGGTTAGGAAGGCTTTTATTCTGTAAAGTGACCCTAGTTTTTATTGATGGTTTTGATAGTTTGGTTAACATGTAGGTCAAATTTGAGATTATTGTCTATGATGACACCTAATAGTTTTGTAGATGGGTCAGGGGAGATGATTGTGCCATCATTTGATTTTATGGTAAAGGTGAAAGCGGTAGACCTACGTGTTGGTGAAAATAACAGCATTTTAGTTTTTTTGGGATTTAGGATCAGACGATGTTCAGAAAGCCAGTTTTCTATTGTATTAAAAGTGATCTGGGTAGCTGACCATAACTCTACTGAAGATGTGGCTGAGCAAATCAGAGTAGAGTCATCAGCATATTGGATACAGCTGACTTTTGGGATGACAGTATAAAGGTTGTTAATGAAGATGGAGAACAACAAGGGCCCTAGTATAGAGCCTTGTGGTACTCTGAGGGTGTTAGGTAGAAGGTTAGAGAGTTTGTTCTGCCAGAGGACAGCCTGCTGTCGACCATTCAGGTAAGATTGAAACCATTGGAGGGCTCCAGTATCTAGACAGAATGTTTGCAGGGTGTGGATTAAAAGTTGGTGATCAACCGTATCGAATGCCTTGGAAAGATCCAAAAAGAGGGCTGAGGATATATAATTATTGTTGTGATTATGGTTTATGGTGTTAGTAAAGGCTAGGAGGGCTGAAGTAGTGCTGTGATGAGGACGGAAGCCATGCTGAGTGTCTGCCATAAGGCGATTTTGGATTAGGTGGTGCATGAGTTGTCTATGAATACATTTTTCCATAATCTTTGCAAGTGGAGAGAGTATAGCTATTGGCCTATAATTGGAGAATTTAGTAGAGCTGCCTCCTTTGTGAAGTGGGATTACATAGGATATTTTCCAGATGGTGGGAATTTTAGCTTCTACTATGGTTCGATTGATTAGTATTGACGGGGTAAGCAATAGCATCAGCTGATTTTTGTAGGTACTCGGCAGGGAGTTGATCAGCAGAAAGTGTAGTGGGTTTTAATTTTATGATCAAGGTATGGATAAGTGAAGTGGTGACTGGTTGGAAGCTGAACGCAAGTAGGTTTTTAGGGGTGCTACTTTCAGGACCAGGGGAGCTAGGAGGTAGTTGGCTAGCTAGGGCTTGAATTGTCTCAGTAAAGAATTGGTTAAAACTATCAGAAACATCTTCAGGGGGTTTATCAATAGTAGCAGCAGGGATTGGGGTTGAAGTTTGTCCAGGATGTAGTAGATTATTTAAACCTGCCCAAAACTTGTGAGGGTTATTTTGATTTACTGTCTGTAAATTACAGTAGTATTGTTTTTTGTCTTGTAAAATTGATTTTTGGTTTCATTCCTGGATTGCCTGTATTTAATGTGATCTTGAGGGTCTTTAGAAGAACGCCATAAAGCCCATGCTTTGTTTCTAAGGGTAATTTTGAGTTTAGACTCTATAGATAGCCATGGTGCAGTTTTTGCCTTGGTTCTCTTTGAACGAACAGGTGCATGCAAATCAAGGATCTCAAGGAATTTGTCGTTAAAGTATGCTACTGCTTCCTCTAAGGGGAGGTGTTTTAGAATAGACCAATTACATGAGTTTAGTTCTTGTTGGAATTTGGCAGGGTCAAAGTTTGTATTGTTTCTAACCTTTCTGAGTAAGGGTTGTTGGGAATTAATGGTTTTGTGCTTAATTACATATGTGAGAAGGTGATCGCTTAGGCCATTAAGGAGGGTACCAGAGGTGTACAGTTGGGGTGACTGTTTATGAGTACCCAGTCAAGTATACTTTCTTTTTGGTTGGGTTTACCTATCCTGGTAGGGGTGGATATGATTTGTGTAAATGCATGCAGGTTAATATGGGTGGTTGGGGATTCTAAGGAACAGGTGCCCCAGTCTATGTTAAAGTCTCCAAGTAGTAGGGTTTCTTGGGGGTAGTGACATGATAACCAGTGCAGGATATCTTCAAATGTAGATATATTGTTACCTGGGGGAATATACATACAGATGATATTAATGCATTTATTTTTATTAAGTTGCAATTTGGTGGCAAGAATCTCAGAGTTATTAATCTATGGTGACATTCAACTCAGATTTATAGAGTACAGCTACCCCACCCCCCTTCCTCGAAGCACGATCCAGCCTGTGTATGTTGTACCCAGGTGGTAACACTTCATTGTCTTTAGTGTTAGGTTTTAACCAGGTTTCAGATAAACAGAGAATCTCAGGGGAGTGGATATCCAGAGGTGCACGCAATTCATGTACCTTGTTATTAATGCTTCTAATATTGAGATGACAGACTAGGAGAGAGTTAGTTGGCCTATTAATTGTAGGTTTGTAGCTTAGATTACAAGTAGAGGGGGTATGTGTATCTGAAGTGAGTGGGCCAGGGTTGGGGTGAATATCACCACCAAGTATTAGGTTGAGTCTATACTTGGTGATGAACTTCAGGAATTTGTTTATTAGTTTGTGGTAGTGTTTGGATCTAGAGCTAATGTGCCTGGGGTTGAGATGTTGATAGACTGAACAAGATGTTGGATAGGATCTGGTACTGTAAGTATGGTTGAAGGTGGAAGGATTTACAGCTGGGGTGATAGTATGGCCTTTTGGGACCTGAAATCCCGTAAGAAACTGGTTTTCATACAAGGTAAGGAGGCATGGTGTGAACAAGAGGGGTAGTAAAGAGGAGTATATCATTATATGTGATTCAGCTAGTGAGTGAAGGAACTGTTTTACCTGGTGATGCAACACCAGAAGATAGAGTGGTGAGGTAAAGGTACTGGAAGGGGGATGGGAGAATGCCAGATGAAAGCTAATAGGTGCTATTAAATGTAGGTAGTAGAATAGGGGTGGGTGGAATTATCCCAGATGATAGCAGATAGGATCTAGAAAGTGGGGGAGTGGCTATAGTACTATAAATTTAGAGGTACTGGGGGCGGGAGAGAATTGGGGGCAGGAGGGAGAAGAGAGCCCGAGCGTAGCAGTGAACGAGCGGGCTATTGCAGTTTACAAGGTTTCCTAAGGTGTCCTAAAGCTATAAGGTAAGTATTACAGCTCTAATGTAAGAGTCAATTTACTGCAGTTACAGGGAAGGAGGCAACCACTCAAGTAGAAACAAAGAGCCCTATGGCTGACCAATATGGTGACCTGCTTAATTACAAAGCACTGTAAGTGAAAGCTTAACAAATGCGTTGTGTGTGTAACCTACTCTGTTTAAATGTTGAGAGAAACTGATTGCAGTCCAGTAGACACCGTTTTGTAGGGAACTGTAGAGTTTAACTAGGAAAAGAGAAAAGCAGACATTCTAGGGTAAGCATGAAGACAACAACAGGCAGTTATTATATAATAATGCATTCAGAAAGGTTTGGTGGTGGGATAAAGTAGCATACTTCAGAATGAGCTAAGATTTATAGCTAAGAAACCTAAGCAAGAGAGCAATGCAGTAAATAAACACTTGTCAGATTTTAAAGATATACCAGAAAAACTAAATCAATTATTCACAATAGTACAACTAGAAAATTGCCAGTAAAAGCACTTCAGGTATAGCTAGCCCAAGTTATTCAAGTCATAAAAGCACTTCTTCAATGTGTGTGTGCAATTTAAACATTAAAAAACACATGCAGCAAGGAGGAGCTCTGATTATACACTTTCTCTAGGTACAGGTTCAGTTTAAACACAAATATTACCACAGAAATTCAGTAAAGTCACTAGCTACTTATAGAGCCTCTGAAAAACAAAATAGAGCAGTCTGTGCAGAATTGGGGGCAGGGAGGGGAGTGAAGAGAGCCCGAGCGTAGCGAGGGCGAACGTAGCGGGGCTATTGCAGTTTACAAGGTTTCCTAAGGTGTCCTAAAGCTATAAGGTAAGTATTACAGCTCTAATGTAAGAGTCAATTTACTGCAGTTACAGGGGAAGGAGGCAACCACTCAAGTAGAAACAAAGAGCCCTATGGCTGACCAATATGGTGACCTGCTTAATTACAAAGCACTGTAAGTGAAAGCTTAACAAATGCGTTTTGTGTGTAACCTACTCTGTTTAAATGTTGAGAGAAACAGATTGCAGTCCAGTAGACACCGTTTTGTAGGGAACTGTAGAGTTCAATCTGTTTAAATGTTATCGAAGGTGAGACCACTGTCCACCTGTGTCCCTAAGTCTCTTATCACACTTTCGGTGTTTAGTGTAATTCATGGGTACATGTTTTTTTCCAAAGGGGATACCTATACATTTCTTGGCATTGAGCTTGAGTCCATGGTTCTGGCACCAAGCATCTGTTTCTGTAAGGCCCTTTTGTAGAGTATCCACATCATTTGGGGATTCAGTAATGGCTCCCAATTTGCAGTCATCTGCGAACTTTGTTAACCAGAATCCTTTAGTGTTGGCCTGTACTTCAGAGAGGTAGATGCCAAACAAGAGCGGTCCCAGGACTGAACCCTGAGGTACTCCACTTGTCACTTGTCTGGAGCTGGATTTGGAGTCGGCTACTTTTACAGTCTGGGTTCTGTCAGTAAGCCAGTTGGCAACCCATTGAGTGATTAATACCCAGCTTAGTAAGTCTATCTATGATTCCAGTGTGGGGGATGGTGTCAAAGGCCTTGGCGAGGTCCAGATAGGCTGTGTGGACCACCTTACCCTCGTCCACAGATCTGGAGACTGATTCGAAGAAGTCAATCAGGTTCAGGAGACAAGATCGGCCCTTCACGAACCCAAACTGGGCGGGGTCCAGTGTTGAAGGTTGCCAATGTCTTTGTTTATAAGTTCCATGATAATAAATTCCAAGGCCTTGCAGATCAGGCTTGTCAGACTGATGGGTGGTAGTTCCCAGGATCCAAGGTGGATCCCCCCCTTGTGGATTGGGATAACTGTAGCTGTGTGCCACTCAGTGGGCACGAAGCCTGAGGTGAGGCTATGATTAAACATGACACTTAGGTGAGGTGCCAGTTCATTTTGTAGTTCATGTAATACACAGCCCTGGATGTCATCTGATCCCATGGATGCTGTATTCTTAGCTTTGGAGAGTGCCGTTTTTTACCAGTGTGTCCGTTATTACCGGAATTTGGCAATCTTCTAGTATTGAGATGGGCCGTTTAGGGGGTGAGAGGGGGGTGAAGTAAACATTACTGAAAAGCATTTGCAAGTAGCTCTTGGGAATAAAAGCAGTCTTGAGCTGATGTCTAAAACTGGATAAGGAGGTGACGTCTGTTAGGTTTGTATGGAGTGGTTGCCATGTCTGAGGTACCGTTACTGAAAAGTTGTGGTCAGTGGAATGGAGTTTAGTGAGTGGGGTGGAGAGGAAGAGAGAAGATTGTAATCTAAGGCTGTATACTTCTGAATCACATAATCTGATGGGAGGGTCTAAAATGACCTAGGAAGAACTATCTATGTATAAACATTAATGCTAAAGGAAAAATATTTGCCATTTAGAACTAATTGTGATAGATTAGCAAGAAGATATGCACACTTGGCTAGAGTGCCAAGAACAAAAACAAGGAGGCTAGGAAAAGATGTGCTTTGAATAGGGTCAGGTCGCCATGGTAATTTTAAAAGTTAAAAAAAAAAGGCTACTACCTATTGCAATTAAATTCTCCACAGCCTCCTCAGAAATTCCAGAAAATAGGCAGTCTCAGATGACACAGAAGTATATCGTCTGTTAGAAGAAGCAAAAACATGTTTTGTAAATAATCTGACCATGTTACCAGATGATGTCCTTAAAGAATATGGAAGGTAGGGAGTGAAATTTGGAAAGAGGTGTAGTTTTTACAAATCCGTAAAGTTTTGCCAGGGAGCATGAGGGAGTATACATTACAAATCAACTGAAAACAACACAGACTCACTGAAGAGACAACTACGCAAATCATTTAGTGGAGGAAGAGATAAACAGCTGCCAGAGTGTAAAGACCATTGACCCTGAATGTCTTAATACTAGAGTTAAACTCATGGTTTAGCACCTGTTTCTCTCATGCTGTGGGAGTATGCAAGAAGTTCACAGCTGTTCATAAAGCAACCCTAGAATAGGAAAAATGAGTATTTCAGCAAATTCAAATGTATATAGGTGTTGCAAGGAATATGTTGTGTACTTAAAAAATAGAATGCTGCATACATAGACTATATAAAACAGGAAGGGGTAGATCGCAGGCAGTTCGTCATTTACTGGGGTACCAAAAGCACTTTTTACCACTCTTATTTCTCCTTTATCAAGTCCCAATGGTATTTGCAAGTATTTTCACTGATTCTCCTATTTGTTGCTGCATCACCAGACAGTAGGTAATTAAAAATGTGCATGTGGTAACTAGTACCCAAAAAAAGGGAATACAAATAAGTAAATGCAGTTACTTTGTCCACTGTTGAAAAATAATTTCAGAGTTAGGCATGGATATTTGTGCAACTTTTAAACATGTTCATCTCATTCTGAGAAAACTTTATCCGAGTAGTTATAGAGTGTGTGTGTGTGTGTGTGTGTGTGTGTGTGTGTGTGTGTGTGTGTGTGTGTGTGTGTGTGTGTGTGTGTGTGTGTGTGTGTGTGTGTGTGTGTGTGTGTGTGTGTGTGTGTGTGTGTGTGTGTGTGTGTGTGTGTGTGTGTGTGTGTGTGTGTGTGTGTGTGTGTGTGTGTGTGTGTGTGTGTGTGTGTGTGTGTGTGTGTGTGTGTGTGTGTGTGTGTGTGTGTGTGTGTGTGTGTGTGTGTGTGTGTGTGTGTGTGTGTGTGTGTGTGTGTGTGTGTGTGTGTGTGTGTGTGTGTGTGTGTGTGTGTGTGTGTGTGTGTGTGTGTGTGTGTGTGTGTGTGTGTGTGTGTGTGTGTGTGTGTGTGTGTGTGTGTGTGTGTTTGAGTGCGTTGACCTTTGATTTTCCTCCTTTTTCTACCGATTTAATGTAACTTTCTCTCCTTTCTTATTCTGAAACTCTGGACCGTCTTTGCTTTTTTCACAATCCATTCTTTTTCCTCTTTTCTCCTATTTTCATTAACGCAACATGTCATGCTTAGATTGCATTTTATGTTTCTAACTATATTAAAACTGAAAAAAAGCAGATATGAATTTGCTTTTGAGATTCAAGTAAGTGTTATTTAAGTCGTCTTGCCTGAGTTGTTAACTGGCAGACTTTTCACCTTGGTTTGATAATTTGGCTGACACAGGGACTGCTGCTGCCAGCTGGATGCCAGTCAGCTTCTGGAAATGTTACAGCCCTTTGTTTAAATGTTTGTTCTATTAACAGGACAAAAAATATTTTGAGGTGTCATGTGACAGTAACAAAAGGTACAAATGTAAAAGGAAGAAACCTTGCTGTGGCTAGAAAAGTAAGTTCGCTTAATGGTTCGCATTTGTATTTATTCCAAGATTCAAACTATTTTACATGGATGATACAGTTCTGAGTGAATTAAGAAACATGCTTAAAGTTCAGGAGTTACACCATATTGTTTCTTATGAGATTCAAGAAAGCCTACTACACTAAGAGTTAGTTTTCAATTATACCAAGGAGTTGGATGAGTGGGTGTCTCACTTTGTCCCGGTCCCCTTCAAGAAATACATCACACCGAATGACATTTGATGACCTTTATTGAATTTCCACAATTCATTCATTTCAACCAAAACATGATACAGGTGAAATACCATCCATGTAACATTATCATAGGACAGGACAGCGTAAACCTGCTCATCCTGATCAGTAAGCAGCATCCATACCTCCACTCACTCACTTATGAAGCAGTGTACCACTCACTTCCATTACCATTTATTGCATTATGCCATCAACCAAATAAGCAGCTTCCTCCGCTTGCTTATGTACTTATCAAGCAGCGTAACTGCTCACTTTTCTTTCCCAGCTTATTGAATTGACCATCCAACACTAGAGGGGACACAGAAGAGGTCAAGCCTGCCCCTCTTCTCTGCCCACCAGTCTGACCAGGCTGTTCTCCCTCTCTTCAACAAACTTCCAGCAATCTAACCACCATTAAGGCATCCGGCCAAACATCATTCGGTGTACCCCATCCCCACTAACCAAGCTGGAACAGAGTCATCATCTCCTAAAACCCAGCACATAACAAAATAACCAGTTACTTAAACAGCTGAAAACAAAAACACTGACCCTTCTTCTATGCAGAGATAACCTAGCATACCCACTGTGCATGAGCTAAATAATCCTTACCTCATGACCAATGGCAGCTCTGCAACAACTTCAAGGGCATTATAAAAACCACACAGAGCCAACTACATGCCATCATGGCACATTGCGACCCCTTTTACCACCCAGTCCAGTAATAACCAAATGATCTCTCCTTAATTCCAGAGCAATAACAATTCTAATGACTTCACAATCATCACCCTTCAACTGGACAATCAACACTAAACCCACCACCATCTGAAGCCACACAGAAGCAAGAACAAACCATGATGCCATATCCCAGCCCCGTTTCACTGCTTAAGATAACAAAAAGAAATATCATTAAAATCCCGTTGTCTGTCAATCCTGCCATCACACTAACTATCCCTTATAAGCAATAAAAACAGCTCATCAACCATCATGGCATTCTAGCAACTCAACACAAGCCATACCATTTGCTTATTCAACACAATTGCATAACATCATGCCACATTGCAACCCCATTTTACCACCCAATGAATGTGATAACCAAATTAAACAAAAGACAATGAATCCTAATCCCCAACCACTCCAACTACACCTCCTACACCCACTTAATATGCAACCCGTATATACAACCTACCAATTACCTTTCCTTCCATCTAACCAGCCACCAGCCCAACTCCCCCCCCCCCCCCCAGCTGGTCCCACTTTCCCTCCTTTGTCAAACAATAAAATTCTCCACAACTTCCTATTCATCTGCCAAAGCCTAACCAAGTTAATTCCCCAATAATCACCTGCCAAATGCACCCCCAAAACACTAAACCAATTTCCCCACCTATTCCCCACAAACTACATACCTGAAGTGCTCCATCAAACCCTACAGACCCTTCAATCATACATACTAAACCATCTCCCATCTGTTCAGAATGCAAGTCACAACTTAATGAGTAACTGTAAATTCAGCCTAGTATGTCTACCCATGTCCATCTAGAAATAGATCATTAGGTGCTACATGTGAAACAAATTGAACTTGATATTCCCAGACCACCCCATAACTGAGCAGAACTCCAGATAATCAGCATCCCCAGTTGTCCCTCTATCCCCTCATTCAAACCTCGCAAATTATACCCCCCAAACCCAACACCTCCTATAAAGTATTTACATGAAATCTAAAACCTCATGACCAATCCTATCCACCTACCACAACAACCATTCCAGAGAAATGCCAGAGGCAGCCCACTGATAAACTACAAATTATTAACCCCTCCTGATACTAATGCAAATTCCATGAACAATCCAGTACAACTACCAAGAGCTCACCCTCCTTAATCCACCACTTAGCCTTAATTCCCCTTCAAAGCTTCCCTATTAATGGGGCACCTCTGCATCCAACAGCAAATGCTAATTTGGCCCCAAACACTCACCTGCAATGCTCCCACAAACTCTACTCATCCTTACGTCGCCCTTGAAACATACAAGTAACTAACCTACCCCTTCCAACACCACTGTAGCTGCACAAACACTACCTTCCTTGTAAGAAATGGATAGTCCTACTTTTAAATCCAACACTCATTGATTCAATAAATAAACCAAAGTCCTTTAACCCCCCCCCCCCCATGTATTACCCATGCAACCAATTCAGGCTGCTGCAGTCTCAATGACCAAATGTCCCTTCCATACACAACACAAACTCACCAAAATGAGTAAGTAAAATTACATTGAAACCTGTGGCCATGTTCCCTGCAGCTGCAGCAAATGAAAACCTCTTGGTAGCAACTTTTCATCACCTAAGACCGCTTCCTTCAGACCACCAGTTGATAGTACCTCTGCGGCGATCATGAATGACTGCCTTATGTAGCACTCCGACATCTAAAGCACCCAACATAACACCACCATCTGCAAAGAAAGAGAAAAATGTAAATCATCTGAAAGACACATTTGAAGACAACCAGCCCCCCAAAGCCCTCCATAGAAAGATATAGGAACAAGTTACACGTAATCACTTCACATACTCTCAGCCTCCACCGATAAAAATATGGCCGTCAAAATGCACCCATGTGGAAAAAAAATTTACTTGCCAAAATAGGGACAGATTTTATTGCTCTTATAAACTTAAGTTGTTAGAGTAACAGGATCTGTGTTAACATACATTTTCAGAGAGATTTGACATCTGAAACTTACAGGTATGTCATTATACAGTGACTACACTCAGCTCCTCCCTGTGGTTTAAGAAGACCACAACTTTTATGAGGAGTAGACCAAAATATGAGCAAAACCTGGACAGTTGAGAGGTATGACCACCACACAGCACCCTACGACTTAACCTGTCATGCTGATGAAATCATTTGCATTGGCATGAGTTACCTGAGGATTCAAAGTTCGCAGCTTCACTGTCTAATCAACCAGAACAAATGCCCAAAACAGGGATGAATTCATACCTGTCTCACACCACCCCAAACTCAACCCATACATCTCAACCTGTTAGAGCAAGAAATCTGTAAAAGCCACCAGTAAAGGGGGAACAAAGGCCAAAAATTGGGACACTTAAATAGTGCTCTGCAACTTCCAAAAATTAATAGAACCGGGTTTGCCTTAGCATGAATTTCTGAAAGGTATGAAGTCTGAAACTCAAATGTCTATCATTAGTCTCTGACTTCATCCCTTAATAATTTGTCGATGATTTGCTACAAAACCACCCTTTTATGAGAAAAGGACTAAAATATGAGGCGAAATCTGGGCATTCTGCAAAATCTGTACAGTTGAGAGGTATGACTCAGCCAAACCAACCTGACCCACCCAGGTTCGCATCCCCTGAAAGACAAAACGTCTGAAGCAGCACTGCACCACCGCCCAATGACATCCAACTGACTATCCCAGTAACCCCCACAGTCATCACATTCTAGAATGGATGCATTCTGTCATGAAAACGAGAGGGAGATTTTGTCAAAACAAAATATTTCTGGACAACATTGGTTATATAAGTTGGCCTCCTCTGAAATGAATTCTTATTCTCTAGAAACAAGTTTGTTTAAAACAAATAATGCTGTTAATAGCCTCTTAGAAAAAATATAAGAAATTGTGTTACTAATCTGTTTTAATTTCTCCCCTGCTAGTGCTCTTACTCTATTCAGTACACAAAATTAACTTTAGACGGTTGTGTTTAGTGTTCCTGTATGTAATCATTACATATTAAAATGGTCAGTTAACCCTGGCAATACAAATAACTTGACTCTGTTCTTAATAAAATCAAATTCAGCAATTTTTTTTCTCTCTTTTTATAAGCAAACATTAGGTTTGGCATCCCCAAAACAATTTTATGTAACTCTCTTTAAATGTTTTAGCCTTTAAACTTATGTCTGTAGCAGCCACATTTTGTTCTGCCCTGGTCTTTAAACTTTGTGAATCTTTCCCTACCTACACAAAAGTTATGCAATGCTACACTATATTTTAAATAAACCAAATAAGCCATTTCTGAAGACTGCAACACACAACAAAAGTAACACCATTGCCTTACGCCCGGCTGAAGAAAGCCACCTCCCCGAACCAAAGGTGCCTAACTGTCAGAAAACCTCCCGCTCACAAACTGGGATGGCTTCTCGCGCATATGCACTAATAGCTATATCCCCCCTTCTTCAGAAATGCCTGTTGAGCATGAAAGGCTCCACAACCCTTGAGAGACAGGAAAAAATGCTAGCTGTAGAACACCACTGAGTCAATAGCAGAACAGAAATGAACCTGGGCCACCAGCAGTGACAGAGGGACTGCAAGACTACAACAGCACCCCAAAGAACCCTCAAGACCACCACACCAAGACCGCAACAAACAAGGGAGATAAAACGACCAATGAATAAAACTACTAAGATAAGCCTTCAATGAAAACCAGCTAGAGCAACAGGGAAATATCCTAAGCTGCGGTCCTCCCTGCATACAGAACTACCAGTTAATCCATAAATGAAGCACCAAACCTCCCAACAAAAAATGCAATCTCCACCAACGTCAACTACCTTCCCAATCTCTATTATAATATCTAGCTCCTGTGTGTGAAAACACCCCTGAATGAAAACGGTACCAATAAAACATCAGCATCAGCTACCCTCCCAGTCTGCAATCTAAACCTGGCATGACAGCCTCGATCCTCAAAACGTAATCACCCATAGAGTGGAACTGCCCTTTTAGCTGACATACCTGTTTATCTAAATGCTCAGCAACAACTATCTTTGAATGCAGCCTCAGCGATCTGCTCTTACAAACCTAAGTATTGTTACTACCCATTAAAAGTGCCTAGAATACCAGCCTTATTGATGGCAAGCATTTCCAAAAGATAGAAACAAAAACTCAAATACAGGTCACAAAGGACCTCCCCCTTAATGGTTAACGCCACTCTGTGAGTACTTCATGAGCAGACGCTACTCACTGGCATTGTGTTGCCTGGGAAACCATGGTACTTCTCATAGGAAACACATTTTAGTTAGTAGTTTGTTATTTTTTTTTAATAATAGCACCACAAATGGCAGTTAGGACAAAAGGTTCTGTATCTTTAAATCCAGAAAGGAATCCTCAAAGCATGGTAAAGCACTGAGGTCTTGCCCTACACCACCACGACATGCACACTATCATTCATGCACTGTCAAGCTATTAAAAAGGGGAACAACTTTAAAGCTTTAAAACCTAAAATTTCACAGAAGAGCCAGAAAATCTGAACCGTTACCACAACCAGGGACTGCATTTGCATGAACCTTCGACTTGCTGGTTTCCCAGTGCGCATGCACGGAGCACAACCAAAATGCCAAACAAGCTAAAAGCCCATGAAAAGGCCTCCACCGGTCCAACTACATCTCGCCCAACTGTCTGAGTACCAAAAGCTGAAGCCACTACCATTACAAACACTGCACTTCCCTGCAGCCCTGAAAAGGCAGCAACCTTTACAGTCTGTTTTTAAACTAAGATACACTTACTTGGAACTCTTTCCTTGCCAAACACTGTACACCATAGCCATCAGTTTCCCCCCATTCTTGTAGCATAATGGGATGACGAAAATCATCATTAAAATATTCCTTTCAGCGCTCCCACCACATGGCTTGCATCCAGAACTCTCTCGCAGAACTTTTTTTTTTTATATACAAATTCCAGATACCAAGCACTCCCACCAGAAAACGGGCAAATGTACAAAATGACTGAACACCTACCAACATTCTGCAGCTTCACTTGTACCCTCTTCCTCCCCCTAACAGACCAAAACTGAGCGTACCTACGCTGCAAGCCTTGTGGCCTTCGAAAAGAGATTTTAAGTTAATAACTGCACTTAAAGCATTCCCTGACATTAATAACTGCCCCTACCACACTCACACTACATATATAATACTACTACTTATATATACTTTAATTTAATCCCCCATACAAAACATTATTAATGCATGGCCTACCTGGACCGTAGTCACTACAGGTCGTCTTGGATGTAAACTCACACTAGCAAGTTCACGCCAAAAAATGTGACTCCTACTCCAGTTACACTTGCCTAAAATCCTTTAAGCCCCTCCCTACCCCTACCTCATTTCCTCCCAAACCTCATACATTCCTATTTAACCCTATCCTCCCTCTATCCTCCTAATTCCTGCTACTCTGTTTATCTAACCCCACCTGAAGAGGTCCCTGGACAAATTGGTCTGTTCCAAACTTTATTTCCAGCAAGTCTCAGTAAGGGTTGTCTAATTACATATTGAAACTGGATGACACTTCAACAGCCCTTTTTAAATCTAAGTACTATTACTGTCTCATGATTTTTAGTTAATATAGTCAGGTGAACATGATTTGATTTTATTTGAAAACCAAATAGAAAACATCATTTGATTTGATTTGAAAACCAAACTAGAAAACCTCCTCAGCTGGTCTACCCACCATCTCCCCCAAGAAACTATCATCTTAGGTGATTTCAATATTGACTGGCAATCCTGTTCTGGCAACAATCCAACCCATCATGTACACCTTCATGGCTTCACCCAACTAGTCCAGTCACCAACAAGGATAAATAAAAACTCTAGCAAGCACTCTACCCTGGATTGGATACTAGTCAGTAAGAACCCCCAGTCATATATAACAGGCTGCTTATCAGATAGCCTCAGTGATCACTCCCCAACATTTCTACTCAAAAAATACCTGTACCAAGCTAAACCTGTCGTCTATCGTCAAATACGTAAAAAATAAACTTTAACCCACTCACATTCATCTCATCCCTCAAAGAATGTAACTGGCATGCTCTAAAGTACCTCAGTCTAGATGACGCAGTTGAATCTTTTAATACTACCTTCCTGAACATCCTTAATTACCATGCCCCCATAAGATTTTCCAGAACCAAAGCACAACCCTCCCCATGGCTACAGAAAACCACTAAGTCAGAAATGAAAAACAGGGATAAAGCCTGGAAGCACTGGTGCAAAACCAAAACCCCTGCAGCTAGACAGAAATTCTTAGAACTATGCAATAGAGTCAAAAAGCTAATAAAACAGGACAAATTCCAATACTACCAGTCTGCCCTAGACTCCTCACAACACAGCCCCAAACAATTCTGGTCCTCCATAAACTCCATCCTCCACCCAGGTAAAGTCAGTACCCCTCCTCCTAACATCCCTCACTCCTCAGAAAATATTGCTACCTCATTCAACACACACTTCACCCAAACCATACTATCACTAGCTAAACAACACAACCCCCTCCCCTCCAACCCACACCTTCAACTAGTAATCTCCCCACTGCCTTCTCTTTTTCTCCTGTACCTACCTCCAACATAAAAAACTCTTAACTAAACTTAAACCCACCAAATTAGCAGCAGACAACCTCCCAAGTGAATACCTACAAATCGCAGCTGATGCTCTGGCCTACCCAGTATCCATCTTGATTAACCGATCTCTGTCAGAAAGTTACGTTCCCACATTGTGGAAAGTCTCACATATAATTCCCCTCCACAAAGGCGGACCTCTGCAGAACTAACCAATTACCGCCCCATAGCTATTCTCTCTCCACTCTCCAAAATACTAGAGATGCATACACTCTCAGGTCTCACACTACCTCCTTACTAACAACCTCCTTTCCAGTACTCAGCATGGTTTCCGACCAAACCATAGCACCACCACTGCCTTACTCTCCTTTACAAACACTATCCTTCAGCATAAAAACAATGGCTATCTCTCCTCTGCTACTTTCCTAGACCTATCTAAAGCATTTGACATGGTCCCACACAAACAACTTATCTCTGTCCTCAATAACCTATCCTTCTCACAATCAGTCACCAACTGGTTTCAGAGTTATCTGTCTGACCGCCAACAATCCGTTGTATGGCAGAATGACATATCTCTCCAACTACCTGTCTCCATAGGGGTTCCCCAAGGATCCATCCTTGGACCCCTACTTTTCTCTGTTTACACCAATAATCTAGCCTCTGCCACCAAACATGGCACACTCATCCAATACGCAGATGACTCTACCATCATCTGCTCAGCCCAGTCCCTACCCAAACTGCAAAAAGTCACACAGGAAGCCTTTTCCTCTGTTGAAACATGGTTATCCGATGCCCAATTAATACTCAACCCAAACAAAACTAAACTACTCATCTTCCAACCCACCAAACATACTCAAAACAACTCTCACTTTAACATCACAGCAAAATACAACACCACTATATACCCAACTGAACACACCAAATTGCTAGGAGTGGAAATAGACAATAAACTAAAATTTGACATTCACATATCCATGACCATAAAAAAATTCCACAAAAAACTAGGAGCATTATACAGAAATAAACAATTTCTCACCAAAGCAGCAAAGATTTCAATAGCAAATTCCCACCTTATCTCCACCCTACTTTATGCCTCTCCAGTATATACCAACCTAAGGCAATGTGATCTAAACAAGCTAGAGACCTGCTACAACAAAATCGCAAAATTCGCCACAGGGGCATCCTACCGTAGTCACCACTGTCTCTCACTTGCTGAACTGGGCTGGCTTGAACTCCTTCACCTCCTTCAGTGGTATCAGCTCTCACTCACCCACAAACTAGTAAACCATCCACTAAATGTCCCATCCCTCCAGAATCTACTCCAACCCTATCGCACCACCAGACCACTAAGATCCAGCAACAAAAATCACTTGCAGATCACTAAAGCCAATAACTCTGCTGGTGAAGCACTATTCTCTTAGCCATAGCCAAATTATGGAACTCACTCCCACCCACAATTACCTCCATACCATCATGCACCAACTTCAAAACTTTATTAAAAGCGCACCTAAAAACATGCTGGCTATGCCCTTGCAACTCCCACTCTAATATCATCCACCCCATCCAACTACTACCTTTCTTTCACCTCCACTAACTACCTTGATGATAGCAAGCTCAGATGCTCATAAGCCTAGTACTTATTATACAGCAGGAACTTCTCATTGTTACATTTGTTAATGCCTGTTATGTACTTCACAGATAAAGATTCTAGTTGTCTACTGATGTACTATGTTCTTCATCTGTAAATATGTTGTAAGTAATTTCTGTGTTAAATTGTTAATCACTATGTAATCCAATGTAACTACTGTCTGTTTATTTTACTGTGGAGCTTTTCTCCCCAGGCCTCCGCTGAAAATGGACCCACGTCCAGTCGGACACTCCCGGTCAACAAATTTAAATAAATAATTAAACAAATAAATAAATAAATTTGAAGGCTGATACTGATTTAGATGAAAACTGATCATGCGGATGCATGGTCCTCAGTTATGTGTGATAAACTGCAGTTTCTGTACAATAAAACATTATCCCACATTGCTTCGTTTATATCATACATACAACTTCAAAAGGTAGAATGAGCAGTATAGGAGAGGAGGAAAATGATAAGTGAGAGCCCACTGTACCACCAACAATTTGAGCAGTAATCCTTAGATCAAACAGCTATCAGATAAGTGCAAAACTGAAAAGCCACTGCTTAGTTTTTAATTTAGAGCAAACATATGGGTGCTAAATTACACGATGTGGTAGAATATTCTGAGTAACTTGCCTGAGCATGTTTACCTGCATACGCTGAAGCAGCTTCTGTGACATCACAAATTCCCTCTACACAAGGTAACCCATCCCTCAAAGATCACAGTCATGAAAGATGGTGCTTTATTCCAATCAGGTTCTGCACATGTTTCCCAGAGTCCCATGCAAATTATGACAGGACAGTGAGTAATGGAAAGGGCGAAGATAGGAGTTGGGGCTCAAAGGGCAATGTAGTGGTTCAAGATTAGGTACACACGTAGTAAGGGGAAGGCAGCAAAACAGCTGATTAAACAAAATGTAATGGGACGCAGTAAAGAGAATAATGTGGAGAAAATATGTAAAGATAAAAAGGTTATGGTTTACAAGGCCAAAAGATCAGATAAGAAATGAGTCTGTTCCACACTGTTCTTCTAGAAGTTGGCATGGATATGTAAGTAAACATCATAAACTACAGTAGACAGAGATTCATATATACTGATGTCTGGATATAGCAAGAGTAAAAGGGGCTGGTAGAGCAAAACAAGAGGTGTGTATTTGTGATGGATTACATGCACTGTAGAGGACATGATGATGATGATGATGATGTAGGGCGGACAGACTGATATGTTGTTTTTGATACTGGAGATAAATAGAAAATACATATTGATGCAACATATATTGTTCTATTAATTTTTGTAAGTGAATTAGAATAAGATTTACAAATTGTCATTGATATGGGGCCTTTGACCCCAATTATGTTTGGCTTTATCCAGAATTGCTGTGCAAAGAAGTCTGCTTGGTGAATTCTTTTGTTTGTCGCTCCACTAATGATACCACAGTGGCAGCATCTATGTTACTGAATAATGCTGCTTTTCATCAGTCAGCCATCCCTTTTTTACAATAGGTTTGATGTACCATTCTTCATGGGAAGCTAAACTATTCAGTGTTTATACTCTGGAATAAGCCATGACCAGTGGTCTGGTCTGTCATCACTTGTGGGGTGTGAAACTGGTCTCTCATGTGCTTTTGAAAATCATAATGGCTATCTATATGTCTTCCAATAGAGGAACTAGAAATAGCAGGGTGGATAGCAGCAGACATTACTTCTGTGGTATTTTATCGACTGTCATTGTTTTACTTTAACAGTTGTCCTTTGGGACACAAGCCATGAAGCAAGCTGTATAACTTGCCACTCACCAATCTCAATGCCTCTGGTTAGCATTTTCTGGTCTATGGTAAAATTTCTCAGTTGCCTGCCATTTATATGCTGGCAGCACATTTATGTAGCTGCTCCTGCATATCTGGTTTCAGTAATTACCATCCTGAATGTAACTTTGTGCTCAAATCTAGCATTGCTGGCATTGTACTGCTAGATGTATGACTGAATTAAGATATGTGAAAAGAAAAATTACGGACACAACAGTGGACTATGAGTAAGTCTCTTCTATTTAAGAGTTTAAGTATTCATGCAAGCTTCTTATGCTGCCCCTCTATAGATTTGTAGTAAGCTGTAGGCTTAAAGAGTTAATACCATCTTGCTTCTCAAATGTCTTAAGTTACTCTCACTTGAACTGTAGATAGTTTTCCGTGTTTGTTAGGGTAAGCAATTTATTGCAGCCATTTTCTTAACAATTATATGGCTTTTTCAGTCATTAGTTACTCAAAACAAATAACTTATGGCCACTCTGTGCTTGAATTGAATCTACTGTCACTATGAGCAAAGAATTTCAGTAGGATCTGTTTATTTATAATAGAGGAATAAAGCCCTGACAGCAATGTAGATAACCTGGGATTCATTAGTGACCCAGGGGATAGAGGGTCCAGCCAGGGAGGGTGGGAGTTACATGCCACTTTTGTTGGCTTATCGGTGTAATAGTGATGCAACACATGGACCATGTGTGTGAACTGTGCCTAGGACTGAACATGCATGGAAATATGCATACATAGGGTCCAGTATTGTGGACACTTTATTCATTAATGTTGGGAAGAGAGCATAGCAGCAATTCTGATGGCTGCCTGAACACTGTTCTCCTAGGATTGGCTCTCACCTAGCGGGAACAAGTGGAATGATATGTCAGCAGCAGGGCAAATGGTCAGCAATACCAGAAAAAGACCAAAAGAGACCTTCAAGGTCAGTTAAAATACATTCTCAAAGATGTACAGTTACTGGTAATGATGCATTTTGAATTGCTTGACATCCACTACAGCTTTCTGGACAAGTATTAAATGTCTGTGCCAAGGTATCACACAAAACTATGGGCAAGGAACATCATTTTTCCATTGTAAGGGTATCCATTCCACTTGTGTATAAAATCCTTTACTGCACTTTAATCCCAAAGGAATTCCACTTTATAAACAATTGGTTTCTGTAATCTTACATTACAAACAGGGTACAGTTAGACAGATATCTCTGAAATCACTTAACACTTCTAAGGATAACACCATCAAACTTTATCCAGCAGTAAGAGGTGTCTAAATGTGTCAAAAACCTTTGTGAAACTGAGAAACATGGCTTCAGTAAAGTTAGCTTTATCATAAGAAATTTACATTATAATTTATCATTGTAACAAGAGCTATGCCAACATTGTGATGTCTAAATTTCATGTTGTATTTTAAACAGAAAGGAATGCATCAGCAGACAATAACTTAGCTGGAAATATACACAGCAATACCTTTGTCATGGAACTTGGCATGTAATAGATCTATAGTTGTTACCACTGAACACCCTTGTGGTCATGAGCCAACAACTGGAAGCTTCCATGAGTGTGTTACTATACAATGTAAAACTACAGTTAATGAGCCACCGGAAGGTGACGATGAGAATAAGCAAAACGTTTTGAATCAAATCCATTTTCTGACATGCTGTCACTGATACACATACCATTCCTATTCTGCTACTCTCAAGTGAACAGCACTGGGACAAGTGTCAAACCAGTTCCACATACAGTATTTTGGTGTTGATACGTTTTGTGGAGCATCACAATACATAAAAGTAATACTTGGAGTAGAGGTTTATAGGCTGTGAGAAAGATGTGGATAAGAAAGGTGGTATCCTTTTGCATGAGCTGATCATTGCAGAATGCAGTTTGTTGATGCTATTGCAGCATGGAAGTCTAAGTGGGGTCATCGTGAGGGATTCATGTGCTCTATATTGTGTTTATGATATACTTCTTGTAAGAAAGAAAATCATATGGCAACAAAAAACTGAATGAAAACAGTTTTGTGGCTATGAAAGAAGCAGAAGCAAGCAGAGAAACTGAGTCCCTTTTTTGTATTTTGGAAAGAGTGACAAAAAGAGAAGCTGAATACAAGAACATAATGGAAGGAGGGGTTGCAAGGGTTCACAAGTGTGTAAACTGACATCATAAAAGGGTGAGTACTGACACATGAACACATACACACACACACACACACACACATACACACAAGGACACACACACACACACTCGTACACACGCACACACATGCACACATACACACAAGGACACACACACACGCACACATACACACAAGGACACACACACACGCACACATACACACAAGGACACACACACACACACACGCACACATACACACAAGGACACACACACACACACGCACACATACACACAAGGACACACACACACATGCACACATACACACAAGGACACACACACGCACACATACACACAAAGACACACACACACATGCACACATATACACAAGGACACACACGCACGCACACATACACACAAGGACACACACACACACATACACACATGCACACATACACACAAGGACACACACACATACACACAAGGACACACACACACACGCACATGCACACATACACACAAAGACACACACACACCTGCAGACACACACACACACACACACACACACACACACACACACACACACACACAAGGACACACACACACACACACACACACACACACACACATACACACAAGGACACACACACACGCACACATACACACAAAGACACACAACCGTGCACATACACACAAGGGCACACACACACGCACACATACACACAAGGACACACACACACACGCAGACATACACACAAGGACACACACACATACACACACACACACACACACACATGCACACATACACACAAGGACACACACACACACACGCACACATACAGACAAGGACACACACACACGCACACATACACACAAGGACACACACACACACACACATACACACACATACACACACGCACACACGCAGACATACACACAAGGACACACACACACACACACACACATGCACACATACACACAAGGACACACACACACGCACACACACATACACACAAGGACACACACGCAGACATACACACAAGGACACATACACACGCACACACATACACACAAGGACACAGACACACACACACACACACACACACACACACACACATACACACACACACACACACACACGCACACACATCACACACAAACACACACCTGCAGACACACACACACGCACACTCACTCTCTTCATAAGCTTATGTGCATTTCCATTCATCACACAACTAATTCCCTAAACTTTTAGTGATAAATATTTCATGCATCACACAAACCTGTCCTTGCAAACTTCATTTTCTCTGTGCTTTTATGTTAAAGTAATATTTTACAAAATTAAGTAGTTTACATAGAATTTTATGAAGAATATCTTTGAGTGAATTGCTATTGTAATGCCAGTACATTTTTATTCATTTGCAAAGTGTTACTTCATTTTTTTGATTTATTTTATTGCAGTCATGGTTATGTTACGATTTGTTAGTTTTTTATTTTAGTTATTGTTTAGTCAGTTTATTTTCAGTTAGTTTAGATACTTAGAATGAGGTCAATTTTCCTGCTAATGTTATTTTCTGGATGAATAATTGTTGCCAATGCTTTATTCTACTTTATTTTGTTTTATTTTGTTTTATTTATACTTACCTAACATCATCTTCCTCACAGAAACGTGGCACAAACCACACATTAAAAACAAAGAAATACTTCCACCTGGTTATATCACAACAGCGTCAGTGTTGACCTATTTAACATAGAAATCCGTGCATTTAATAATGCAGAGGTCCTACTTGCTAAGGTAAGACTAAATACACAAAAATTGCTAAATATATTCCAGGAGATAACATCAAAACCCAAGAATCTCTTCTCCACTGGGCATCAGAAACCCATCCCCACAAAACCATTATACTGGGTGACTTCAATACTGATTGGATCTCACTTAACTTACCCCACCCCTCAAATCATATTAATCTCTATGGGCTCTCACAGCTTATACAAACCCCGACTAGGGTAGATAAAACATCAAAAAAAGAATCACTACTAGAATGGATTCTCACCAATCGCCCATCTTGCACTTATAATTTCGGTACACTACCCAACACTCTAAGCAATCACCTCCCAACCTTCAACAGATACCCAACTAAACTCACTAGAACTAGCTCTCTTAAATACATCAGATACAATAAAAACTTCAGGGCTGACTACCTTAATACAGGCCTCAAACACTCCAACTGGTTCCCCCTTTTAACACTTCCTTTAGATGAAGCAGTTGAGTATTTTAACATTATCTTCTTAGGCCTTCTCAACCAACTTGCCCCACTAAGACAGATCCACACTAAAACCATCTCTACCCCATGGCTTACCAAGAGCTCTAGGCAACTTATGAAGCAAAGGGACAAAGCATGGGACACCTGGAGCAAAAACAAAACTACTCCTAACAGGCAAACATTCTTAGAACTGAGAAACACTGAAAAAATGAGTCAGACCAGACAAACAAAAATACTGTAGTGAAATTCAAACTAAGCACAATACCAACCCACAAAAGATCTGGGCCACTATAAATAGCATTCTCCAACCAGGTAGGTCACCAACTCCTCATCCAAACATAGTCACCACCTCTATAAATGCAGCCATCCAATTCAATGAGTTCTTTACCAACTCTATACTAAAGATCTCAACAGACCCATCCTCCTCACCCACACAATACTATATAACCCATCAAATAACGCCAAGTCCTTCACCCTTCAACCTGTACCAACTTACACCATCTGTAGACACCTAACCAAACTTAAACCCACCACCCTAGCAGCAGACAATCTACCTGCTACATTTCTACAAATAGCTGCCAAAGGCATTTCCTACCCAATCTCTATAATCATTAACAGATCAATCTTGGAACAAAAGGTGCCACTTCTATGGAAAATCTCCTACATTATACCAATACACAAAGGAGGCACCTCATCTGACCTAACAAACTATCGCCCTATAGCTATACTTTCCCCACTGGCTAAAATACAGGAAAAATGTATCCACACCCAGATCCTAACACATCTCCTCTCCAACAATCTTCTTGCCAAAACTCAACACGGATTCTGTCCCAGCCTTAGAACTACCACTGCACTCATCCATTTTAGTAACCTAGTAAATATGCAACACAGCAATGGCCAACTAGTGTCTGCAGTTTTCCTTGACTTATCAAAGGCTTTTGATACAGTCTGCAATACAAAACTTCTACATCACTCTCAGAATTAAAATTAACTACCCCCACTCTATTATGGTTTCAAGACTACCACTCCCAATGCCAACAAGCTGTTCAATGGAAAAACTCCCTTTCCCCCTACTTCCTGTAAAACTAGGAGTACCCCAAGGATCAATCCTAGAACCCTACTTTTCACTATATTTACAAATTATCTTCACAAAGCCACCCCTCTAGCAAACCTGGTTCAATACGCTGATGACTCCACCTGAATCTGCTCTGCTCCCACCCTCCAAAAACTTTGCATCAAGACCCAAGAAGCCTTTACATTCATCGAATCCTGGCTAATAAACTCCCAGCTAATACTAAATCCTAAAAAGACCCAACTTATACTCTTCCATCCTTTCAAAGTAGCAGTACCTACTCCCCCGTTCTCTATTTCTGCATCAGAAAATACCCCTATCCCTCTCATCACACAAACTAAACTACTAGGGATCATTATTGACAATAATATGAAATTTGACAAACATATAGCTCATACAATAACCAAAGTCAACAAAAATCTACGTACTCTTTACAGATGTAAAAACTTCCTAACCAGCAACAGTAAAGTTACCCTAACTCATACCCATCTTCTCTCTACCCTGTTGTATGCTTCTCCTGTCCTAATTAATCTAAACAAGAGCGATTTAAATAAACTATCAGTATGCTGCAACAAAATAGCAGAATCCGCCACAAACTCCTCCTACCGCACCCACCACTGTCAGGCCCTTAAACAGCTTTCCTGGCTTGAACTCCATAACACCTTAGCTCTAAACTAACTTCTTCTAGCTCACCAAATACTGTACCAACCTGACAAAACTCCAGCCTTACAAGACCTGATCCCTCTACTCCAATAACCGAGAACTTAGATCCACTAACAAGGCACTAATGGCAATCTCCAAAAGCCATTACAGCTCTGGTGACTCCCTGTATTCTAGCAACATTGCCAAAACCTAGAACTCCCTACCACTACAAATCAGGGTGCAACCTGACAAAACTATCTTCAAAAAACAGCTTATTTCCCACCTAAACAACTTCTGGACATGCAACTGCCTAGCACCTGGCTGACATATTCTAACACCTTTCCCCTACCCACTAGCCAACCTCTTCTTTAAAACTCCCACAGATGCACTGTATCTTATCACACATTACTTACTAACTCACCACCGCCTACTCCCCACTATCCCATCTATACCCACTAATTCTCCCCTAGACTAAGATGAAAAGCTTTCCCTTAAAATGTCAATGAACCTCATATGAACTCATCTATATTTTACTCCTTTGACAAACTAGCTAGTATTTTTAGTTTTTCCTTTCTTCTCTTAGCTTCATTACATCTTCAAGATTACCTCTTCTTAACATACTTTATGAACAACAATCATATGTTACTACCTGCTACACTTTTAATTGTATGTTTAAACCACTATGCTTATGTTAATATTTTATGAAATCATATGTTATTTATTATCTGCTATATTTTATAACTGTATGTTAAACCACAATGCTCATGTAAATATCTTATGCAATCATATGTTATTATCTGCTATATTTTATAACTGTATGTGTAAACCATAATGCTCATGTAAACATCTTATGTATGTTAGCAATTGTTCTGGAGCTTTTCTCCCTGGGCATCCACTGAAAATGGACAGCTCTGTCCAGTTGGACCTCCCCGGTAAACAAATGTAAAATAAATAAAATAAAATAAATTTTGTACTTGTTAATTACAATAAGAATGAATTTAATTTCTAGGCAATTGATTTAGATTTGCTTGGGGTCGTGGTCTGTATATTTTCTGTGTGTGTGTGTGTGTGTGTGTGTGTGTGTGTGTGTGTGTGTGTGTGTGTGTGTGTTTGTGCGCTCTTGTGTGTGTGAAGTTACATTTTTGATTTAAGTTAAGTGTAGATTTTGCTTTAGGAGGGCTGTTTTAAGGGGACTGTGTTGTTTTTGAGAGTGCAAATGCATATGCTTTTTATGTACTGTTTGTAAATTTTACTTTTTAGCAAGCTGCAGCCTTAGATACATTTCATCTGTTCATTGCTCATGGTTTATCAAGCAATTCTCAGTGCTCAGTAGTTCATCCCATGCACATAGTGCAAAACATAGCCATAGCCTTTAATATAGCCTGGCCCATGGCCTTACCTGGTAATCATTCCATCCCTCACTCAAATCAGCTTTTAAATTAAAATTGATATATCCTTTATGTAAGCATCACTGTCCACATACAGATTCAATTATTTTATGTCCTACCAGAAGCAGTATTTGCTGTTTCTATTCATTCCCAAACTCTAATGGGGAAAGAGACAGACTGCTGCTGTGAGCAGTGTAACTTTTTTAACACTGACTACAGATTGGTATCTGATTACCATTTTATTAATTATAATCCACCAGAAAGGACAGATAGATCCACACAATAATGTTGAATTTAGCGCTTTCGTTTTTTAATAAAAACTTCATCAGAATCACAGTGAATACACACACTGACCCAATAAATACCCTCTCCCCTTACAAATTAACATATGTAATTACTGACATCATCATCAATTAATAAAATCATCATCACACGCCCATATACAAAACAATTAAATTAATTAAAGTTACATAAACATGCCCTAAGAAATTTTGTTATTTTGTTTTATTATATTGGATTCAAGCATCAGCCCATAACCTCCACACCATAATATTATGCAACACCAGTATTATTGTAAATAGCCCTCTGTTTTTAATCTAAGAATGGAACTAACTGAAATATTAGAATTAAACCCTGGATAAATGATGCATTTGTTTTCAGTTGCCATCTTAATTCTTTGGACTCTAAAAAGTCATTTAGTGGACCGCCTCTTTCTCCCAAAATGCCTTGGTCAAGCACAGAAAACTTAAATGAATGTCCAGGGTTATTACTAACATGTACAGCCAATGCGTTTTTTGTATCTTGTTTCTTGATATCATAAAGGTGTTGGTATATTCTACTCCTAAGGGCATTAATAGTTTTACCAATATAAAAACAGGGACATTTGGTGCACTTCCCTATGTAAACTACTGCCTTACTACTACATGTAAACTTCTTTTTATGCTTAAAACTACCATAATTGGGTATAAATATTTCCTTGCCTTCATAAATGACTTGACATTGTGAACAAAATCCACATTTAAACATACCCATAATACCAAAATGGTGTGCCTTATTGTTCTCCAACATATTCTTAATAGTGGTATCTTTTTTATAAATTATATTAGGTCTTGCCCCTACAATTTTGAGCAACTCTTCATCAGTGTTGAATAAATTCCAATTATGCTGAATAATATTAACTATGTTGTTGTAATGAGTGTTGTACTTAAAAATACCTACTTTATTAAACATATTGCTCTCACCATTAGTATGTACCACAATATCATTAGTACCTTTACCAAGTAAAGGAAAGAAAATATTATTTTTCCTTTTCTCCATAACCTCCTGAAAGATGTTGTCCACATATTCACCGGGGTATCCTCTATTGATTAACATCCCCTTGAGTACTTTAATTTGGTTCAGGAATTCATAATTCTCTGAAACCATCCTGGCTAATCTAACCCCCTGTCCCTTTACCAATGCCTTCTTTTGGTGAATGGGGTGGAAACTACTAAAATGCAATAATGTGTTAGAATAAGTAGGTTTCCTAAAAATCGTAGTCTCAGATTGTTGTTCTACTGTGTTTTTATAAATAGTAATGTCCAAATAATTAATCTTTTCATGTGAAGAAACGTGTGAAAATTTCAAAAAGTCAGTACTACCCTCAATAAATTCAAGAAACCTGTCAAGTCGGTCTTTTGTATCATCCCATATGATTAATATGTCGTCCAAATATCGACCATAAAATTTCCAGCATTTTTCATATGGACTAGAAAAAATAAACTCGGTTTCCCAGAAAGCTAGGACAGAGTTTGCAAAAATGGGGGCACAAGTTGCCCCCATTGCTACACCATTGCACTGTTTGAAAAGCTGCTCTTCAAATACAATAATATTAGTCTCTAGGACAAGTTCCATTAATGTTCTTATGGTCAAAATACGGTTGTGTTCATAGTCAGTATGGCGACATAAATAGGAATAAAACCATTCAATACCAGTTTCATGCGGAATGACAGAAAATAAATCTTTCACGTCTATTGTAACAAATATAAGGCTGTCCTTATATATTTCCTTGTTGAGTTTCTTTAAAAGATCCCAGGAATCTTTAATAATCCACTGGCAATTGGCCAAAGCATTCTTCAGTTGTATATCAATGAATCTAGCTATAAAATAAGTTTTGGATGCCTTACCATCCACAATAGGCCTAAACGGGGGGTTCCTAAGGTCTTTATGGATCTTCGGAATACCAAAGATTGTAGGTGTCTTTGGTGATTTTACTTCCATAAAAGACTGTTCATCCAATGTAATTTGTCTATTAAGGAGTAGTTCTTCCAAAATCAACTCCACCCTTCTGTATAGAATGTTCTTCTCATTAACACTAATTTGACAATAAGTGTCTGAATGTAAAATCTCGAACATTTTCTCTATATATGTATTTTTATCCATAATAATCAACCCACCCTCTTTATCAGGTTTCATAGTCCTTATAGTGTGGTTATCACAAACACTTTGTAGTGTGTGCATTTCAGATCTAGTTAAATTCATTAAATCATCCACACTATTAATTCCTTTGAATAATCTCCATATATCCAACTCACACATTTTTTCAAAAGTTTGGACAATAGGGCAAAGGGGAGGGTTAAATACACTTGATTTTTTACAAGATTTACCATCCATACCATAATTACAGTCCTTGAACCAAAACTGGAAATTTAGTTTCCTTGTGTATAATTTCAAATCAATAAGGGCATCATCAAGACCCCCACTTTTACAGGGAACAAAGGATAACCCTTTCTCAAAAATATCAGCAATATTATCCTGAAAAGACACATTACTGTAATTATAGATCATAAAATCAGCATTCTTATTGCTAATAATTTTAGGGGATGCATAATCTTGGTTGATGTCATTAGTCCGCAATACCTCACTAGTTAGGAAATATTGACCTTCCCCCTGTAGTTCCGGTAGTAATGTTTTGCCCCCCCTCTCTGATTCTTTAATCGTTCTGATCTCCTCAGAGGGGGGAACTCTAAAGGGTCACCTCTAAAACCATTATCATCATTGAATACACAATTATTATCATATTCATTACTACCAGCATTGTACTTATTTTGGCTAAGTGGGGGAGGGGGATATGCTCTGTTCTCAGCATATTCTTTTTCATCCCTTCTTAACTTCCCCTCTTTCCTGTTTTTCAAATCACTGATATAATAATCCACATTTTTAAAAATATTGTCATATTCCAATTTCATATATTCAAACAACAAATCAGCTTGAATAAGGTTGTTCGTATACACAATTTTACCATTCAATATGTACATTTTCTTATCATTATCTTTTGTAAGACAGTCAAGTAATTCATAACCATACTGGTTGAAAAGTTTTACCAGTTCCTTATGTAGTTCGGAATCTTTCTGTAATCCAGTCGGGTAGCGCCATAGCCGAAGTCCTTTTGGGATCTGCTCCTGTCATAGACACTCCCTAAGGTAGCTATTTTCTAATTGTAGTTTCCTAAAGTCATAAACATAGTTTTCTAAGAGATGAATTTGTTCACTAAGTGAACCGTTAGAGTTACTGTTCCTGTTAGAATTAGAACGCCAATTACGTTCTTCTTGCAACCATTGCGATAGTGTCGGTCTTCCGTTATAGGATGAGCAGCCTCTTAAATTGTCTGCCTGTGAGGAAATCTGTTCACATTCTCATTCCGAAGACACCGCTCTATCGGCCCCTTGCCTCAGCCGTTGAGCTGGTGTAATGTCCCCATTGACAGTATCATCACCGGTATTGCTACTGGTCCTCCTAGAATCCGAAGTGGGAAAAACCTGCAAATTTTCAAACAGTTGCTGTTGTTGGGTCAGTTTTTCCATGGATAGTACCAAACTGTTAACTGTTGAATTCAAAGTTTGAATAGATGTTAATAAAGATGAAAATTAGGGTGAATCCACTCCATCCCTTCGCTCCATGTTGAACTCAAAACACCACCACGAACAAGACTAATAATCCACCAGAAAGGACAGATAGACCCACACAATAATGTTGAATTTAGCACTTTCGTTTTTTAATAAAAACTTCATCAGAATCACAGTGAATACACACACTGACCCAATAAATACCCTCTCCCCTTACAAATTAACATATGTAATTACTGACATCATCATCAATTAATAAAATCATCATCAATTAATAAAACACGCCCATATACAAAACAATTAAATTAATTAAAGTTACATAAACATGCCCTAAGAAATTTTGTTATTTTGTTTTATTATATTGGATTCAAGCATCAGCCCATAACCTCCACACCATAATATTATGCAACACCAGTATTATTGTAAATAGCCCTCTGTTTTTAATCTAAGAATGGAACTAACTGAAATATTAGAATTAAGCCCTGGATAATGTGATGCATTTGTTTTCAGTTGCCATCTTAATTCTTTGGACTCTAAAAAGTCATTTAGTGGACCACCTCTTTCTCCCAAAATGGCTTGGTCAAGCACAGAAAACTTAAATGAATGTCCATTGTTATTACGAACATGTACAGCCAATGCGTTTTTTGTATCTTGTTTCTTGATATCATAAAGGTGTTGGTATATTCTACTCCTAAGGGCATTAATAGTTTTACCAATATAAAAACAGGGGCATTTAGTGCACTTCCCTATGTAAACTACTGCCTTACTACTACATGTAAACTTCTTTTTATGCTTTATTTTATTAATTATGTGTTAAAAGAAAGCCAGCCCTAAAGTGCAGAAGTTTCTCTCTGGACAGTGATTGCTTTCAATTGACGAAAGAATGATAAGTAAGCAATGTCCGTGGATGCAGCCAACCATTGTTAGTACCCACCTCACATGAATCAAGGATGGACTGCCTTACCATACAGAGGATTATAATCAGGGGCCTGATCATAACAGGTTTGTTATGTGTTTGAGACATGGATGTCCAGAAATCCACCTTTAGAGTAAAGCTCAAGAGGTAAATTTTGACATCTGTTTCAAGAGCACATAAACTGATTGTAATCATACACCTGGCTTTAATTCCTTGCAGTGCATGGAGATGTTTTTTTTTATTTGGTATACATTTGTACATTTTCTATTTATTATATACACAGTATGATTGTACCAATGCTGTGTTATGTATGAGTTCCTTTATTTACTATATAGTTTTGTAAGTAGTTTATTTTTATGTAAAGTATTGTGTAAGATTTGCTGTTATATTTATTTTTATTTATTTATTTATTTATTTATTTATTTTATTTAACATTTGTTGACCGGGAAAGTCTGACTAGGTTCCACAGATCCTGTTTTCAGCGGAGGCCCGGGGAGAAATGCTCCAGAAGCATGTTTTTAGAATTGTCTTGTTGTTGTTCTATTGTTTCAGATGTCCTTTGTATAGTTTGTTTCTTTATGTAATCTTGTGTATTTTCTGAAATGGAAAAAAGAGAATTTTTTAGTAATTTTATATCTTGAAGTGATAATAATTTTAAAAGAGTTTCTTACCTTATTTAGTCTTCATCTGATGATGTGCCTTCTATTGTGGGATGTTTGTGCTTTTGTTAAATTAATAGTTGTGCACTTCTATACTTACATTTTCATTGAATGTGCCACTTTCTACAAGTAGGTTAACTAGGTCTGATAGTAGTCTTTTGTGTAGTTGTTGTCATTGCTGTATTTTGTTGCATCTTCTGTTGCTGTAGTTTCTGTTATTTTGGTGGGACTTGTGTGTCATCTATATTTCCAGTGCTTGGAAAGTATACTCCGAATTGTTCATTTGTTTTAAGTCTGATAAGGAGCTGTAGTTGTTTATTGATTGCAGACTTCTGTGTTCAGAGATTTGTTGAACTTCATGTGATGGGATGTTTTTGTCTAATAGTAATTGTGTAAATGCTTTTCTTGCGTAATGACTTGTAATTTTCTTTTCTTATGATATTCTTGCTTGCAGTTTTTAGTCTTTTCACCATAGTTAGTATTTTGTTTTTTTTCCTATTATCATTGCTCTGTATCACAGGGATACTTTTTGTCTGCAGTGTACATTTGGTGCCAAGCAGAAAGATGCATCTTTATTTTGCACTGATTTAGGTCTTTGTGCTGCATATTTTTGTGCTATTTCTGGAAGAGATTTACTTTTGTACATTCTTAGTTTTATTTATTGTATTTCTTTTTCTTATTCTAGGTATTGTTGAGTTTCTATTATGGTATGAAGTGAGACGTCTTCCCATTTAAGGTTGTATTGTTCAAATGTTCATAGGGTGAAGTATAGCTCATTGTTTAAAATATCATGTTTAGTAGTGCTTCTACAGAGTACATTCCTATTGTGCCTGTTGTATACAGTTTTTCAATATCTGCTGGAGTTACTGGTTGAGCTTGCTTGATTTGTTTCCTTTTTCCCATTTTTGAGGTATTTCTGTTTTGCTTGGAAAGTGGACTTTGTTTCCATAAATGTACTTGGGCTTTCATTCCATATCGAGTGTCCATAATTCATGTCTGTTAAATATTCATCTGTGCTTCCTAGGATTTTTGCTATTGTTGCTGGTTTGTACTCTGTCCCATCTTTTCTTTTTAATTTGTAGATAAAATCTGTTAATGCTTTATCTAGTTGTTTTGGAGTCATTTGTTTGGGTAGTCTGTGTTTGCTGGCTTGTTTTAGGTAGTAGTATAGGAGCTTTATGAATGATTTTGTGTTATGTTCTTTTTTAATTATTCTGTATGTGTATAGAGTTTCTGTAGCTGTTGATAGTACTTGATATGACATTTTTCTTTCTTTTGTTTAGTTCAGTTTGTTGTTGAAGTTTGTAGTGTAGTTGTTTTTACTTTTATTGATATAGATAGGTAGGTAGATACACAGATATTCCTTTATTTTCTTGGTTTTCATTTTTTGTGGAGAAGTGAGTTTATCAAGTGTGTCTTCTGAGTGATTTTTCCCTGTCAGCCTGCTCTGAAGCTCAAGCTGCCTGAAGAATTTTCTTTCACGATAAATCTGCTAGTTTTATATCTGCACAAGCTTTTGTATTTGTTTCTTACTTTTATTTTAGAAATTGTCAATTCTTCACTTATTTATATTTTATTTATTTTATTTTTAAATTTAATTTTGTTTACTTGGTTTATCTGACTTGGTTTAGTAAAAAAAAATGCTATTCAGCACAGGCTCAGGGAGAAAAAGCTCCGACATACTACTAACATTTTTAAACAGACATTCAGTAATATACATGAACAGACATTAAGTAAGCAAGCAATAATGCCTGACAGGCTGTGTGTTAATAGATCACAGGATCATAAGAAGTTACTAGGCTATTGGCCCTGAGGCTCTTATAAGCCTAGCCAAGAGTTTAGCCCATGCATAGACAAATCAGCACCCAATGTCCCTGTCCAGCAGGGACATGGGTAGAATCCCAGGGATGTATTTTCTATTTCCCATCTAGTTACCCAGATTGTGCTTATAAAGGGGTAAAGAGGTACTCTATTTGACAGGGAGAGGGAGTCTATTCCATAGATGGGGGAGTTTCTGGGACACAAATTTGTCCTGCCAGCAAGTCCTATTGATGTCACAAACCAGGTTGAGGCCACTTGTGCAGGTTACTCGAATGGAGTTTGACTTGCGGATATGCAGCAGTCCCATCAAGGCGAGGTCTGAGATAGCCTTGTATGTCAGACATAGGTCACCTCTGAGGGGTCTGTATGAAACAGAGTAGAGGGATAGGGCTTTTAGCCTATCTGTGTATGGTAGATTTTTGAAGCCCTGGATTCTCCTGGTGAGGAACCTCTGTGGTCTCTCCAGGTACATGCTGAATGGGGTGTTGTACTCAATAATGGACCTTATAAGGGAAGAATACAGGGATGTTATGACCTCCTTGTTCTTGGATGAGATACCCTTACTTATGAGGTGGGCCATGTAGAAAGCTTTCCATACAATGGAAGCAACATGTGTCATTAACACCCACCCAGGAGTGTTATGAGACCAGATGCCATAGGCTGTGGCTCTCTACCCCCCTGGAAGGACGCTAATTACAGATTAACACACACACTCTGGAGGGCATTATTGCTCTTATAAAATGGGTTCTCTGTAAAACTGTTGCATTTTCCTTACTTAAAATAATTTTCTTGGGTGGCAAATTCCAGGGAACCTTTTTGGGTAGGCTTATATATACCACAGGGCCAATAGCCTAGTACCTACCTATGAACCTATGGACTTAGTTTTTTTTTTTTTTTTAAGTACAATATTATTTTTTTATATATTTTAATGTAAAATAGATCCTCTGCCTAATGTTTCAAACTTGCTGTAGTATATTAATGGTGTTGGAGGAAGCATTTTACATCAAAAATATATAAAAACATATGTTCATAGGTTCATAGGTTGGTACTAGACTATCGGCCCTAAGGCCTATGCAACCCTAGCCATAACAATTCCCTGGAAATGTTTTCCCACAGTATTTACTTCTCTGGGCCCCTGTCTAGCAGGGTGACTGACATGATCCCCGAGGTGAATTTCCTATCTCCCATCCAATCATCAAGGTTCCTTTTGAAGAGGGCCAATGAGGTGCTCTGCTTGACATATATGGGCAGTCTATTCCAGAGTATGGGGAGTCTCTGGGTCAGGAACTTATCCCTCCAGCATATTTTGTTCATTGTGATGATAAGGTTTAGATCCCTGGAGCGTGTGGCTCTGAGGGATTGGGATTTCTTTAAGTGGAGCATGTCCAACAGCTCAGGGTTTGACATGGCCTTGTATGTTAAACAGAGATCGCCTCTGAGTAGACGATATGCCACAGAGTATAGCTGGAGTTTTTTTAGACGGTCAGCATATGGCATCTGCTTTAGGCCTGTGATTCTTTTAGTGAGGTATTTCTGTGGCCTTTCCAGCTGTTGCAGATGTCTTGTGAGGTACATACCAAATGGGGCATTATACTCTATAATGGGTCTAATGAGGGATGAGTACAGTGGGATAATGACCTCCTTTTTTCTGGATGAAAAGCCCTTAGTCATGAGGTGTGCCATATAGAAGGATTTCCTGACTGTTGTGGTGATGTGGTTATCGAAAGCAAGACCACTGTCCACTTTTGTCCCTAAGTCTCTCATCACACTTTCGATGTTTAGTGTCCTGCCCCCTATGTGGTAGTTCATGGGTACATGTTTTTTTTCCAAAGGGGATGACTATACATTTCTTGGCATTAAGCTTGAGCCCATGGCTCTGGCACCAGGCATCTGTTTCTGTAAGGCCCTTTTGTAGAATATCCACATCATTTGGGGATTCAATAATGGCTCCCAGTTTGCAGTCATCTGCAAACTTTGTTAGCCAGAGTCCCTTAGTGTTGGCCTGTACTTCAGAGAAGTAGATGCCAAATAAGAGTGGTCCCAGGACTGAACCCTGAGGTACTCCACTTGTCACTTGTCTGGAGCTGGATTTGAAGTCGGCTACTTTTACAGTCTGGGTTCTGTCAGTAAGCCAGTTGGCAACCCATCAAGTGACGTAGGGATTTATGCCCAGCTTAGTAAGTTTATCTATGATTCCAGAGTGGGGGATGGTGTCGAAGGCCTTGGCGAGGTCCAGATAGGCTGTGTGGATCTCCTTACCCTCGTCCACCGCTCTGGAGACCGATTCAAAGAAGTCAATCAGATTCTGGAGACAAGATTGGCCCTTCACAAGCCCAAACTGGGTGGGGTCCAGTGTCTGGAGGTTGCCAATGTCTTTGTTTACAAGTTCCATGATAATACGTTCCATGCCCTTGCAGATCAGGCTTGTCAGACTGATGGGACGGTAGTTCCTGGGATCCAAGGTGGATCCTCCCTTGTGGATCGGGATAACTGTAGCTGTGCGCCACTCAGTGGGCACGAAGCCTGAGGTGAGGCTATGATTAAACATGACACTTAGGTGGGGTGCCAGTTCATTTTGTAGTTCAAGTAGTACACAGCCTGGGATGTCATCTGGTCCCATGGATGCTGTATTTTTAGCTTTGGAGAGTGCTGTTTCTGCCTGTGCGGCTGTGATTATCGGAATTTGGCAATCTTTTGGTATTGAGATGGGCCGTTTAGGGGGTGAGAGGGGAGTGAAGTTGGCACTAAATTGATCTGCCAGGATATTGGCAATATCCTTGGAATCAGTATATTTAATACCATTCTGTTGTAGCACAGAGCAGATCTGAGCATTGTCATTTAGATTCTTGACATAACTATAGAATGCCTTGTGGTTGTCTTTGGAATCTTTGGCAATTTCATTTTTGTAACTAGTTTTTGAGGATTTTATGAGGGATCTCAGCTTCTTACTGAGGCTGGGAAGGGAGTTTTTTGCATCCTGGAATTTTCCTCTTTTCTGCAACAGTTTCTTCCTTCTGTTGTATAGTTTGTTTATAGTAGGTGACCACCAGATTGGCTTCCTTATTTTGGAGAAGAGCATCTTGGTTCTATTTGGGATGGCACGATTCATGCATGAGTGGATGTGCTCGTACAGTGCCTTAGTGTAGGATTCTGCAGTCGAACTTCCAGAACCCGTCTGCATGGGTGTTGTGAAGTTTGTCACTTCTGACTTCAGTAGCATGAAGTTGGCTTTGGAGAAATTTTTTAAGGAGGTTTCCTTACTGGGGGGTGGGATGTGGATGTCAAGGGTGATTTGCTTATGGTCAGACCTGACCAATGAGGGGGTGACCACTGGTGTGGAGCATCTATCTCCCATGTTGGTAATGACCAGGACTAGGATATTGGAGCCCCTGGTGGGACAATGGATTAGTTGATCCAGGGTGTTGGAATTTATGAATTCCAAGAACCGTTGGGAAAAGGAGTTGGCACCTGAGTAGTTTTCCCAATTAATGGCAGGGTAGTTGAAATCACCTAGTATTAGGGTGTTTGGTTGTATCTTAATATTTTCCAGTATGTTTAGGAAGGTGTAGTGAGAATCTTGGGGTATGGTGGGGGATCTGTAGCAAGTTACAATTTGGATTGCAGTCTTACCTAGTGTTAGTTGCACCTGGAGAATTTCAGATGCATTGTGTTGGGCAACTAGCCTGGAGGGGTGAATATCCTTGGTGAATATGGACACTCCTCCACCTTTAGTGTTTCGGTCTTGGTTTTGTGGCCGAAAAGTGTGGTAAGAATTGTAGCCTGGTATTGCAGAGGTGCTCTCTGGAGCCTTGAACCAGGTCTCAGTCACTACACAGATATCAATGTTCGCCATTTTTAGGAGTGCCTCGAGAGAGTGCATTTTGAGGTTTAAACTTCTAGCATTGAGTAGCATTACCTTCAGATTTTGCATGCTTGTATCTGTTACGGTGGTGGTTTTATCTTTTGAACCTTGCCTAAAAAAGGCACTACAGGGGTGGCAAGAGCTTTAGCCAGTAACCTGAATCCCAGGGGTGACAGGTGCAGACCATCTCTGGCAAAGCATTGTGGTTTGTCGATCATGTTTTCCCAGGCAGACAAATACTGGATCCCCTTTGAATGACACCAGAAGCTTAGCCAATTGTTGAAGTCAATCATTTTGTCCTTATACTGTGGTATCATTCTGGGTGAAGGCAGGATGCTACTCAGGGCTAGGGTCATACCAGCCTGGGTCACATGATCCAAGAGCTCTTCCATGTCTCTTTTCATGTAGTCCAGGGAGGTATGTCTCAAGTCATTTACACAAGCATGGACAATGACAGAGTCGTACTTGTTGTGGAGTGACTTGAGTGCATGCGTTATGTGGCGGATCCTGGCACCTGACAGGCAGCTGACTGTAATTTTCTCCTTGTTCAGCCTAGTGAGTGGGACATCAGTGTGCCTGACTATAGAGTCACCTATGACTAAAGTGTTGGGTACATTGTCTTGCCTTAGGGGCTGTTGTTGGGTGGCACACTGGTGTTGTGAGGTATGTGTCACTTTGGTTGTGACTGGTGTTTGTTTGCGTTTCTGCTTCGGAGGTCCTTGTTGCTTGGGCAGGTTAATGTTAAGGGCCTCCGCATATGTGGGTTTAGTGTTGTTATGTGTGGGAGTTGATGGTGTGAGTTTTGAAGGGCTATGAGTTGCTAGAGGTGTAATGCAGGTGTTAGCCTTCTCCTCTTGACTGTCTAGCACAGTCTTGACCGGAGAGAGCTTTGCTTCCAGTTTGGCTATGTAAATGCATCTCTCGCAGGTTGTAGTGTTGGGTGGTAGCAGGAGAGGATTGTCAGTGTACATGAGGCAGTTGCCACATTGCCCCAGTATACCCAGATTCACCAGGTGGACAGGAGAAACCACCGGAAGCTGACCCTTGAACATGCCTGTTTAGGTGCTTTTTTGTAAGGTTTAAGAGCTGTTTTCCCTTACCTTTGCAAAGTACTTTGCAATTGTAGGCTGTTTAGTGCCTATGATTAATTTCTCCTTATTGACAAGGAGAGCTGAGTGCTTGTATCAGTTTCAGGCTTCCTAGTGCTTTACAGCAGGTTCTAGAGAAAGTGCTAGTCACAGGGGTTCAGATTTTAGTGCTACTACTGAGAAACCAGCTAGTTTTAAGGGAAAATTTGAAGAGCAGACTTTCTGGCACCTGGAATAGTTTAACTGTAGCCTCGTAGTACTGCACGATGTGAAAAATGTGCAAACACATGCATTTTTAAGCCAGAAAGTTGAAAGGGATAGAAATCAGCCTAAAAAGGCTAATAAAATTACAATCTCAGAGCTGGAAACCACTCCTCTAGTGTTAGATAGGCAGTACAATGCTAACCACTCCCACTGGTAAGCAGTAGGACTTCCCTCTACCACAGCAAGGTCTGGATAGCTCTGAGCACAGAAAATAAAGTCCTGAGACAAGCAAGGCCTGGGATATGGACTGGCTAGAAAAGGTGGGAAACGAGCAAACAAGGTAGTGTATATATATATATATATATATATATATATATATATATATATATATATATATATATATATATATATATATATTTTTTTTTTTTGTTGAAACAGGCTAAACAATGCAATAATACAGTAAATAAACACAGAAAAGTCTAACACACTTGAGTGTGTAGTCCTAAACAGTAAATGCAATTAAAACTCTACAAAATTAGCAATTTAAAACTTTTTAAATGAAGCAAGGCAAGTGCACAACTGAAAAACGATTTAAGTGGCAGTAATACAGCAGAATAAGTAGCTAGTCTACATATACAGAGAAGTCTATATATACAGAAAAGCAGCTAAAACACACAAACACTTCAGATGCAGTGCAGCCTAGAGCACTTGAGTTGTAGCAATATTAAGGCAATTACAGTTATAATAAATGCTCTAAAATATACTCTATATTTCCAAAATATTTGAGAAGCACAGTCAGAACATAAGGAAATTCAGGCAAAAATTGTTTTTTTTTTTTTTTTTTTTTTTTTTTTTTTTTAAGGGAAAAAGGAGAAACAGAAGGCCTTATCAAATGTTCTCTGTATTAGGTAGAATGAGCTAATAACACTAGACTGGGAGGAGTACCCCAGATCAGATTAACAGTAGGGGCGGGCAACTGCAAAGCCACCAAGTATAACACAAGACACCAAAGGGAAGGTGGGTGGGGAGCTATTAGCCTACAAAGCACTAGAGGAAGCCACAAAATGAAAGTTTTTAAACAGATAAAGATTTGTAAAGATACAGAATGCTTTAACTGCAAACAAATCAGTTACCAGTGCAGATTACAATAAAAGTGCTATATATAAATTGCTAGAAACAATAAACTGTATAAATAATCGGAAAAAAAAAACAGGATACTTATATATCTCAGCTAAGAGTTGGAGTCCACAGCTCTCATCCACTCTGCTCAGTGTGTATTGAGGTAAGAGGTCAAGAGGCATACCTCTCAGCCTCTTTAGAACAAGAAATCTGGATAAAGACATAAATAATAGGGGAACAAAGACTCAAAAATAGGGACATTTTTTAAATATTGCTTTTACAAGCATAGAACGTTGATAGAATAACAGGTTACGCATTAGCATGCATTTTGTGAAGAGAATGAAGTCTGAAATTCAAATGCCTGTCATTATTTTCTGACCTCAATTCTCAATGCTTTGCCAGCAATTTACCAGAAAAACAAAATTTTATGAGGACCATAGCAAACATATAGGGCAAAAATCTGGACATTATGCAAAAATCTGTACAGTTGAGAGGTATATTGAGAGGTATACAGACCTCTTAACTGCTGCTGCCAAGGATCGCTCTCAGTCTTCACTCTCTCTCTCTTTCTCTCTCTTTCACAAGCACACAGTCTCGTCTGCTTTCATACACGCATACACTCTCACTGAGAGCCATAGACACACACACACACACACACACACACACACACATATACTTTTTTATTTTAAGTTTTTTCTTTTTTACTTTACACTTGCTAAACAGCAAAATCACTGCTTAGCGAGTGCAAAATAATGCCTCGATTGATCTCACTGTTCACACACTCGCTCTCGTACACACATATACAGTCTCTTCTGCTTTCACACACATACATATACACACACGGTCTCTTCTGCTTACATGCATGCATTCACTCACACAGAAACATAAACACACTCATACACATATATACTTTTTTCTGTTTATTTTATTTTTTTTTTACACCAGCTAAACAGGAAAAGCACTGCTTAGAGAATGTAAAATAACAGCTCAATCAATTTCACTTTCACTCACATGCACACATTCACTTACATTTACACACACACTTTTTTTTATTTTATTTATTTTTTTTTAATATTTTACACTCACTAAACAGCAGAAGTGCTGCTTAGTGAGTATAAAATAACGGTTCTCGTTAGTTTTTTTCTGTCTGAGCACCACAGCAGCCTGATATGCTGCCATGAAGTGATGGACGCATTTTTCAGTGGGCATTACTTCTACATTAATGCCCTGTTAGAGAACGTTCAGTCTCCAATCAGGCTGCTGATGTAATGTTTGCCCATTCTCCAGTATCCATTAACCATTGCACATACATTTGCTAATTAGATTTCATTCTTATGAAAATAAAGGCAAATATTAAAATACAAAAGATACTTTTGCATTAGTATATGTTGAATGTTGACCATTTGAAGATATGTATTAGTGGTTTTCTCAAACAGATAATAAATCATGTAATAAGTGTTTATAAATTCAAAGAAATAGAGATGAGGAAGGATCTTGGTAGGGCAGAAAATGCTATTGTAGTTAATAGCTGAGGTATAATGCAGGTTCAGAAACAATTATATATATTGCTATCTTCTTCTTCTTCTTCTTTCAGCTTTTCCCGGTTAGGGGTTGCCACAGAGGATCACCTGTCCACTCATGATTGGCAGCGGAGTTTTATGGTGTCGAGTTGCCAGCCTGGTGCCCAACCTTCCACAGAAGGCACACACACACACTCTCATGCCAAGGGCCAATTATATATATTGCTATCATAAGGTTTATATTAGAAATACAGAGGTAGGGGAGAGCAATGTCACAAAACTATAGTCATAGCTGGGAGATGCTAGTAAAACTTATTTGTTAGTGAGATAATGAAAGTTTCTTAAGTGGAAAGTGAAGAAATACATATGGTTTGCTTAAGTATGTTACAATTTTCAGTGTATTTTAAGAACAAATTATAAAGGAAACATTCACTTAATTAAATGAAATAATAGAAATGTATTATGATTTGCCTTTTGAAGGCATTTTTTTAAAGTTTGCTTTTTTGTATTGTATGTGTGCTTAGCATTTCCACTGTGGTCAACATTCAACATATACTAAGTGGTTAATTTTCTTTTTGGGTGTACTGTTGTGCATATACAAGACGTCACAGATGTTGTAGAACATCTATGACTTTGCCTAATTTTTCTACCTTGTGTTTTATAAATGATTTTTTTTAGATGAATATCTTTGGATTACAGGAACTTAATACTGCTAGACTTTTTTATTGTAAAGAAAATATATAATGATGCAAAATATGCTGTTGTCTTAGCACTCAAAATGAATTAGAGTGAAGGAGTTAATTTTATTTCTCTTTAATTTATTTCAATGAAAACTTATGATGGTGTTTGGTGTGTGCTTTTCAAATGTGTTTTTTTTTCAGAGTTTACATTTGAGTACGGCGCGTGTGCCTAGTGCTAGTGAGGTTTCGCTGTTATTTTTTACTTTGCAGATAACCATATATGACAATTGTGATGTTCCACATATTCTGCCTTAGCTTTTGTAAATGTTGTGCTTTTCTGGTCAATAACTTTGGATTATAGGCAGTCAATATTAACAGAGTTTATAGTCTCTTATTACTACATAGAAAATGCATATTTATATAAACGTGCTGTTCTAGTTATGTTTACTTGAAATTGAGGAAAACTAAAATACTGTCCCTGATTTTGATGCTTTTCTGCCATGTTATTTTTACAGTGAAATATGTTATTAGTAAAATAATGTACAAATTAAATAATCACTTTATGCAAATTAAAGCAAAATGGCCCCCAAATGTATACAAAAGAATCAAAAGGCAGATAACTGTTTCTTTTGCAGTTTTAAAATCATACTTTTATGCTTTAAAATTAAGAAATAAATATGACAAAATGACATTATTTTATCAACTGATGCAATGGCCTGGTTACTGGGTGCTATGATAACTCGGTAACCGTAACAAAGGATAAAGGTTCATGCCTGTGAACACTGAAGCATTAAGCTAATTGAAAAGAATTACATATGTAAAAACTGAACATGAAGCTGCAAAATGACCATGACAAAAAGAGAAAATACTTGATTAAATTAGCACATCAAGATACTTTATTAACAATAAATTATTATTTAAAGTATTCTGCAGTTAATCTGTGATGAGATGCCACATATGTACTAATAGCAGTAATAAATCCATATTTGCACATTATGGTATCCCTGATGTTTTGGTATCAGGGAAGCTTCCACAAGTTGTCTCAACATTTCATAAATTTGCAACAGGCTTAAATTTTGAGCAGTTGGTGTGCGCTTTTTAATGTTCTCAAATAAATTAAATAGTGGAAAGAAACATGTCTGTCACTTTAACAAAGATAATTAAGGCCATGAGCTATTAGTGAGCATCTTCATGTAGTCCTGAGATTGATTCCCTCAGCTCCATTTGCCTATTAGGTGACTCTGAAGACTATAGTTAAGCAGACAGTACTCCTGGGTCACTCCAGAAAGCAAATACTTGTGCTTAGTGGGCTTACCTGGTTAACAAGCAAGTAAGGAAAAAAAGAGAAATGTTGCTGTAAACAAGGGATAATAGGAATGATTTCTAATAGTACTGCTGGACCTTGAACCACACCATTTGAAGGCATGCAAGTGTCTCCAGTATATCTGTAAAGAAATGAAGGACTTAAAATAAAATTGAGAATAATATCTGAACAGATAAAAACAAAGAGAGAGACAGAAAACAGAAACAGTAGAATAAAAGAGCTATTAAAGAACTGCAAGGACTATGAGCAGGACAGATGAAAATAGGTGTTCAAAAAGACGAGGCCTGGATTTCTTTGTTGGTCAACAACACCACAAAGCAGCTCATTTCAGATATCATTAGATAAAGCTGGTCTCAGGGACAGTAGATTCCTTAATAACAGGCTTGATGGCAGAAATTATAGGAAAATGAAGAATTCCTAAATAAAAAAGCACACAAAACTGAGACGAACACAAGTGGTCAGGGACAAAAAGAAGAAACTAAGCTTTCTAGAATTACCAATTTAAAAAAAAAAATCTAGTGATGTGAAGGCTGAAAGAGATCCTTCATAGCATATGTGACCTAAAGAGGCATAGTCATCAGAACCTCTCAACGCTACAAAGGTAATACATTTTGAACTTTCAAACCAACTCTGTGAGTCAAAGAGCAAACTGGTTTTAGGAAACTCATCTCATATAGAAGATAGGTGTTCAGTTTTAGAATAAGAGTCGTCATTAAAGACTGGAATGTAAGCCACTGTTTAGAAATAATTGTACTACTTTCAGCTTAAAAACATATTCTGGAAACAAAGAAAACTTGTTTACCTTTGAGTGTTCTAAGTCACTGGTTCTGGCACTTTTATTACCACAGTTAAAATGCCATATGTCTCAGACCACTATCAAAAAAAAGTTGGAAACAGATTGCAAAATATTTATCTTAGATAATGGAAGGGAGTAAACAGAGGGAGTTAAGCACTATTAAAATATGTTTAACACATAAAATATAAACATACTAAAGGCAGAAAGTAAAATGTAGCCTGATTTTTTTAATGTAAACCCTTAAAGTATAATTGTTAATCTTAATTGGATGATATTAAGCAGTGTTTCAGAAGTCTTCCTGTTATTACATCTGATTTGTTATCAAAGGGAAAAATGGGGCTTCCACCTATTTTCTTTTATTATAATGCTTAGCCAGCATGTTCATCTCTGTTTAATATAATATGCACAGGGTATGCGACATCTGAATAGTCTTGGATGTGTAATATTGCCACTGAATGTGATGTGTCCCACTGGAAGAGAAAATCAGCAAAGACACCAAAAGAAAATAAGAACAAAATAAATAAGTATGGATAAGAAGTGTCTGTCAGGAAGATATAGTAAGAGGTAAGTTATTTATTAATTTAGTTGTTTACCAGTAAGTCAACCAGTCTGAGGATAATTTTTAGCCAACGTTTCTTGCATGAGATTATTGCTGAATAGTTAGGCTTTAATTGTTCTGTTGTTCTTAGATTTAGACCACAACAAACTGGAACTGGTAGGCAGTGTAGAAATCTCTGAGCAAGCAAGCCAAGTATATCGTCACACAATATGTTTTTGAGATTAAGTAAGTTCAAAAAGGCATCAGTATTATCGCACTTTGACTTCTCTCGTAATTGCTTTGCACTCTGTACTGCACATTCAGCTAGTCCATTTTGAATGTGGGTATTCTGGACTACTAGTAACATGTACAAAGTCCCATTCTTTTGCAAATTTCTGAAACATTTGACTGGTAAATTGAGTACCATTGTCAGAGATAACTTTGTGTGGGGTTCCATGGACTGGGAAATGATGTTTCAACTTGGTGATAACAGCAGTGGACTTTAGGCTAGGTAGTAGATCGATCTCAAACCAGTTTGAATAAGAGTCTACCAACACTAAGTAATGCTGATTGTTCCACTTAAATATATCAGTGCCTACTGTTGACCAAGGTAGTTCAGGAACTTGACTTAGCTGAAGTGGCTCTTTTTGCAAATGCGGTCTAGTACTATTGCATACTGAACAAGAAGAAAGTACTTTATCAATGTCTTTTGCTAGAGAAGGCCAAAATATTAGTCCTCTTGCCTTCTTTTAGTAAATTCAAAACCTGAGTGACCACAATGCAAAATCTGGATGTATTCACATTGTAAGGAAGCAGGAACAACAGTTTTAGGACCTTTGAAAATAACGCCATCTTCCATCAACATCTCATCTTTGTAAGGAAAATAAGTTTGCACTTCAGGTGGTACACTAAACTAGATTGCCTTGGTGGCCATCCAACATTAATGTAGTGGTTGAGCTTTTGCAAAACTGGGTCAGTCTTTGTATGATCTCTCAGCTCAAGTCTCATGGTAGAAAAATTATGCAGTTCCATGACATTAACGCCAAAATTCTGTGCATCAATCTGTTCCATAGTTTCCCTGGGGCATTTGTAAGCCTAGCCATAGTGATGTGGCTTTTGCCACCCCATGAAATGGTACAAAAATGTACAGAATAAATCTAGAATAGTGTGCCTCTGTCTAGTAGTGACACAATGAAGGTCCTCTTATATAATAGAATTAGTTTACTGTGCCCCTGTCTAGCAGTGACACAGATGTGACCCCTGGGGTAAACTTTCGATCTCCCATCCACTCATCAAGATTTCTCTTGAAGAGAGTCAGTGAGGGGCTCTGCCTAATACGAACTGGGATCCTGTTCCAAAGCATGGGAAGCCTCTGGGTTATGAATCTATCCCTCCAGCATGTCCTATTCATACTTGTGCCGAGGTTTAAGTCTTTAGCTCTCGTGGTCCTGATGGATTTGGATTTTTTGAGGTGGAGCATGTCCATCAAATCCTGATTGGACATGGCCTTGTACGTCAGGCAGAGATCACCTCTGAGCAGGCGGTATGCTACTGAATAGAGCTGAAGTTTCTTTAGTCTGGCGAAATAAGACAAATGTTGGAGACCCTTGATCCTTTTGGTGAGGTACTTTTGTGGTCTCTCCAGCTGTTGCAAGTGCCGGGTGAGGTACATACCAAATGGGGCATTGTACTCAATCATGGGTCTGATGAGGGAGGAATATAGGGGTACAATGACATCCTTGGATCTAGATGTGAATCCCTTCATGATGAGGTGTGCAAGGTAGAATGTTTTTCTAACCACTTTGGCAACGTGGGTGTCAAATGAGAGGTCGCTGTCTACTTGGGTCCCTAGGTCTCTGATTACTTTTTCCATACTCAGTGGGTTTCTGTCTATGTGATAATTTGTGGGTACTTTGTTTTTTCCAAAAGGGATGACTATACATTTTTTGGCATTTAGTTTAAGGCCGTGACTACGGCACCAGTTGTCCATTTCAGTGAGGCCTTTTTGTAGGATGTGTGTGTCTGCTGGTGTATCGACTATGGTGCCTAGTTTGCAGTCATCTGTGAACTTTGTCAGCTGCAGCCCTCCCATGTTTGCTTTAACATCTGAGAAATAAATGCCGAACAAGAGGGGTCCCAGGACAGATCCCTGTGGGACACCACTTGTGACTGGCTTTGAGTCTGACATTGCTCCAGCGATTTTAACTTTATGGATTCTGTCCTTTAGCCAGTTTGCAACCCATCTAGTGACATAAGGGTTTACTTTTAAGCTGTTTAGCTTATCTATGATGCCTGAGTGGGATATTGTGTCGAAGGCCTTAGCCAAGTCCAGGTATGCTGTATGGACTGCTTTGTCCTCATCAATGGCTCTAGTGACTGTTTCGAAAAAGTCAACCAGGTTTAAAAGGCAGGATCTGCCCTTCACAAAGCCAAACTGGGTGGGGTCAAGTGTCTGTAGGTCCCCTATGTCTCTGTTTATGAGTTCCATAATGATTCTTTCCATAGCTTTGCATACCAGGCTAGTTAAGCTTATGGGGCGGTAGTTTCCAGGGTCTGTAGAGGCACCCCCCTTGTGGAGTGGGACCACTGTTGCTGTACGCCAGTGTACAGGTACATATCCCAAAGTAAGGCTAAGGTTAAATAGCATTTTTATGTGTGGGTTTAGCTCCTCTTGGAGTTCACGTAACACGCACCCCGGGATACCATCAGGTCCCATTGATGCTGTGTTTTTTGCTTTGTTTAGGGCGGTTCTCACTTGGACATCTGAGATGACAGGGAGATTACATTCAGCTGGGATAAGTATTTCTTCTTTTGGGGTGAAGGAGGCGAGAAATTTGCACTGAACCTGTCAGCCAGAATGTTTGCAATATCTGTGGGTTCAGTGTATTTTTTGTTGTTGTGAACCAACTCTGAGCATATCTGAGGGTTTCCGCCCAGGTTTCTAACATAGCTGAAGAAGGCTTTGTGGTTATCTTTAGTGTCCTTAGCAATTTTTCTCTCAAAGTTTGCCTTGGATGTTTTTATGAGAGAACGTAGTTTTCTGCTAATGTTGATCAGAGACGTCTTCCCTTTGTGGGATTTCGCTCTGATGTGCAGTAGCTTCCTTCTTTTGTTATACAATTTGTTTATGGCTGAGGTCCACCAGACAGGATGCTTACATTTGGTGGAGAGGGACTTGGATTTGTTTGGGATTGCATGATCCATGCATTCTTGGATATGTCCATAGAAAGCATTTGTGAAGGATTTGGCATTGCAGGATGTGGTATCCACTGGCACAGTGGGCTTAAAGGATACCATCTCCGTCTTAAGAAGAGTGAAGTCTGCTTTTGAGAAGTTTTTCACTGTGGTCTTTTGTGCTGGGGGTGGAGGTGGGATATGTATATCCAGGGTGATTAGTTTGTGGTCAGATCTCACTAGTGAGGGGTATACTTCCAGTGTGGAGCATTTTGTCCCCATGTTTGTGATGATCAGGTCTAGTATATTATCTCCCCTAGTGGGAGAGGTGACTAGTTGTTCCAGAGCATTTGAATTTATGAATTCCAGGAACCTTTGGGCTATGGTATTAGGGCTAGAATAATGTACCCAATCTATGTTTGGGTAGTTGAAGTCTCCCAGTATGATGGCATTTTGTGATACATTCATATCCTCCAATGTCTTCAGGAAGGCTTAGTGGGGTTCTTGAGATTGGGAGGGTGGTCTGTAACATGCTACCAGTTGTATAGCAGTTTTGCCTATGGTTAGTTGCACCTGTATGGTCTCTGATGCTTCATGTGTTGCTACTAACCTGGAGGTGTGGGTGTCCTTTATGAATATGGACACTCCCCCTCCCTTTGTGGTTCGGCCCGGGTTTTGGGGCCGAAAAGCATGGTACGAGGTATAGCCTGGTAGCGCTGGGGTGCTCTCAGGAGCCTTGAACCAGGTTTCAGTTACTGCACAGATGTCGATGTTCTCCATGCTGAGGAGTGCATCAAGTGCCTGCTTCTTGAGATTTAGACTTCTGGCGTTGAGCAGCATTACCCTTAGTTTTTTTCCATTTTTGTTTTCTAAGGAGGTGGGTTTGTCTTTTGAGCCTTGCCTAAAAAAGGCACTATGGGGGTGGCAAGAGCCTTAGCCAATATCTGGAAGCCCAGTGGTGACAGGTGCAAGCCATCCCTTGCAAAGCAGCGTGGCTTGTCCAACATATCCTCCCAGGCAGACAGACATTGGATCCCCTTGGAATGACACCAGTACTCGAGCCAATTGTTAAAGCTGATCATCTTGTCTTTGTATTATGGTATCATTCTTGGTGAGGGCAAGATGCTGCTCAGGGTCAGGGTCATACCAGCCTGGGCTACATAATCGGAGAGCTCCTCTATGTCTCTTTTCATGTAGTCCAGGGAGGTACGTCTCAGGCCATTCACACCAGCATGGACAATGATGGAGTCATATTTGTACTTGCTTTGGAGTGACCTGAGTGCATGTGTTATATGGCTGATACTAGCCCCCGATAGACAGCTCACAGTCACCTTCTCCTTGTTCAGCCTGGTCAGTGGGACATCAGTGTGTCTGACTATGGAGTCACCTATTACTAGTGTATCAGGCAAGGTGTTTGGCCTTAAGGGCTGCAATTGGTCGACACACTGATTTATTGAAGTATGTGTTGCATGTGTTTTGTTTTGAGGTGGTGGATTTTTGGATGTCTGCTTTGGGAGCCTCTGTTGTTTTGGTAAGTTTTTTATTAGAGCCTCCGAGTATGTCTTTGTGTTTTTATGTGTTTGGTTTGCAGTTGTGGTAGGTCTATGTGGGACTGGGATTGTTGTGTGTGTGGTTGCCATCTCCTCCTGTCTGGTCATGCCAGCCCTGGGTTGAGAGAGTTCAGCCTCCAGTTTGGCTATATAGTTGCATCTCTCACATGTATTTGTGTTTGTTGGGAGGAGGAGAGGGTTGTCTGTGTACATGAGGCAATTGTAGCATTGTCTCAAGATGCCCAGATTGACCAGCTGAACTGGAGACAATGCCAGTAATCTACCACTCGACCTGCTAGAACAGTATAAGGGAGTAGTATACCTTTAAGGGAAGTGGGTATTCACAGGGGTGGCAAGTAGATGTAGTGCTTTACTTAGTACGAGAGTGCTTACTTAGTAGAGAAGTATTGAGAACAAGTGCTAGGCTTGTAATATAGTGAGTAGTCTGGTTATACTAAGAGTAGAGCTTCCTTAAGGGAAAATTTAAAGAGCAGACTTGGCAGAGCCAGAAAAAGTTTAACCTTGTTTAACCGGCGCTGCGCTATGCGTACGACCGCGCAAAGCCGTGCAAACGCGGATTTTAAACAGTGAACTACAAAAGAGCTAGGAAAGACACAGAAAATGCAGAGACAGTGATAAATTAGTTACACGGGCTAGCACACTTTAGTGGGCAGCCTCCACAGTTAAATTAAACAAACAAACAAGCAAACTTTCGATCAAATTCGACTAAAATGTAACTTTAAGTGCAGATTTTAAAATAATGCAGCAATCAGATAAAAAACAGTTCAGGCTAGTTCAAGGTAAGCTACAGAAGCTATTTCAAGTGAAAAAAAATCAAAGATACTTAAATCCAGAAGGTAGTCGCTTTTTTGAGTTCCTTGCTGCTAGGACCACTCTGTAAACCCACGTGGAGCTTGTCTGAGCAGTATAGCCAGAAAAAAAAATGCCCAGAGGCGGATTTTAAACAGTGAACTACAAAAAAGCTAGGAATGGTCCCAAACAACCAATTAATACAGCTTCTTGTGCTGAGGTCACTTCCCCCAAGGACAGGTAGGCTGCTCAAGGCTCCCCACTCCCACTGGTGAGCAAAGAAACTTCCTTCTATCCAAGTAAGGTAATGGACAACACAGGAACTACACCACAGCCCAGAATACAGCAATGCCTGTAAACTGGTCTAAACTAGTCAAAGAAGACGGGAAAACAAGGATTATTTTTTTGGTTTTTTGGTAGAAACACACAGAAAATGCAGAGACAGTGATAAATTAGTTACACGGGCTAGCACACTTTAGTGGGCAGCCTCCACAGTTAAATTAAACAAACAAACAAGCAAACTTTCGATCAAATTCGACTAAAATGTAACTTTAAGTGCAGATTTTAAAATAATGCAGCAATCAGATAAAAAACAGTTCAGGCTAGTTCAAGGTACTTCTGTTCAATCTGGATAAGGTATCAGCGAGATAAAGAAGTTTGCCTTTTCTATAGACCATTTTGAAGCTGTACTTTTGCAATTTGAGCATCATTATTTGTAATCTCGCTGGAGCTGAATGCATAGGCTTCATTAAAATAGTAACTAAAGGTTGGTAATCAGTTTCAATCTGAATAGTTCAACCATAAATATAATCATGAAGCTTTGAACATGCAAATACTATTGCCAAAAGTTCTTTCTCAACTTGAGTATACCGCATTTCAGTTTGGGTAAGAGTTCTAGATGCATAGGCTACTGGTTTGCCTTCTTGAAGAATAAATGTGCCAAGAATAACTTTGCCAATAAGGCAAAACAATGTACCCAACACACTAGTCATAGGTGACTCTATAGTCAGGCACACTGATGTCCCACTCACCAGGCTAAACAAGGAGAAGGTTACTGTCGGGTGCCAGGATCCGCCACAAAGCCCACACACTCAGGTCACTCCACAACAAGTACAAATATGACTCTATCATTGCCCATGTTGGTGTGAATGACCTGAGACGTACCTCCCTGGACTACATGAAAAGAGACATGGAAGAGCTCTCCGATCTTGTAGCCCAGGTAGGTATGACCCTAGCCCTGAGTAGCATTCTGCCAGCGCCCAGAATGATACCACAGTACAAGGACAAAATGATTGACTTCAACAATTGGCTAAGCTTCTGGTGTCATTCTAAGGGGATCCAGTATCTGTCTGCTTGGGATAACATGGTCAACAGACCACGATGCTTTGCCACAGATGGCTTGCACCTGTCGCCCCTGGGATTCCAGATACTGGCTAAGTCTCTTGCTGCCCCTATAGTGCCTTTTTAGGCAAGGTTCAAATAATAAATTCACCACCATAACAGGAACAGGCAAGCAAAAACTGAGGGTAATGCTACTCAATGCTAGAAGTCTAAATCTCAAAATGCACTCACTCGAGGCACTCCTTAAAATGGAGAGCATCGATATCTCTGCAGTGACTGAGACCTGCTTCAGGGCTCCAGAGAGCCCCCCTGCACTAACAGGCTATAACGCATACCACACATTTCGGTCATGTAACCTGGACCGAAACACCAAAGGCGGAGGTGTGTCCATATTCATTAAGGATATCCACATCTCCAGGCTGGTTGCTCAGCATAGTGCATCCGAAGTTATCCAAGTGCAACAAACTCTAGGCAAAATTGCAATCCAAATTGTGGCTTGCTACAGATCCCCATCATGCCCCAGGATTCCCACTCCTCTTTTCTTGATGTCCTGGAAAATATTAAGGTTCAACCAAACACCCTAATAATGGGCGACTTCAGCTACCACACCATTAACTGGGAAAACTACTCGTGTACCAACTCCTTAGCTCAACACTTTCTGGAATTCATAAACTCCAATACCCTGGATCAATTTATCCACACCCCCACCAGGGGCAACACTATCCTAGACCTAGTCATTACCAACATGAGTGACCGGTGTTCCACACCTGAAGTCAACTCCTCATTGGTCCAATCTGGCCATAAGCTAATCACCCTTGATATCCACATCCCACCCCCACCCCCCCATTAAGGAAACCACAGTAAATAATTTCTCCAAAGCCAACTTCATGCTTCTTAAGACAGAAGTGGTGAACTTCATGAAACCCATGCAGATGGACAATACAGTTACAACTGCTGAATCCTACACAAATGCACTCTATAAGCAATTACACGAGTGCATGGATCATGCTATCCCAAACAGAACCAAGACGCTATCCTCCAAAAAAAGGAAGCCAATCTGGTGGCCCCCTGCCATAAACAAACTGTACAACAGAAGGAAGAAACTGTTGCAAAAGAGAGTCAAATCCCATGAGTGGAGGAGCTCCCTGGTCAGCCTCAGTAAGAAGCTGAGATCCCTTAAAAGATCCTCCAAAGCTAGCTATGAAAACAAAATTGCCACTAATTCCAAGGACAACCACAAAGCATTCTATAGCTATGTCAAGAATCTTGATGGCAACACCCAGATCTGCTCTGAGTTACAGCACAAAGGAAAGAAAATTACAGAACAAACTGATATTGCCAACATCCTGGCAGTTCAGTGCTAACTTTACCCCCCTCTCACCCCCTAAAAGGCCCATATCTATACAGGAAGAATGCAGAGCCCCTGTAATCACAACTACGCAGGTAAAAGCTGCACTCTCTAAAGCCAAAAACACAGCATCCATGGGAACAGACAACATCCCAGGCTGCGTTTTACATGAACTTCAGAATGAACTGGCTCCCCACTTAAACACCATGTTCAATAATTGCCTTGCATCAGGCTTTGTGCCCACTGAATGGTGCACAGCAACAGTTATCCCACTCCACAAAGGGGGAGCCAACACTGATCCCAAGAACTATCAACCTATTAGCCTGATGAGCCTGGTCTGCAAGGCCATGGAACTTATCATCATGGAACTCATAAACAAAGACATAGGTAACCTCCAAACTCTGGATCCCACCCAGTTCAGGTTTATGAAAGGCAGATCATGCCTCCTGAACCTGATCACCTTCTTTGAGGCAGTCACCAAAGCCGTAGATGAGGGTAAGGTGGTTCACACAGCCTATCTTGACCTCACCAAGTCTTTCGACACCATCCCCCATTCTGAAATTATAGCTAAACTTACTAAACTAGGTATAAATCCCTATGTCACAAGATGGGTTACCAACTGGCTCACTGACAGAACCCACACTGTAAAAGTGGCAGACTCCAAATCTGACCTCAAAGCAGTGACAAGTGAAGTACCACAGGGTTCTATCCTGGGACCTCTCCTGTTTGGTATGTACTTCTCTGAAGTACAGGCTAACACAGAAGGCCTCTGGCTAATGAAGTTCACAGATGACTGCAAACTAGGAGCCATAGTCAAGTCCCCAAATGATGTGGACATCCTACAGAAGGGCCTCGCTGAGACAGATGCTTGGTGTCAGAGCCATGGCCTCAAGCTCAATGCCAAAAAGTGCAGTGTCATCCCCTTTGGTAAAAACTCTGTACCCATGAACTACCACATAGGCAGCAATCTACTTAACACTGAATGTGTGATAAGAGACCTTGGGACCCAGCTGGACAGTAGTCTCCCCTTTGATAGTCACATCACCACAGTAGTCAGGAAATCCTTCTACGTGGCACACCTCATCATAAAAGGGTTCTCATCCAGGAAAAAAGTTCATTGTTCCCCTCTACTCAACACTCATTAGACCCTTTATAGAGTAGAATGCCCCTTTTGGAATGCACCTCACAAAACATCTACAGCAGCTGGAAAGGCCACAGAAGTACCTCACAAAGAGGATTACTGGCCTCAAACAAATGCCCTACACTGACCACCTCAAAAAACTCCAGCTTTACTTCAGAGCATATCGCATACTCCGAGGTGATCTCTGCCTCACATATAAGGCTATGTCAAACCCAGAGCTGTTGGACATGCTACACCTAAAGAAATCCCAATCTCTCCGAGCTACACGCTCTAGGGATCTAAACCTTGTCACCACAATAAACAGGACATGCTGGAGGGATAGATTCCTGTCCCAGAGACTTCCCATACTCTGGAACAGGCTACCCATCTATGTCAAGCAAAGTTCTTCATTAGACTCTTCAAGAAAAATCTTGATGAGTGGTTGGGAAATAGGAAATACATCCCGGGGATCACTTCTGTGTCTCTGCCCGACAGTGGCACAGGAAAATAACTTTCTTGGGTGGCGTAAGCCAGGGAACCTTGTTGGCTAGGCTTATGTAGACCCTTGGGCCGATAGCCTAGTATCTACCTATGAACCTATGAACCTAAGACCAAATTTTGAAGCATCACAGGAAGAGTTACTGGTTTATTGATATTGTTGTTGTCGTTGTGTCTTTTGGCTTTTCCTGGTTAGGGGTCGCCACAGCGGAACTCCAGTCCGCTAATGATTTATAGTTGATTTTTGCGTGCCAAGTTACCAGCCCTGATGCACAACCTTCAATGAAGGTACGCCCATTCACGTATGTCTCCATGCAGAAGATGCTCTAGCTGAGAATTGAACCGGACAGCATCTTACTGTGAGGCGACAATGCTACCGCAGCACTATTATAGTATATTAATGTAGGTGGGGTGGCAATTTTCTGCTTAAGGTCTTCAAATGCTCTCTGGTGCTGTATCAACCAAAACCATGTAACATTTTTGCACATCAGCTCTCTCAAAAGCCCTGTCAACTCACTGAAGTCTGGTATAAATTTGCCTAAGCTAGTTGACTATACCAAGAAAATGTTGTAGTGCTTGAACAATATCTGGTGCTGGCATCTCAAGAATGTCTGCTTGCTCGGACGGATCTGGTCGCGAGCCAGTGCTAGAAAATAAATGACCTACATATGTAACTTCTGGTAGTCCAAATTTGTACTTTAGAGGCTTGAGCTTCAGGTTCACTTGACATGCTCTGTCTAGAACCTTCTTAAGGTTTCTGTCATGCTCTGCTTCACCATTGCCTCCAACTAACAAATCATCTACTCTTATGGCACAAAAATAACCCAAAATAATTTGCTCCATTGCAAGCTGAGAGACTTCACTTGCAGAATTTATTCTAAATGGCATCCTGAAGAACCATATCTTCCAAATGGGGTACTGAAAGTAGTCAGTAGTGAAAATTTGTGATCAAGCATCAGTTTCCAAAATTAACTTTTTGCATCCAAGACAGAAAAAAACAGTAGCATTCAGTGTTAGGGCTCTGACTTCCTCAACTGTACACATAGGATGATGAAGTCTCTTTAATGCATTGTTCAGGTCTCTTGGGTCAATGCATATTCTGATTTTAACTGAGCCTAGTTTGTGGGCTGCTACCATGGACGACACCCATTCAGTTGGTCTGTAACTGGACAAGTTACACCTTGCTGCACCACTTTATCCATCTTAGCTTTGACTTTATCCTGCATAGTTATCGGACGTTTTATTGCTGATCTGACCACTGGACTGACCTCTCGGTCTAACTTCATAAAATACACAACTGAAAGTTTGCCTAACTAGAGTCTATATTAGATAATCGAACTTTCACAAATTCGAGTGTCATATGGTCGACACCATATGATCGAATTTTTGAAAGTTCGAATGTTTTAAAGGAGATTTCTGTACAGCGGGGAATGGGAAGATTTCCCTTTTCTGCACTGTAGTGTGATCTCAGAGTTGGTATATTTAAAGAGCGGGGGTTGTGGGGGGCACAGCCCCCCATTTGGGGGGGTGCAGGGGGGCTTGCCCATCTGCTTATGTTTAGGTAGGTTATTTGTGTAGTTTATTTTTTATTAGATAGTCGAACTTTTAAAAGTTTGATCAAATGATATCGACCATATGACACTCAAACTTTTGAAAGTTTGATTATCTAATATAGACCTGCCTAACTAAATCTGATGTCCATGGTTTGGCCCAGCAATCAAGGAGCCTCAATTCCCACCACTTACACCAGTGAGGAGTGTCCATATAGGGAAGGCATAATAAATACACACACAGTAAAGTACAATTTCCCTTAAGAGCACACAGAGATCACAGTCAGTTTGGGGCTGGTCTCTCCCCTTTCTCTCCAGATCCCCAATAAGACTCCCCACTGGCACAGCTATAGGGTCCTGATCTCAGCCTAGTGGGCAAGCTAAAACCTCCAACACCCTCTTTGTCCAACCAGTGCTTCGTGTCCCTGCCCAAGTAGCTGACACCCACACACTTTGAGATAAGAGTTATATACAACCACACAGACACTCTTGGGGAAGGCTGACACAGGTTCTCCAGCTATGCCCCTTTTACCCAGACTATATGGTACTATCATGGCCGGCCTTAGGCATAGGCCATAACCAAAAGGGGCTGCTGCCTAGGCGCAGCCGGCCTAGGCATAGGCCAACCAGGCGACTGCCTAGAGGCACCACAACAGGGCACTTTTCCAGTATTTATTTGGTGTGGGTAGACCAGGTTGAGGGCACCTGGGTGGTGTGGGGGGGGGGGCACTGTGGAGCCCTTTTGCCTAGGGCACCAGCTGACCTAAGGCCGCTGCTGGGTACTATCACTTGCCACCACCCACTAATATTTATCAGCTACCAAAAGGCCCTTATGAAAGGGTGTCCAATTATACTGTACAACATTATTATCCAAATGGCAAGTGCAACTGAACAGTCAAGGCTTTTTGCAGTGACTTTGTACAGTATCACTATATAAATGCAATGTACTCTAGAGCTTAAATTATTTCTACACAAAAGAGCCACAGTTGAAAGGTTTAAAATATTTCATAATAAATAATAAAAACACAAGACAATACTTCTTACTACATAGTGCTAGTCGGCACCACCCTGAAAGCGCGCATGACAAAAGCGCGCTCCTATAACCGCGCTGCCATATGCGCGTAGCCAAAAGCGCGCGCGCGGTTTTGGAAGAATAGGATATGTGCGCGCGATATCAAAACACCGAAAAGCACGCATTTCATATGCGCGTCATAACTGTCAGCGGTTGTTATTACAACTGGATGATTCAATTAATTCTTTTATGTTTTTACCCAAAAGTATGGAAGAAACACAGTCACAGAAATCGAAAACTCACAAGCTACACGAAGGCTTCAGGTTACGACTAGATAGGCGAAATGGCGATGGAGTTGAGACTTGGCGTTGTGTTCTGAAGTCTTGTCTCTGTCAGACTCATATTGCTTTTTACGCGCGCATATGGGTGCGCGCATATGTATACGCGCATATGGAAGCGCGCATTCGGGTGCGCGCTTAAGGGAGCGCGGTTATGGATGCGCGCTTTTGGGTTACGTGGTTTTGGGCGGACACGGTGCTAGTCAAGTGATCAGAGATCACAGAGAAATACAATAATGCAGTAGAAAAGTTCTGACATCAATGCAGAAAAAAATATCTAATCTTCTTAGTTCCTAGCTATATCTAAGAGAAAACACAGTCCTAAAATAAACTTACATTTAGAGCAAGACAGTACTGGTGATGTTGGATGTTCTCAGGACAAATGCTAAAAATGCTGTCTGATTCTCTCTCTTTAAATTGATAACACAGTACTACTGATTCAATTCAGATTCCATCATTTCTTTCTGGTTCCCAGGCTAACAGAAACTCAGAGGTTAATAGCCCTTTTGATCTTGCAGTTGGTCAGGAAGCCAGAGCAATAAAAGAAATTGTACATATAAATTCTACCATTAACTCTGGCCTCAAAACAATAGGCAGAATACCTCCCTCTAGACATCTCGGCTCCGAGTTTTAGATCAAAGAATTTCACAATGCTTGACTCATCAGCTTTCTTACAGCAGAGTGCACTGTTGTCGCAATATTTTTTTAGCTCAACATCCAATACAAGTCTTTTCACATTTAAGAGAACAAGCCCATGGCTTACATTAATAGTTACAAATGAGAGAATTATCTACAAAATTCTATCTAGCTAGGCTGGCAGCCTTCACCTATCTTCACACCCCCCCCCCCAGTGAACTCAAGCTAAGTTTTCAAGTGACCCTTGAGAAACATTGTTGAGAGAGTTAGGTCTGAGTATACCTTACCCCATTCCCTGTATTGAGAACCCATCTGCATTGGCATTGCTAATCCCACTGCGGTGCTGCACTGACATATATGCTTGCAACCCTAGGCTCCATCTTAGCAACTTGGCATTTTTCTGGCTGGCTCTGTTTATCCATGTTAGGGGTTGTGATTTATCACTACAGTGAATTTTCTTCCATACAGGTAAGGCTGAAGTTTCTGCAGTGCCCACATTATAGCTAGACATTCCTTTTCTACAGCTGCATAGCATTCCTCCCTGGGCTGGAACATACGACTGAGAGAAACCACTTGGTGGGTTCTTCTCCCTCTGAAGAAATGTGGCCCCACCCCATGGTTTGAAGCATCTGCCTTTACAACAAACTATTTGCTGCTATCTGGAGTGGCTAACACAGGGGGTAATCACAAAGCTTCCTTGAGTCCTGGAATGCCTGCTCACATGCTGGGGTCCACACTACCTTATCTGGCTTATTCTTCCTTGTCAGGTCTGTGAGGGGAGCAGTTATGATACTATAAATGGGGACTAACTCTCTGTAGTACCCTGCTGTCCCTAAGAATGCCCTCACCTGCTTTTTGTAACAGGTGCAAGCCATGCCTGAATGGCTTCTACTTTGGCAGTTTCTGGCCTAAATCTTACCACTCCCCACTCTATGTCCCAGGTAGGAGACCTCTGCCATGGCCACCTGAAATTTGCTGGACTTAATGGTCAACCCTGACTTCTGTAGTCTGCCCAGCACCTCCCTGACATGTTGAAGGTGCCATTACCTGCTTCCCTACAGCATACTCTCTAGCTCAAGCACTCCTGTCATACCATACCTTTTTCTGTTGTTAGGATTCTGCCAGGTTCTCCTGGGCCAAGCCCATGAGTTCCCTGAGCCTTGTCCTGAGGTTTAGGACATATGTCACAACAGACTCCTTGTGAGGTTCACACTCATCTTCCCACTCATCACAAATTAAATCTAGAGGTCCCCTTACCCTATCCCCATACAACAACTCAAAGGGCGAAAAACCTGTGGATTCCTGGAGAACCTCTCTGTAAGCAAACAATAGATGGGGAAAATATTTGTCTCAATCCCTCTTAAACTGGTCTGCAAATGCCCATAGCATGGACTTGATTGTAGAGTTTAACCTCTCAACAAGACCATTAGTGTGGGGATGGTGGGGGTGGTCTTCAGGTGCTTCACCCCACAGTACTTCCACAGACAAGCCAGCAGGTCTGACATGAAATTGGCACCTCTGTCAGTCAGTATTTCTTTTGGGAAACCTACCCTGCTGAAAACCTCTAACAAAGCATTTGCAACCTTTTCCACCTCAGTGGAAGACAAAGCCACTGCCTCAGGGTATCTTGTAGCATAATCTACTACCACTAAGATATACATTTTCCCTGTGGAACTTGGGTTACTCAGAGGCCCCACAATGTCTATAGCTACCCTCTGAAATGGCACCTTAATCACAGGCAAAGGCATCAAAGGAGCTCTCACTTTGTCTCCTGCCTTGCCTACCTTTTGGCACTGCTCACAGGTCCTGCAGTACCTTGTTACATCTCTGGAAATTCCAGGCCAATAGAAGTTCTGCATAATACATGTCTTTGTATGTTTTATGTCCATATGGCCTGCAAAGGGAATATCATGGGCTATGACTAGAAGTGCCAGATGGTAGGCTCTAGGCACTACCAACTGCTGTACCCACTCACATTCTAGCCCTCCCTCAGGGGACCACTCTCTATACAGTAACCCTTTGTCCCAGTATACATACAAATTTTCCCTTCACTTGAGAATCAGGTGCCTCACTAGCTACCTGCCTCAGGCCTTGCAATGTAGGGTCTGAGAGCTGATCCTGTTTCAACTGTCTCTTTGTAACCCTTCCCAGCTCCCCTTCCACAGGAAGTCTGGCATCCTCTGACAGGGTCCAGTTATTCCCTTCCCTATTATCTCCATGTCTCTGGGGAAGAGTCAGCATCTCCTCTTCATGCTGCCTCTGCCTTTCCTTTTCCTCAGCTTCCAGGCATAGCCATTTCTCATTTCCCTCAGCCTACAAATGTTGCAGTTTCTCCCTGTCCTCACTCTCTTGATGCCTCACTCTCTCAGCTGCTTCTATTTCCAAATGCCTGGCCTCCAACTCATGTCTCTTTAACTACATATGGATTTTTAAGTCCTCTGCAGAAAGGTTGAGCTGTCCATTCCTTGAGTGTGGTACATCTCCACTGCCAGTCTGATTGTCCTCCTGGTTGCTGTTTTCTGATGCAGCTGTGACCAAAGCTGCAATCATGTCTGCCTTAGTCAGGTTTCCATGAATCCGTCCCCTAGGCTGGCACATCTCAGCCAGCTGGCTCCTTGTCGGCTTTCCATACTCCTCTGCTAAGATGCTGCCTGCTCTCCCTGACTAACTAAGCTAACAAAAGAAATAAAACAATTGCGATTTGAAGTGTAAGTATTCACTGCTTGGCTGACTTTGAGTACAAAACCACCTTCAGTGATCATTGTACACAAGCTACAGGAAATCACACCACCCATACCACTAAGCCAATTAGTATTTACCAACCAATTAATATGTGGTGTGGATATCCCACCACTGTCAAACAATTAATATGTGATGCCCGTGCACTGGCCCAGCAATCAAGGACCTCAGTCCTCACCACTAACACCAGTGAGGGGCATCCATATAGGGAAAGGATAATAAATACACACACAGTAAAGTACAATTTCCCTTAAGAGCACACATAGATCACAGTCAGTCTGGGGCTGGTTTCTCCCTTTCTCTCCAGATCCCCAATAAGACTATCCACTGGCACAGCTATAGGGTCCAGATCTCAGCCTAGTGGGCAAGCTAAAACCTCCATCACCCTCTCTGTTCAACCAATGCTTCATGTCCCTGCCCAAGTAGCTGACACCCACTCACTTTGAGATAAGAGTTATATACAACTACACAGACACTCCTGGGGAAGGCTGGCACAGGTTCTCCAGCTGTGCCCCTTTTACCCAGACTACATGGTAGAAATCACTGCCACCGCCCACTAATATTTATCAGCTACCAAAAGGCCCTTATGAAAGGGTGTCCAATTATACAGTGCAATATTATTATCCAAATGGTAAGTGCAACTGAACAATCAAGGCTTATTTGGACTGACTTTGTACAGTATCACTATATACATGCAATGTACTCTAGAGCTTAAATTATCTCTACACAAACAGCCACAGTTGAAAGGTTTAAAAATATTTAATAATAAATATTAAAAACACAAGACAATACTTCTTACTACATGGTGCTAGTCAAGAGATCAGAGATCACAGAGAAATACTTAAAATAATGCAGTAGAAAAGTTCTGACATCAATACAGAAAAAAATGAATCTAATCTTCCTAGTTCCTAGCTATTTCTAAGAGAAAACACAATTCTAAAATAAACTTACATATACAGCAAGACAGTGCTAGTGATGTTGGATGTTCTCAATGCAAATTTAAATTGATAACACAGTACTACTGATTCATTTCAGATTATATCATTTCTTTCTGGTTCACAGGCTAACAGAACCTCAGAGGTTAATAGCCATTTTGATCTTGCAGCTTGTCAGAAAGCCAGAGCAATAAAATAAATTATGCATGTAAGTAAATCCTAGCCATTAACTCTGGCCTCAAAACAATAGGCAGGATGCCTCCCTCTAGACATCTAGGCTCTGAGTTTTAGATCAAAGAATTTCACAATGCTTGACTCATCAGCTTTCTTATAGCAGAGTGCACTGTTGTTACATTTTTTTCAACTCAACATCTAATATAGTCTTTTCACATTTAAGAGAACAAGCCTGTGGCTTACATTAATATTTATAAATGACAGAATTATCTACAAAATTCTATCTAGCTAGGCTGGCAGCCTTCACCTATCTTCACACTAAACATCAGCATACGCTGAAAAAATAGCTTCAGTAAAATAGGAACTAGGACAAGTGCTTATATGATGAATTTCTTCGGTGAAGGAAAGCATATGCATTCTCAAACTGTCCCTGAGACCTAATAATGACTGCACAGGTCTTCAGATAGAATAATAAGCTGTAGCAGTTGCTAACCAAATAACATGAAAACACTACTGAGCCTTCAGTATGAATTTCTTCACCTCCATAAGCAACAAGGTTCACACAAGTGGCCAGATTAAGTTCCTCACCAGCTCTCACCTTAGCAAATGTGTCTGCTGACATAACATTACACTTTGAACCAGTGTCTACTTTGAGCTCAGTGGGTTTACCATTGATCTGGACAGTACAAAACACTAAATTCTTTACCAATAAATTTACTGCATCAACCTTTCTCCAACCACTGATACACCATTTTCATAGAGAATAGGGTTACAGCTCTCTATATGATCAACTTGCTTTTTTAAGTGACCCTACTTTATAACTGTGTGAGGTTTATTTGATTTGCAAAACTTTTGAAAAATGGTTCCATTTTTTACACTTCTGGCATGCTGACCAAATGCTAAGCACCTTTCTCTTTTAGACTCATGACTGGCACCACAATTGGGACAGTTAATATTAAGGCCTGACTTTGGTTTTACTGACTTACCCTTGCACTGCACTGAGCATGTCCTTTTCACTGCACTAATTTTAGAACTTGCTGGAAAACTACAGGTTTTAGCTGCCACACTCATAGGGGTTACAGCTGCCATGTTCTTAAGCCTGCTTCTGCTAGCCACGTGTTGTATGCTGTCTACATTTGCTCTGGAGCCTGCTGAAACCATGCTTTTATCATTTGCAAGCCATTTTGTAACTTCATGGATCTGACAAATCGCAATAGCTTTGCTCAACGTTAAATCACTGTCACGAAACAAACTCTTTCTCACCGCTGCACTATTAATACCACACACAAGCCTGTCCTTTATTAACTCATATTTTAAGTCACCAATCCTGCACATTTTAGCATTGTTTCTCAGGTCAGTAATATAAGCTGCAAACGTCTCCCCTTGCTTTTAATCTCTTGTGTAAAACAAATGTCTCTTTAATGTACTATTTGTCTGGGGGTTTGAACATTTCCCTGAATTTGCATTTCAAACACTCGGTGTCTTCCCTTCATTTAGTCTGTACAACAATATGATGCTTTTCTCCTTCTCCTTCATATACTGCTGATGCATACACAAATGAACACTCTCTTTCAATGGCCCCTGACCTAGCTAGGTTTAGCAAAATGAATGCCCTGGTGCATGCATCTTTGTCAGAAAAAGCTGCTTACATAAAAATATCATACTCTTGCTCAAATATTGTCCAATTATCTGCAATATTCTGATCAAATACAAGTGGACCTGGTCTGTGAAATGCTTCTGCCATATTAGCACATATCAATTAAGGCTTTTGCAAGTATGCATGAACACACATACATATACATATGCCAAACCTTTATGCCAGTAGTTGTAACTATGCTCAATAGCACAACAAGCCCCTGGATAACTAAACTTTGTGAAATAAGTTTCCTGGACACAAGAATACTCTTGAAATCCTTGTACTGTAAGAAATCACCTCTTATCAGTGTAAGAAACATTTCAAAATAACTGCACTGTGCAAATAAACTGAGCAGAAGAAGCTCAGAGTAAAAAACATTATGAAATAATTGCACTTTGCGAATACACAGTACACAGCACACTGAAACTTTCCCAAAATGGCTGCATTTTGCTAAATAACTCTTTACAGTGCAAGAAACACTCTGCAATGGTGGCACTCTGTGAATAGACACACCCAGCACAAGAAACGTTTCAAAATGGCTGTATTTTGACAGTACTTCACAAAATAGTTGCACTTTACATACAATAAACTCTTCAGAATAAATGCACAGTATTAAGCACACACTGTAAGCACTTTTACACACTTTCAGATACTTCAAATAACTCTAGTTATGCCCTGAATACAATGCAAAATAATAGTTATGCCAAAACACGTACTTTGCCAAAAAACATGCAGTCGCCTTGCTTATTTATGCTTAATTTGCCCTTTTTTGCAGTTTTATTATATTTTTTTGCTTGTTTAATCATTTTTCATGTCCATTATACTTTTCTTGTGCTCATTTCACTTTAAACATTCTCTTTTTACTTTAAACATGCTCATTTTGCAATTCTGAGGTAATTTCAAACCCCTTATGTGCTTTTCTGATAATCGTTGTATCAGATATCTTAATTTCAAACATTTTGTTTAATTAATAAACTTTTTGTGCCTCCTGCTTGCTTAATAATGCATTCTGTGCCCTTGTAATGCTCTGTCTTATCTTTTCTAATAAATAAATCATTTGTTTTGTATAAGTTTTCATTACCTTTGGTTCATTTCTGGCCCTTTTTGTACTCGGTTCACTTAGTTTACTTCACTGTTAACTCTACACCTCATACCTCTGAAAAGCAGTCTCTGGAATCCCAGTTCTGGCACCATGTTACTCGTCTGATCAGGATAAAGCAGACGAACATAAGTGGGTTCTGTTCAAGCAGCTTTATTATGTACAAACACATCAGGATTGAGGCTTAATAACTTTAACTTAGATAAACTTATAGACAAACTAGCTATCACACTCATACATGCTCACTCTCTGACTACACTCTCAAAATGGCACTGAAGCTAGCAGGGGCTTACTATTTATATGCACTTGCTGCCCTTTAAAGGTACACCACAAACGCTATTCTACAATATCTATGAAGTATTCATGCATTTTCCTTTCTTAAACTACCTTTTATCTTTCAAGGAATATTAACTGTAAGTACTAAAAATGTCTCAGTTTGTTTATAGTGTTATAACTTTATTCTTTATTTTTCTAAATGTCTATATACGGTACTTCGTTGAGCGGCAATAGTCACTAAAATCAATGTAAATTTGTAATATGTTTACTGCTTATTGTTAACTTTTCAAATTGGTTCGATTCTCGGCTGGGGTGCCTTCTGTACAGAGTCTGCATGTCCTTCCTGTGGTCGCATGGGTTTCTTCCAGGTGCTCCGGTTTCCTCCCACATCCCAAAGACATGCTCTAGGTGGATTGGACACTCTAAATTGGCCCTAGGCATGAGTGTGTGTGTGCATGTGCCTTCCGTGGAAGGTTGGGTGTTGGGATGGCAACTTGGCACCGTAAAACTCCACTGCCAATCATGAGCAGACAGGTGATCCGCTGTGGCGACCCCTAACCGGGAAAAGCCGAAAGAAGAAGAAGAAGTTAACTTTTCAAATTATCCTTATATTGTAATTTTCTGTTGTTGTGAAAGCCTCTGTAATCTATGTAATTTTTAATTTTGCTATCTGTTTCTGGAGTTTTTCTCCCCGGGCCTCCACTAAAAATGAGCACTTACCCAATCGGACACTCCTGGTAAACAAATGTCAGATAAATAAATAAATAAACTAGAAAAAGTAAAAAAGTAAGGAAAAATGCTTTTTTGATGCACTCTGTGCATTCTACAAGAAGAATCCCTATTGTATCAGCACAGCAACCACTCAAGACATTCCAAGGATAAGTGCAATACGTTGCGGATGATCTTTAAGGAAAGTTCCTACCTGATGAATTCAGTTAACTCCTTTGACATCATTATACAGCCTATCAGAAGTGGTCATGCTGCTCATAAAGCATATCTTGACCTGGTCAATGCATTTAACATAGTACCCCATGCTGGTATTGTAAGTTTAATGTTTTAAAAATGGATCCATATGTGGTAAGATGTATAGCAAAGTGGATAAAAGTCATAACCCACACAGTGCAAGTGGCAGGTGCCTCATCAGAAAGTATAAAGGTAACCAGTGGTATCTCCAAGGGCTCATTGTTGAGGCATGTCATTTCCAGAGTTTACTTTTCTGATCTTCAGACCAGAAACAAAGGCCTCTGGCTAACTACATTTGCAGACTACTGCAAACAGGGAGCTATTGTCAAGTCCCACTCTGATGCTTTTCAGTGAGAACTTACAAGAGTAAACAGCTAGTGTATTGAAAATGGACTCAAACTAAATGCATAAAAGTACAATATTGAGATTCAGCCTAAAAGAACTGGAAAAGGAATGCCAGCAATACAGAGATACATCAAACTTTTCTGAGTTTAAGGAAATAAACAAGAATTGCAGCAAATACTGCAAAAGCCTTGTACCACAGACAGAAACAGGAAACAAACTGGTTTAGACCCAATCAGGTTTGGGAAAAAAATAAAATTCTTAACAGGGACAATGAATAACTCTTCAGCTACCAAAAATAAACCAATAAAATTGAATCACTCCACCTTTGCTAATGATTATGCTGACATTTTGCAGTCCACCATACCTGGCATAACTAAAGCCTTTCTAGCAGTTTACTCCCCACCAACAAAGAGCAAGAATCTTCATTACCTGATCTATACCCACTAGCCCCTTATGTAGCAACCTATCACTTCTCTGAAACTTCAGTAAAACACAAGTATCCACTTCTCAAACTCAGCAATTCAGGATCTAAATCCAGCAATCTTAATCTCACCTAAAGCTTGCAGATGAAAAAATTGCTAACTCTCCTTACTCTATCTTTGACTTCTCTCTCTCACACATGAGGCACTGTCACACCAGCATTCATGTATGCAGTTATAATCCCTCTATCTAAAGTCACTTCTCTTAATGGGCTGAATGTTTATAGACTTACTTCTACCCTGTGCTGTGTTACCAAAATACCTGAAAAACGTTTATACACGCAAGTACTAAAGTACTTTATCAACTATGGCCTGTTATGTGATGCATCACATGGCTTTTGCAATGCCTTCTATACCTTTACTGCCCTGCTAATGGTCACTGATACTGTTTATTACAACCTGAACAAGGGACTTATTTCTGCAGGCTTCTTTGTTGACATGACAGGGGCTATTGAAACAGTCAACCATACCCTTTTTCTCAACAAATTCCAAAGACTTAGCTTTGGCGGTAACACTATCTGCTAGTTCCACAGCACTCAAAAAAGCAGAACCTTCCTAGTCCATATGTCTCGACTTTTATTGCTTATAAACTTAATATAAGTGTACCACAAAGATCTGTGCTAGATTTCTCTTCTCTCCCTTTGTTAATTATTTCCTCCCTAGAATTACCAGATCTTAAATTAATAATGTCTTCATGCACCTGCAATCCAGTGCTGGTCACGCTGAACTGTAAACCATGTTACAGGACAATTTTACTAAGTTATGCAGCTGGTCTACTACTAACAAACTACTATTTAACCCTAAGAAAATCAATGTGATGGTCCCTGCCTCAGCCAACAACTTACCCACTATTCATCCTATTCTCTTAACAGATCTTAATGGAAACAGAATACTTAATGTCAATGAACAGGCCTAATAATCAGCGCTACACTTTCCTCTACTAGACACATAGATTTTGTAACTAATAAAGTCCTTGCTCTATTAAAACTAGTTTAAAATATCAGTCACCTCTCTTCATGCACTCCTGACAGGGCCATTGCTAAAAATATTTTAATAATACCGAAACTTGAATTTGGCCTTCCTTTTATCATTATGCATTTAGTCCACAGTACTCAGAGAATGCAGACTTCTGAGAATAAAATCTGCATATTCAATCTATTAGCAGACCTCCAGATGCACCACTGCAGTTTGCTAAGCAAATGGGCTCATAGGGCCACTTTTCTTCTAAGTACTTTAATTTATAAAGTGCTAAAACACGGATGCTGCCCCCTTTAAGAGTGGAACTACCTTTACAAAGGCAATCCTTATGTACTCAGAAATACACAGGACAATTTCTCTCTAGTACTCCCTCCATTTATAACGGCTGTAGGTGACAGAGGCTTCTCTAATCTGGGTCCTGCTATGTGGAAGCACCTGTCTACAGATATTTAAAATCTAGAAACAATTTAAAGCTTCAAATATGTACTTAAATAGCATGTGTTTACTGACTCTACCTACGAGTCCTACCATGACATTGGTTAGGTAACTTATCATGCCAGATCATGAATAATAGAATACATTTAAGAAACTTTTCTCGGTCTCTTAATGTGGTATCTTATTTGAATATATTTCACATCTACCTCTATCTATATACATATATATATATATATATATATATATATATATATATATATATATATATATATATATTTCACATCTATCTCTATCTATATACATATATATATATATATATATATATATATATATATATATATATATATATATTTGCATATATTTCACATCTATCTCTATCTATATACATATACATATATATACATATATGGGTTTCTGTATTATATGTATGATTGCACTTGCATTTTATGCATATCTTAGCTTGCATTTTATATATATTTTTTTCTTTTCTCAATGCACTCTGACTGTATCTTTTAATCTTACCCGGTCTGCATCCAATCTTACCATTACGCTCTAAAGCTGTGATGTATTTTCATCTAAAATGGGTCAATACATCAGTCACTTAACCAGGTGAGCAAATAGCAAATAAATAACAAATAAATGTATATATGTATAAACTCCATCATACTTGATTATCAGGAGAATTTGATATAGTCTGTATTCTATTCTCCTCAAGATTTCCTCAAAATAGTCATGCCACTCTCTTTATTTTCCTACAAACGTACAGAAGACATTTCTCCAATATGGATCAGTCTAACAGCAGATAAATTGTTTTGTAGAAATCCATTTCCCAGCAAATACTCATATAACTTTTAAATTGCTTTAGTTAACATCTGATCCATTACCTCTCTTCCTAGATTGTAAACTAAAGAAAACCTCTCTCCAAATGAGTCACTATCAACATGAACTTCCTAATAAAATATCTAAACTTTTAAAGGCACCAACAAATATTTTCCCAGACTAGAAACATAACAAGTAATACACTTTCAATGTTATCATCTTTACCTGAAGAAGTGCTTCTGCTGAAGACTAAGCCTATCTTCATAGCTTCAAAGTCCAAATCATTGAATTAAATATCTGTAATCACAGGAGTTAGCAAAGTATCTCCACTGTTTTACCTGTTTTACCTCTCTATTACTCAACTTTGCTGCTGTGAAAGGATTTTGAATTATTTCTCTAAACACATAATGCACGTACTCAGGTCCCTCAACAACAGGTATAAATATGACTCTGTCATTGTACACGTGGGTGTGAATGACCTGAGACTTACCTCCCTGGACTACACAAAAAGAGACATGGGGGAGCTCTTGGATTATGTAGCCCAGGCGGGTATGACCCTAGCCCTGAGCAGCATCCAACCATCGCCCAGAATGATACCACAGTACAAGTAGAAAATGATTGATTTCAACAATTGGCTAAGTTTCTGGTGTCATTCTAAGGGGATAAAGTATCTGTCTGCCTGGGATGACATGACTTGACAGACCTCGATGCTTTGCCAGAGATGGCCTGCATCTGTCACCCCTAGGCTTCTGGATACTGACCAAGGCTCTTGCCACCCCTATAGTGCTTTTTTTAGGCAGTGTTCCAAAGGCCAAATTACCATCATAACAGCGGACTCACACTTCACATTCCTAGGCACCCTGTAGAATATTAGGGTCCAACCAAACACTCATACTGGGTGACTTCAACTACCCCTCCATTAACTGGGAAAACTACTGATGTACCAGTACACTTCCCCAACATTTCCTGGAATTCACTAATTCCAATGCCCTGGACCAGCTTGTTCTTACCCCCACTAGAGGTAGCAACATCCTTGACCTGGTCATTATTAACATGAGTGAACGTTGCTCTACACCAATAGTCAACTCCTACCTGGTTAGATCTGAACACAAACTAATCACCTTGGAAATCCACATACCCCCCCACACACACACACACACACACACACACACACACACACACACACACACTCACACACACACACAAAGCTAACCACCATGAAAAACTTCTCCAAAGCTAACTTTGGCCTCCTAAAAATAGAGGTGGCTAACTTCATGGCACCCATGCAAATGGAGAATAGTTGCATGACCGCCAAATCATACACCAATGCACTGTATGAACACATACGCAAATGCATTGATCTCGCCATATCCAATAGAACCAAGACACTCTCCTCCAAAAAAAGGAAGCCAATCTGATGGTACCCTGACATAAACAAACTCTACAACAGAAGGAGGAAACTGATGCAGAATAAGGTAAAGTCCCAAGACTGGAAAAACTCCCTTATCAGCCTCAACAAAAAGTTGAGATCCCTCATCAAATCCTCTAAAGCTAGCTATGAAAACAGAATTGCAGCAGATAGTAAAGACAACTACAAGGCCTTCTATAGTTATGTAAAGAATCTCCATGACAATACCCAGATTTGCTCTGAGCTACTGCACAGTGGTACCTCCTATACTGAGCCAACAAATATTGCCAATATACTGGTAGACAGATTCAGTGCCAACTTTACCCCCCCCCCAAAAGGACCAATCGCAATACCAGTAAATTGTCAGGCACCCAGTATTACTGATGCACAGGTTAAAACAGCACTGTCCAAGACCAAGAATACTGCTTCTATGGGACCTGGCAATATCCCTGGCTGTGTTCTACATGAACTGCTGAGTGAACTGGCACCTCACCTGTGCACCCTGTTCAATCACAGCCTCACTTCAGGCCTTGCCCCTAAAGAATAGTGCACTGCTACAGTCATCCCTCTCCACAAGGGAGGAGCAACTACAGACCCTGGGAACTATTGCCTCATTAGCCTGATGAGTCTGACATGCAAAGCTATGGAACGCATCATCATGGACCTAATAAACAAGGATATAGGGAATCTCCAAACTCTGGATCCCACACACTTTGGTTTTGTGAAGGGTAGATCATGCCTGCTCAACTTGGTCAACTTCTTTGAGTCAGTCACCAGAGCTGTGGATGAGGGCAAGGTGGTTCATACAGCCTACCTTGATCTTGCCAAGGCCTTTGATACCATTCCCCACTCAGGAATCATGGAAAAACTCACTAAGCTAGGCACTAGCCCTATATCACTAGGTGGCTTGCAAACTGGCTCACAGTGTAAAAGTAGCTGACACCAAGTCAGACTGCCGACCAGTCACAAGTGGAGTCCCACAGGGTTCGGTCCTGGGTCCTCTCCTGTTTGGTATCTACTTCTCTGAAATCCAGGCCAACAGGAAGGGACTCTGGCTGACAAGATTCACAGATGATTGCAAGCCGGAAGCTATTATTAACTCTCCAAGTGATGCTGACATCCTGCAGAAAGACTTCACTGAGACTAATGACTGGTGTCAGAACCATGGCTTAAGCTCAATGTCAAAAAATGTGTCATCATCCCCTTTGGAAAAAACCTGGTTCCCACGATTTACCACATCGATGGTAGTCCACTGAACAAAAAAGGCGTTATAAGAGATCTGGGAACACAGGTTGACAGCAACCTCTCTTTCGACCACTACATTGCCACTGTGGTCAGAAAGTCCTTCTATGTGGCACATCTCATTACTAAGGGTTTTGCATCTGGGAAGAAAGAGTTCATAGTCTCCCTCTACTCTTCCCTCATTAGGCCAATCATCTGGTACAGTGCCCCATTTGGCATGTACCTCACTAGACTCCTGCAACAACTGGAGAGGCCGCAAGAGTACTTCACAAAGAGGATCCCAGGCCTTAAACACTTGTCCTATATGGACCGACTCAAAAAACTCCAACTATTCCCTGTCTCATATCACCTGCTTAGAGGCGATCTCTGCTTGACTTACAAAGCCATGTCTGACCTAGCTCTGTTAGAAATGCTACAGCTAAAGAAATCTCAATCCCTCCACACCACACGTTCCAGAGACCTCAACCTCATTACCACAATCAACAGAACATGCTGGAGGGACAGGTTCATAACCCAGAGACTGCCCATGCTACGGAATAGACTTCCCATACATGTCAAACAGAGCATCTCACTGGTCCTCTTCAAGAGAAAGCTTGATGAGTGGCTGGGAAATAGAAAATTCCCTGGGGATCACTCCAGTGGCTCTACTCGACAGAGGCACTATGCCAGGGTAATCCTATGGGTTAGGCTTGTAAAGGCTCCAGGGCCATTAGCCTAGTAGACACCTATGAACCTATGAATAAATAAAACCTGCTGTCAGCTCTTTATAATCTCAATGCCAGCACTCATTTCCCAAAGTGAAAATTCATTGGAGATATTCATCTACTAATATTAACTTTCACAGCAGAACTTTAAAGGTAATAATAAATAATATAACTCAAGCTTTTATGATATATTATTAACACAACATATACTTCATGGAACATATATCTATATATATATATATATATATATATATATATATATATGGATCTACTACTTATACTCGAATGCTAATTTCACAGAATATTCATCAACTGAACGGAAACCAACGAAAGTGCATAAAATCGAAAACACATTACATCGACTGTAAAAATCACCTAAACTTACATACAATGAACCACAGAAATTGTCACATAATATTCAATATGCATCCCATCTTTAATTGTTACTGCTTCCCGTATGTAATTGTCAGTTCACATTTAAACTGCAAACAACCCTAGTTACGAAGTACTAATGTAATGAATCAATATGGCGGATATGTGTAGGCTAGTGCCTGGAGTACTGGGTCAGGTGTATAGAACACAACTACCTCAGCGAGGAGGTGAAATACTGGTATTGGATGGATATGTACACCAGTTGGAAAAGAAAACTAAGAGTCATAAATATTGGAACTGCAAATACAAAGTAACAATTAAATGCAAAGGTAGAGCTGTTACCATACAAACTTCAAGAGAGGGTCAGAATGCCGGCAGTTATATACAGTGCATGTTGTTGTACAATATGGAGCATATAGTAAAAGTCTACCGTTGTTTTATTGCTTAATGAATAAAAAGTCATACCGTGAGTATAACTTAATGTGCAGATGTATTTTTGATCTGTTTAATGAACAAGTGCATATTTCGTACATTCTATGTTTCTAAGTTTAAAACTTTAAAAAATGAACCATAAATATATCTTACTAAAAGTGGGAATTTAATACCTTCCCACTTTTAGTAAGATATATTTATGGTTCATTTTTTTAAAGTTTTAAACTTTTTTAATGATTATTATTGTCTCTTGTAAGATTGTTTACAATGTCGACATAAGATTTTGCATTTTAAACATGTTGCACATACGAATCAGCAAATCAATGGAAAACAGTTCCTAATTTTAGCAATGAAGAATACAATATACAAAAATTAGTAATTCTAATTTTATATGAATATTTATATTAACTGCATTAATCTATCTGGAACCAAATGCATGTTTTTTAAGTAAGGCATTGCCTTTTTAAAATATGGACAATGTTCAATTGAATAATTACTCTGTAAGTGTATAAGCACTTATTACAAGCACTCTACGGTTTCACTTGAAAAAGCTCGGAAGAGTCCGAGCGAAAGCGCTTGTGCTTCAGGTTTTCGTTTGTTTCATTTGGAATAAAGAAGATTTTTATTCAACTTCCTTCAGAGGGTCGCTTATGTTTGGCTGTCTGGACACGTCTTTTTATTTGGTTTTGCTCTCTGAAACTCAAAAGCACAATTCACTGAAAACACAATTCACTGAAACACATTTCACTGAAAGTTATATATGGCCTTTTCCCCACTGTAGTGCGACCCTGGAGTTAGAATATATAGTAAGGGGGTTTGTGGGGGGACTGCCCCCACATTGAGTGGTGTGGGGGTCATAGCCCCCGCATAGTTTGGATATATATTAAGTTAAAAAAAGAGTAATTTACTGAAATTGCAAGTATCCATGTGTATAGTTCAAAATATTTAAAACGGGTGGGGGGCTACGCCCCCCCCCACACTCTCCATTGCGGGGGTGGTACCCCCCCACACACACCCTTACTATATATTCTAATTCCAGGGTCGCACTAATTATGTTTTCAGTGAATTGAGCTTTCAGTGAATTGCGCAGTCAAATGTGTTTCAGCAAAATGTGCTTTCAGTGAAGAGTCCTAGTCCCATATATATATATATATATATATATATATATATATATATATTTATATATGTATATGCACAATATATGTATACAATATATACTGTACACACCCCTGTTAAAATGCCAGGTTTTTGTGATATAAAAAAAATGAGACCACAATAAATTATTTCAAAACTTTTCCCTCCTTTAATCTGACCTATAACCTGTACAATTCAATTGAAAAACAAGCAATTTTGTTAAGGAAAAAATATATAAAAAATTAAAAATGTACAATACGCTGGTTGCATAAGTGTGCACACCCTTAAACTAATACTTTGTTGAAGCACCTTTTGATTTAATTACAGCATTCAGTGTTCTTGGGTACACACCTGCCATCAATTAGAGACTCTGATTAACCCCAAATAAAATTCAACTGTCCTAGTAGGATTTTCTTGACATTTACTCAGTTGCCTGCTATAGCAAAAGCCATGGTTCGCAGAGAGCTTACAAAGCATCAAAGGGATCTCATTGCTGAAAGATCTCAGTCAGTAGAAGGGTACAAAAAAATTTCCACAGCATTGGATATACCATGGAACACAGTGAAGACAGTCATCAAAAAGTAGAGAAAATATAGGACAGCAGTGGCATTGCAAAGAACTGGACGTCCCTCCAAACTTGATGAAAAGACAAGACAAAAACTGGTCAGGGAGGCTGCCAAGAGACCTACAGCAACACTGAAGGAGCTGCAGGAATTTCTGACAAGTACTGGTTGTGTACTATATGTGACAACAATCTCCCATAGTCTCCCTATGTCTGAACTACAGGGTAGGGTCGCAAGACGGAAGCCTTTTCTTACACAGAAAAACATCCAGGCCCAGCTACAATTTACAAAACAATACATCGTCTCCCAAAAGCATGTGGGAAAATGTGTTATGGTCTGATGAGATCAACCAAGGTTGAACTTTTTGGCCACAATTCCCAAAGGTACATTTGGCGCAAAACAACACTTCGCATCACCAAAAAAACACCATCCCCCCGGTGAACCATGGTGGTGGCAGTATCATGTTTTCGGGTTGTTTTACTCAGCTGGAACTGGGGCTTTAGTCAAGGTGGAGGGAATTATGAACAGTTCCAAATACCAGTCACTTTTGGCCCAAATCCTTCAGGCTTCTGCTAGAAAGCTGAGGATGAAGAGGAATTGCACCTTTCATTACGACAATGACCCCAAGCATACATCCATATCAACAAAAGAATGGCTTCACCAGAAGAAAATTAAAGTTTTGGAATGGTCCAGCCAGAGCCCAGACCTAAATCCAATAGAAAATCTGTGGGGTGACCTGAAAAGGGCTGTGCAAAAGAGATGCCCTCGCAATCTGACAGATGTGGAGCTCTTTTGCAAGGAAGAGTAGACAAATATTGCCAAGTCAGGATGTGCCATGCTGATAGACTCCTACCCAAGAAGACTGAATGCTGTAATTAAATCAAAAGGTGCTTCAACAAAGTATTAGTTTAAGGGTGTGCACACTTATGTAACCAGCTTATTGTACGTTTTTTATTTTTTATATTTTTTTCCCCTAACAGATTTGTTTGTTTTTCAATAGAATTGTACAGATTATAGGTCACATTAAAGGAGGGAAAAGTTTTGAAATGATTTATTGTGGTCTCATTTGTTATATCACAAAAATCTGGCATTTTAACAGGGGTGTGTACACTTTTTATATCCACTGTATGTATATATATATATATATATATATATATATATATATATATATATATATATATGTGTGTGTGTGTGTGTGTGTGTGTGTGTGTGTGTGTGTATATATATATATATATATATATATATATATATATATATATATATATATTCACTTTTGAAGCTCAAAATACTGAAATATCGAAATTCAGTATTTTGAGCCCATAAAGTGGAATCCTGAAAAGAACGAAACCTCAGAAGCACAAAATTCAAAACCTCGAACACCAGAGGTTTTGAATTAGCGCTTCTGGTGTTTCACTGTGGTTATGGACTCAGGTAAGTGTGTATGTGTTAAGGGTTTTGGATAGGGGCTGTGGTGTGTGTTAGTGTGTTTTGTTGCTGTTATGTGTGTGTGCGGGGAGAATGTAGCTTGTGTGGTAGTGTTTTGTGTGAGTTTGTATGCAGTGCGACCTCGGAGTTAGAATATTTAAGTAGGGGGGTGGAGGGTGCAGGGGGGCTTGCCCCTCCTACTTTTCTGTAGTAGAGAGCTTGTGTTTGTGTGTGGCGAGGAAGGTGTGTGTGTGTGTGTGTGTGTGTGTGTGTGTGTGTGTGTGTGTGTGTGTGTGTGCATGTGTGCGTATGTGGAGTAGAAGAACTAAATTCAAAATCTCCTGTGTGCAAGATTTTGAATTTCTCGTTTCTGAGTTCTCGTTGTTTGAAGGTTTTGACTTTATAGCCTTGAAATACTGAATTTCAACATTTCAGTATTTTGAGGATATAAAGTGAATCCATATACACACACACACACATATATATATATATATATATATATATATATATATATATATATATATATATATATATTTATATATATGCATATATATATATATATATATATATATATATATATATATATATTATATACTGTTTTTATTTTTACCTTTATACATCTTTATGTAATGGTATAAAACTTGTACTGCATTTTCATTTATTATATTTAGATTTATTTATACAATTATATCAATTGTGCACTGTAATTTTTTGGAACTTCCAGGGCTTCTGCTGAAAATGGACTTTAGCTCAAACAGACTATCCTGATCAACAAATAGAAAGAAATAAAATAAGTAAATAAATATCTGCCATGCAGAAAAACAAATGTGACCATAACTCTCAACCTCTTAGTGCAATAAATCTAGACAAAGCCTGACAAAATGGGGCGACAAAGGCCCAGAAATAGGAACATATTTTAAATAGTGCTCTTATAAACTTAGAAAGTTGCTAGAGTAACAGAGTTTAACATACATGCATTTTCTGAAGAATTTGAAGTCTGAAACTCAAATCTATGTCATTATTTAGTGACTTAAATCCTTAGATCATCCCAGTGGTTTGCCAGAAAACCACAATATTATGAGGAACGGACCAAAAATATAAGCCAGAAATCTGGACGTTCTGTGAAAATCTGAATAGATGAGAGTTATGAATGTGACATGTTGAAAGTTAGAACCTGTATAGTATGGTGAAAGTATTCACTAAACTGTAATATCAGCAAATTTAGTGTTGGTGATAAGCCAGAGATAAATTAATTTCTAAGTGAATTCCTGACAATAACTAAAGTGTACACTGTCTCAAGACTGCTGATGTATGGTGATGTATGTTATCAGCTATTATATTCTCAAATATGTATTTTGACTTCTCAGATTGTTTCATTGTCTTGCAATTTCAACAGAATATATAACAGCTCTGTAAATATCATTTATACAGGTATTTTCTTAATTTATATATAAATTTTTTTTTTATCAAATGCATTCAGTTTAACACAGGTCTCCGCTAACTCATATGCTTCTGAGCCTCAGAGATACTGCCCTGTAAAAAAAAAAATTAAAAACATTTTGACAATTTATTCCTGCAGCAATGGCTTAATATCTTATCTGACAGAAATGTACTAAAATTAAGCTTATTATCGTATCCAACAGAAATGGAACAAAATTACTCTAGTTGAAGAGAATCTCTTGCTGAAGCTCACGTTTGAAGGTAACAGTTTTATAACAAAGCAGTCCTTCCCTAATGACTATAATGAATTTTTGACAACATTAAGAGAGCTGGAAAATGATCTGTTGAAAGTGAAATGCTTGACGTGGCAGCGTCTACATCTGGAAGCATGCCTTCACTTCCATATAGTCCTTAGGGGAGTGCGATTGTTATGTAGGCCTGCCTCTGTTGAAGCACATCCCTTACTTTTGAAAAAGTGGCAACAGATTAATTTGGGCACTGGTTTGAGCTATATCAAGCAGATGGTAGAGTATTTTGCACCAATAGAGGAGCAGCTATTGTTACAAATGGAACAAAAACAGAAAGAGCTATTATTGCATTACAAGGGAGACATTTACGCTTAGTTTGATAATGTTCTATTTAACATTACCACTTATGAGTCTATGTTGCAGTAGATCAAACAGAAAAAAACTTCAAAGAGATTTTACTAACTTGTTTGGCCAAAGCAACAACATCTTTCCACAGTGCCTGATACACCCACTTCATCACAAGTTACATTGAGTAATGAGGAAGCTAATGCAGTAGAGAAAACTGTGGCCAGTGATGCTATTTTATCCAGCACACCTACTGCTACTGCTGCTTCAAATTTGCCTGCTTCAGCTCATTGTTCCACCCCTCCACCTAATCAACAAGCTTTAATGTTTGAATCTACAGGAGCCAGACCGAAGACTTTCTCTTCATTTCAAAATGAGAATTTTTTACCCTTACCAGTCAAACAACGGATGCCTGCAACTTCACAATCGATCAGCAGAGGGAGGCATAAACAAAAACATTCTACAGAGAAATCCATGGTGAACAGGAGAATGGCACTGAAGGATTTAGTTGTGAATCTGTCCGAGTATGAACTTACTGTCTGTAAACAAGCTGTTTTGAACAGAGGACTGTCCTTTATTCCTGCCACCCCAGCTAAAGTAAGTGCGAGAGGTAGAGGGAGTGGGAGGTTGGTGTAATGGCTAAGGTATTTACTTTATAGACACAAGGTGCAGGTTTTGATTTTCATATGGGGTGATTGGCTAGGCTTGAAATGGCTCACAAGAGCAGTTAGCCTAGTATGAATCTATGTACTAATACACACTTATTGATGTCAGATTGTTTGCTTGCAAGATTGCGTTATAACTTATGTTTGATACTAAGACTGCTCCTAGCTGTTCCACTATAGAAAACCTAGTGCTTTCATACTGACGCTGCCAACACATGTAGAATTATTTGTAAAAGCCTGTGAAAAAGAGCTTAGTGATACTTTAAACGTTTCTTATCGCAAGGATTTCTACAATATGAAAAACTCAGAGAGGAGAGCACTACAACACTTACAAACTTTGCAGACGGTAGCTATTAGGCCAGTGGATAAGGGAGGCGCAACAGTTGTGCTCAGTCAGAGTGACTATACAATAGCTATGTCTGTTTTATTAGAGGAGGAAGAGACTTATCTTCAGGTTAATGACATTTTACTTAAAAAAATGTAGGTAATATTCGTGATTGTTTATATGAGTGCTTGATGACCAGATTTATTAATGAACAATTGTATAATTTTTTAAATGTTGATAATCCAGTTATACCTATTATCAAGGGATTGCCAAAGATTCATAAATCCATTACCAAGCCATCAATGAGACTTATAGTGGCTGGGGAAGGTTGGGCCACTGAACCACTTTCAATGTATGTTAAAAATAAGTTGAAACCTTTAGTGGCACGGATACCCACTATACTTAAGGACATTATGCAGTTCTTAAATGATTTGAATAGACATATTATTACTATTACTTCCAGTTGCTATATATTAGTTACCTTGGATGTGAAAAACTTATTTACCTGTATTCCCAACACCTATGGTATAGAGGCATTGAGGGAGTTATTAACCTCTGAACAAATGTATGACAATGACATAGTTTATTCATGTACTTTTCTCGAGTTAATCCTAGAAAATAATGTATTCATGTTTGATGGAAAATTATACTTGCAGAAATGGGGTGTCGCTATGGGCACCCCATGTGCAAATACATACGTGAACCTAGTCATGCATTTCTGGGAGATTCATCATCTCTTCACTTCAACATATTTTGAGCATGTGAAATTTTACAGACATTTTGTTGATGATGTCTTTATGTTGCGGGAAGGGGATGTCGATTCCCTACATGATTTTATTCAGCACATAGAATCTACTACAGATTTCTTAAGATTTTCAGTTAACAGCTCATATGATGAAATTAAATTTTTAGGTGTGTTGGTTAGGAAAACAGCAAACAACACACTTCTAACATCCCTATACTGCAAACCATGCTGGAGGAACAGTTTATTATGTAATGAAAGTATGCACCCCAGACACATCTTTTCTAACATAGTTAAGAGTCAATACATGAGGATGTCTATGATATGTAGAGAAGAAGATACGTTTCAAAGGGAAGTCACCAATTTGTCTAAAATATTTAAAGACAGGGGTTATAATACACATATGATACTTACTGTACAAAATTAAATTTTATCTACAAGGTCAAATAGTGGGGACATTTTTTCATCAGGAAATTTTAGAAGGAGTGGAGGTAGGCCATTGATTTCCTTTAACACTAAATATACCAGTGATATTAGTACTATAATGAAAATCATGGATAAGAATTGGCATCTCCTTACTATGGATTCACGAACAGCAGAAATAGTGGGAAATAAGCCTACATACAGTTTGATATATATATATATATATATATATATATATATACAAAAACTGTCACAACTTGAAATGATTATATGACAATAAACAACATGCTGACAGTCATTATGATAAAGTAGGTACCTTTCCCTGTGGGTGATGCAGCATTTGTAGTTATATTACAAAAGAACAAGATTTTGAGTATACACAGATGCATTTTTTTAAGCCCAGATTTTATGCTGACTGTAATACCGTGTATGTGGTTTATTTGGCTACCTGTAACCACTGCTCATGTTTCTATATAGGTAAAACCATACAGAGGCTACGAGACAAGGTAAACAGGCACCTATATGAGATAAGGACTAAGAATATGAATAATGCTTTGGCAAAGCATATTTTAGACCATCCAGAACATAATTTTAGTTTCAGAGTTATGCAATGTTTACAACATAATATGAGGGGAGAGACCAAAACAATCGGGTGGAAAAAATGGAACTAAAATGGATTTTTAGATTACAGGCTTACAGGTTTCTTGGTATTAATGCTAGTGTCAGTATTAAGCCTGTCCTGCAAGGGCAGAGGCATAAAACAAGATGAATAAAACCTGGTTTAACACACCCATTGCTAATTGCTTACTCTTTTGATAGGCTGTTTTTAGCTATAAATATGTTGTATTTTGCTTAGTACTGTGATCTGATGAAGCATGTAATATGCGAAAGCGCTCATCCTTTTATGTATTTTAATAAAGAAGTTACCAACGTTACGGCTGCTCTGCTGGTTTTTTATCTACAGTTGGCTTAATATCTTGGAATACAAAACATATCACTAAACACCTTTTACACCTAGTCTCAAGCAAAAGTAACTAGCATCTTTAAGTTATTGGGAGGCAAGCATGATGCTTATTAAGTGTTGTCTTTTAGTTTTCTGATATGTCTTAGAGCTAGAGACTTATGTGATCTGGGTACAATTAATAAAATAAAGGTAGTTACAAAGAGTACAATGCTGTGTATGATAGCTGCTTGGTATATGGGGAATTTCTGAACTGGAATGTTCTACTAGGCAGCACGATACTGGTACCTGAATGCTCACAATATCTGCAACTATGCAAGAGGGATAACTGAAGCATGACAGTTGGAAAACCATACAAACAGAGACACACACACACACACACACACACACACACACACACACACACACACACACACACACACACACACACACACACACACACACACACACACACACACACACACACACACACACACACACACACACACACACACACACACACACACACACACACGCACACACACGCACACACTTCCACAATGCATTCCCAGCATGTGATTTATATTTGCTTTTGTAGTACATATTTCTTGACCCTAGGTTGAACTGCTATTTAAAAATAACATTTTGATAACAAATATTTTACTATTTTATTTCATTTGCATTTATTTACCTATAAAGTTCAACTGGCCATCGAAACCCCTTTGCAGTGGAGGCCTAGGGAGAAAAGTCCAGAGCTATAATAACACATGAAACAGAATCATAAAAACAGAAACATAATAAAAGAAACAGAATTGTACAATGCATAAATCCTTGATACTCATTCACAGCGACTTTCACACTTCACTTGCATTTACCTGTTGAGCAAAATAGAAGTATATAGAAAGGAAACAGCAGAATATAAAGGTGAAACCAGTTTCTAAACAATGCCAGTTATGTTGTAAGAATGACTGTTTGAAAGTGTGTATGCATATATATAGAAAAGGAACAGCAGAATATAAAGGTGAAATCAATTTGTAAAGTTATGTTGTAAGAATGATTGAAAGTGCATTTAAAGTGAGTGTAGTTAATTTCAATAGAAATAGAGTAAGTGATTATAGCAATAATTAATACTGGATAGATTTATTTACAAATTGTTTTTATGTACAATGCATTTACATGGGAGACTCTCTTGTTTACAATGACAGACTTACTGTTCACCAGCATGGATGATAAGGTCAGGGAGAGAGGAAAAGCAAATGACGGAGGATGCTGGGGTTATCCTGGTGTATTACAAGAACATAACCATGAGTAAATTAGGTAGATTTTTAATTACGTTTTGAATGAGAAAATGCTGTCATTGAGCTTTCGGTTTAGAGGGAGAGACTTTAATATTTTGAAGATTTGGAGGCTGTACTGGTCTTTGCCTGCTGAATTGTTAATTTTGTACATGCTTAGTAAGGATTTACTTCTTTTTGGTATGCATGGTGTAAGGATATGTTTTTAGGGTAGGACATTTGTTTAGTTTATTGACCAGACTGTGCGCCATGTGTATTTTGAGCATAGCTGAGTTGTTGAAGTAGTTCCAGCTATTTGATCTTTTGGAAGGCTGTGTAATGATGTGACATAAAGGGAAGTCTGCATGTCTGTTTTGTCATTTTAGTGTGGTATTGCTATAGTTTAGTAGTCATGCTGGAGTGCAGATTAATATGGATGAGGATGAAAGTGGTGTTGCAAGAAGGAAGGCAGGCACTGTAATTCTTCTGCTGTCTTCAGTGAGACATTTATGTATGTGATATAGAGACCCAAGTTTAAATTTTAGGTTATTATAAATAATGATGCAAAATAGGTTGGCATGAGTAGCTTGTTGAATCTGGGTGTTGTTTAGCAAAATAACGGCTTGGCCTGGTTTAGTAACATTGAGCGAATTAGGAATGAAAAGGAGTAGTTTGGTCTTTCTGGAATGTTGCAGGAGGTGGAAGCTACAGAACCAGGACTCAATGGAGGAAATATGATTCCTGAATTTTTGTTTGCAATAATTTAAGATTCCTGTACAGGTGAGTATTAAGTTGTCACCATATTGTACCAGCATAACATGATTACAGGCTGTCTGAAGATCACTTATGAAGATGTTGAAAAGCAAAGATACTAAGATTGAACTCTGGTTATCCCCACTATAATGTGAGAAGGAAGAGTTTGAACTCCCACTTGATAGATTGATGTCTGTCCCAAAAGAGAGGTACTGAACTATTGTAGTGCTGAGTTTGAGAGGCTTATCAACTTTAGTTTTTGAGGAATATGCTGTGTGCGACAGTGCATATTTTTGAGACCTCTAGGAATAGAGTGGAGATTATTTCATCATTGTTTCTACTGAAGATGACTAGTCATGAAGTCTAGAAGTTCTGTTGCAGTACTTTGATTGGGTCTGAAACCATGCTGTGTGGGAGAAATAATTTCATTGTCTAAGAGATATTGGTGCAGTTGGGTATGAACACATTTCTCAAGGATTTTTGAGACAAGTGAAAAGCTGGCAGTTGGGCGATTACCCCCTTTATGTAGTGGTGAGATGTAGGATCTTTTTTAGATGGCTGTAATGTATTGTTCTTGGACTGACCTGTTGAATAGCATGGAAACTAGGTAGGTATGGCTTTTGCAGACATTTTAATGTACTCTGTTGGAAGGCCATGCACAGCCAGAGATGTAGGTTTTAATTTATAGAGCAGTTTTTGACTGTGTCTGTAGAGATTGATTTTAGGGTGAAACTAGCATTAGGAGAATAGAGTACATGTTGGTCGATAGGTGTTGTTATTATTAACAAGGCTGGTGATGATTTTGATAAAGTGAGTATTGAATTTGGTACCATTAGTTTAATAGGGATGCTGGGAGGGGGGAGGGGGGTTGGCTGTTTGATCTTACCTGGGTGAAGCAATTTATTCATTGATTTCCAGAAAAATGTTGGGTTGCTTGGGTTAGCAATCTGTACTGTAAGAAAGTAATTTTTCTTGTCTTCAATTATTTTATTTTTAGATTTTTAATCTGTTTGACTGTTTGATGGTTCTGATATGTTTTATATTTTAAACTTCTTCAGTTCTTTGGTTGAATGTGTAAGCCATGGGTTAGGGTTTTACTTTCACTCATTTTCTTCTAACAGTAGCCATTTTGTTTTGAATGCTAAGAAATGTTTGCTAAATGATAGCATTGCTTCATCAAGTAGAAGCTATTTATGGGGATGTTAATTACATGATTTTAAGGCTGCTACAAAAGTTTTTTTCTTGAATTATGTTATGTTCTATACATTATCAAAGTGGTATTGTTTTCAGGTGGATAAGAGGTGCCTGGTGGCATAGGTTGGAAGGTGATCACCAATGGTGTTGAGAAGTGATCCTGTGGATGCAGTTTTAGTAGAAACAGATGTCAGTATCCAGTGAAAAGGGGACGTCTTAGTATAATTTTTATGTCTGTTGGGAGTGGTGGTGAATTGGATGCAGCTGTATAAGTTTATGGAGTGTTGAGGTATATTCGAGATTGTTGTGTTAAAGTCTATATAGAAGTCTCACAGGATTGTATTTTCTTGGGGGGATACTGCTAGTTATCCAGGAGAGTATATCTGTGAAAGTAGGGGTGTTGTGTTCTGGGGGAATGTATATGATAACAAAGCAGATGCTTCTGTGGGTGTTTAGTTTAAGGAAGGTAATGAACAGTTCAGTATTACTGAACTGGAGGACAGAGTGTGAGGAGGGGATTATTTGTAGAGAGTGAGAGAAAATTAGGGCCACTCCTCCAACATTTTTGCCCTTCCTGTCATTTTGCAGCCCTCTTTAACCAGGGAAGAGTATGTGTCCATCTTTTATTGAAGGCTTTAACCATGTCTTAGTTAATAAGAGATCAGCTGTGTGATCTGAAACCCATGCATGAAAGTCTGTTACTTTATTGCTTATGTTCCTTGTATTAATTCCTTGTAAAGCTTATGCTCCTTACACAATAACTACTCTGTATCATTATGCAATATTACTTTTCACTGCCTAAAACACCTCAAATTTTCATCACTAGACTGTATTGTTCTGAAATGTTTCCTGAATTTTTGAAATGAAATGCTTGTATCTTTTTATATTTGTATAATTATCATTAGTAATCTATTGTATGTACCTAGTTTGTTTGTTTTTGGAGCTTTTCTCCCCAGGACTCCATTGAAAACGGGTTCATTTTGGCCCAATGGACTATCCTGGTAAACCAACTGCAAATAAATAAATAAATAAATAAATAATGTTGGTAAGCTTTAGTTCGGCTGTTGTACTTATGAATGTTGACCACTTTTTTCCCTGCATTGGAGTTAATATGTAAATAGGTAGAATTTCGGTTAGAGTGTATATCCCTGTAGTGTAGGACTGGGCAAACTGAGGCATGCTCATTGTGCAGTTTGTACATGCACCGGTTAAGCAAAAGAGGTGCAGGACAACATTGTGACTCATTAAGGTATATGAATGTGTAGAGGTAGACATCTGTCCAGTTACAGAGGTAGGGAGAAATTGTTACTGAAGAATATTTATTAATGCAAATAAGTTCCCTTACTGTCTAATAAAATACATATGTATACATGTGCAGAAATGAAGCCTTACACAAATAGAGATGGACAAAGAGACAAAGACTGAGAGAGAGAGAGAGGAACAGAGAGAGAGAGAGAGAAGTATATAAACGTTTTAACTATACAGCTTAAAACTGGTGAAGGTGATTGCCTAAACATTTACTTTCTTGTCAAAGAAGAAACAAGTTTTAAAAAAATAATAATGGCAGACGTCATCCCTTTAAAAGGGGTGGGAAAGCAGAGTTCCAAAGAATTTCCAAATGAATTTGTATGGTACCAGTCTGGCGTCTGTTAACACTTTGACTGTCCTGCTTAGTGACACTGTGGTCATCAAGCAAATAGTTGAAACATGGCCCCTGTAAATCAGCAAGTTCACAAAGAAGATTAAATCCATAGAGAGTAAACTGGGTAAAAAGAATCAGAAAAGCTGGAGTCTGAGGACCACCAGTCTCCCAGAAACCATGGGATTTTATATGCTTTTATGAGGATTTATGAACATTTTTCAGCTTTTTGAAACAATGATGACCTGAACAAAAGTTGTGAGTAAGGAAAGAAATGCAGTATTACTTTTTTCCATGAAGAAATAAGTTGTATTCATGGCTTACTATTCAAAGCTGACAAAATGGTAGTTCATAATAAACTGAAAAAAAAAATGTTTGCTAGACTACATACATTCTATCTGGGTATAGTGCCTGCCTCCCATTCTGTCCCCCCTAAAAAAAGAGTCATCTTTTTTATCCCCTGGTGTTAGACTGAGATGAAAGTGAAGACACAAATGGTCACAGTCATATATGCTGTTATACAAATATATATACAGCATGCCTCCTTACCCCATACCCCAAAAAAGCAGTCACTTTACGTGTACCCCTCAAATGACATGCTGTGACAAAACTGAAAAACAAATATAACACAAAAGAAATAGGTTGAAAATGAAGAACCTGGTAAAGCAACTCGAATGTAAAGCTCCAAACAAAAATAGCGTAGTGACTTTTATTAAACGCTTTCGTCAAGTGACTTCATCAGAAAACTGTTACAGAGTGCCAGTGTGCAATAAATACTTCAACAAAAAACAATCATTCAATTATACAATAATTCAATAAACAAGTTAAAAACTAATGAAATTTCATAATTAGTTAAAAAACTATACCTTATTTTCTCTAAGTAAAAAAACTTATAGCAGCGTCCTTATTAATACACAATCTACGGTCCTGCAGAAAGCACTTGATATTAATAGCATCATTTAAACCGGGAGGTTTGTCTGACCTTAATTTTATTTGCCACAAAGTCTCCCTCTGTTCTATATAATTTTTAAGGTCACCGCCCCTTAAATCTAAATTGCATACCTCAAGAACAGAGAACAAAAACTTCTTAAAGTTGTGACATTCCCTAGAATGTTTATATAATGCGTTGGTCTCATCATGCTTCTTGATACAGTATAGATGTTCACGAATACGGGTCTTTAAGTTCCTGGTTGTCATTCCTACATAAAAACTGGGGCAGGTACTACAAATACCGATGTACACTACCCCTTTAGTGTTACAATCCACGTATTTAGGAACCTCCAGTGTTTTATCTAAAGTGTCAACTGCTATATAAGGACCCACTGCTATAAATCTACACATGTTGCAGTTATTACATTTAAACATACCTTTCCTACTGCATATGGATTGACATGTGTCTACATAATTCTTCTCATGATATTCAAAAGCCTTTTTAAAATTATAACTATTTCTAAAAGTAAACCTCGGTTTAACCCCCAAAATGTTAGTCATTTCAAGATTACCTTGTATGATTTTCCAATTATTTTCTATTAAACGCCTAATATCAGGGCTATTTATACTAAGATCAAGTGAGCATATCAGCTCATTATTCACTAAATCATTACCATTCTTTTTAACTAAAAAAGAAGCCTCTTTAAAATCGACCATATTTAAAATTGCCTGGTACTGTATAAATCTTTTATTCTCAATCTCATTCACAATGTTGTCCAGTAATAGTTCGTCATAGCCCCTATCGACAAAAAGCTTAATAATAAACCTAATTTCGGAACTGAGATCACAGTCCCTGGACGTCATCCGACAAGCCCTAACTAATTGCCCTTTGGGGATGTTTCTAATAGTGTGTTTACAATGCCCACTTCTGTAGTGAAGGTAACTGTTTGTAAAAGTATTCTTTCGATATATACGACTATAAAACCTGTGGTCAATGATGTCCCACCAGAGTTGTATATCTAAGAAATTTACCAATAGACCACAGTCACCTATTGTAAATTTCAAAAAATTAACTGTGGAATTTATTTCGGTGACAAAGGAATTGACCGTATCCTGATTCCCCTCTAAAATAAAAAACAAATCATCTATAAAGCGGCAGTAAAAGGAAATATGGAAGGTATTTCTTAACTTATCTAAATATTCCCTTTCCCATCAGGTCATAACTAAATTGGCGTATGCGGTGCTGTGGGGAACCCATTGCCACCCACGTTTTGCTTAAAAGGTTTTCACCAAATAAGAAAAAATTGTTGTGTAATACAATGTCCAATAATCTACAAATTATAGAGACACTGTTGACATTATAGTAACCACATTGAACCAATAAAGTTCTAATAGCTTGACTCCTCCTCATGGGGAATACTGGTAAATAGTGATACCACATCCATAGTTAAAATAATGAATCTGTCAGAATCAAAAACTAAAGTGTCCATGTATTCCTTAACCTTAGCTAAAAAATGCCAAGAATCTTTGACAAAAGATTCCTGTTCTAAACCAAAGGACCTAAAGTGGCATCTAACAAAAGTGAAATCCCCTCTGTTATAGAATGGGGAGAAGAGACTATGGGTCTGAACGGTGGGTTCGTAAGGTTTTTGTGTATTTTCGGGATCCCAAATAGGAACCCTATCTTAGGATGTTCATTAACACAAAAATTATACATGTCAAGAGTAATTTCCCCGCACATTAGTGCCTCATATAAATGGTAATGGATCAAGCGATGTCTTTTCTTGATCTCAAATAAAGGAATAACCTCATATTCTTCATTGTTATTTAAAATTTCTAACATTTTTTGCTTATACAATCGCTGTTCCATTATTACAATGTTGCCACCCTTATCACTCTTCATAAATCTTAACAATTGATTTTTATCACATAATTGCTGGAATGCTGTTCTTTCGTTTAAAGTCAAATTGTGTTTAAAGTAATTTTTACCAGAAAGAACCCCATCAAGTTCTTTCAGACATAATTCTTCAAATACTTTCAAAGTATGTATCAGTTGGGGATTGTAAACAGATGGCTTTCTTAAGGCATTGTTAACCTCTGGAATATTGTACATTAAATAAGACAAATTTAGTTTTCTGACATATTTTTTGATATCAACCACTGTTTTACCAAAGTCAGCTCTGACTGAAGGAACAAAATTCAAACCTAACTTCAAAATACTCAGTTCACTTTCAGTAAAAACTGTATTAGTCAAGTTTATAATGTCAAAATTACTGTTATCAGAAACTGACGATAAATGTCTCACATCTCGTCCCCCGAGGAGTTGGACGAAAGAAATGTCCGACTCCTTGTGAATACTGTCTTTTTGGGGGCAGATGAATTCTTCTTCACTAAAAAAGAAGAAGAAACAGGAGGGTCAGTCGTTGGCCCATGTGAAACAGTGTTGGTCCTAGTCGTATCGCCACAGTCGTCAACATTTTTTTCAACCAAGTTGTCACCAGTTGAAACAGAAACAGAATCACCAAAATTGTTGTCGATTACGCCGTCCGTAGTATTAGCAAAAACACTGCTACTTTTGTCTGGAGCAATCGTTTTCTTAAACGAACATTCTTTAAATGCTGTGGAAGTGTCTCTGTTGATGTCGGAACTGACGGTAGAAACCGCCGCCCTGTAGTTCCGACTATTACTTCCACCAAAATGCCTAGTATAAACATTTTTGTTGTTATTATTAGCATAGTTGCTGTTATTTTTGTTGTAACCACTGATAAAATTATCAAAAACAGTACCTTGTTCGTAGGAAGTAACGTCACGGAGCAACTTCGAATGCTTCCGGTTTGTTACCTCAATAGAATGCTTCTCTATTTCTTCAGTTAAATTATTGAAGAAATCAGCTCTATGACTCTCTATTAATAAACCATTAATGTCCTTCTCTAAGCTGGCAATCTCATCTTTCAATGACAGTAATTTGGCCATGTTATTATCCATTAATAACTCAAGAAATTTTAAGCCGGCTTTGTTGAAAAATTAAACTAATGACTTAAACATGGAATCGCCCTTATTAACACCATTGGGGCATTTAAAAAACCTAAGCCCCTTAGGTATTATCTTAAGCTCTATACACCTTTGAAAATAACAATTTTCTAAATCAATAGAGCGATACCTTTTTAGTAATTTGGCCAAAACGTCTCGTTTCTTATTAATCCCTTCTTCGTTACAAACATACTGGTACTGCTTGACATCATTAAAGAGATTGGAAAAATTGTCCAAAATAGATTTAAAGTTGCAACCCGTAACACCACGACCTCCCACTTGCATGGAACGGGCTGTACGCTCACTGCCAAAACGCTGTTTGGGAAGATTCTTGTGATTAACACGACTCTCATAGGTTACGTCAATAACAGTATCCATTTCCACAAAAGACCCGGTTGGACTGGAGGCATTCGCCGCACTATTGCTTGTTTCAGCTCTGCTGACCAAAAACTTCAAAGAATTCTTAATGTCCATTAAAGTTGATAAAAATACATTCTCGACACCCTCAACGTTGGTTCCTGGTGTCGGATGAATGGACAGATTTAGTAAAGGTTCGTCTCCATCTTCAGCCATAGTGGAATAATCTATGACCAATAAAACAACAACCACCAACTCGACCAACAAAAGAAATAGGTTGAAAATGAAGAACCTGGTAAAGCAACTCGAATGTAAAGCTCCAAACAAAAATAGCGTAGTGACTTTTATTAAACGCTTTCGTCAAGTGACTTCATCAGAAAACTGTTACAGAGTGCCAGTGTTCTATAAATACTTCAACAAAAAACAATCATTCAATTATACAATAATTCAATAAACAAGTTAAAAACTAATGAAATTTCATAATTAGTTAAAAAACTATACCTTATTTTCTCTAAGTAAAAAAACTTATAGCAGCGTCCTTATTAATACACAATCTACGGTCCTGCAGAAAGCACTTGATATTAATAGCATCATTTAAACCGGGAGGTTTGTCTGACCTTAATTTTATTTGCCACAAAGTCTCCCTCTGTTCTATATAATTTTTAAGGTCACGCCCTTAAATCTAAATTGCATACCTCAAGAACAGAGAACAAAACTTCTTAAAGTTGTGACATTCCCTAGAATGTTTATATAATGCGTTGGTCTCATCATGCTTCTTGATACAGTATAGATGTTCATGAATACGGGTCTTTAAGTTCCTGGTTGTCATTCCTACATAAAAACTGGGGCAGGTACTACAAATACCGATGTACACTACCCTTTAGTGTTACAATCCACGTGTTAGGAACCTCCAGTGTTTTATCTAAAGTGTCAACTGCTATATAAGGACCCACTGCTATAAATCTACACATGTTGCAGTTATTACATTTAAACATACCTTTCCTACTGCATATGGATTGACATGTGTCTACATAATTCTTCTCATGATATTCAAAAGCCTTTTTAAAATTATAACTATTTCTAAAAGTAAACCTCGGTTTAACCCCCAAAATGTTAGTCATTTCAAGATTACCTTGTATGATTTTCCAATTATTTTCTATTAAACGCCTAATATCAGGGCTATTTATACTAAGATCAAGTGAGCATATCAGCTCATTATTCACTAAATCATTACCATTCTTTTTAACTAAAAACGAAGCCTCTTTAAAATCGACCATATTTAAAATTGCCTGGTACTGTATAAATCTTTTATTCTCAATCTCATTCACAATGTTGTCCAGTAATAGTTCGTCATAGCCCCTATCGACAAAAAGCTTAATAATAAACCTAATTTCGGAACTGAGATCACAGTCCCTGGACGTCATCCGACAAGCCCTAACTAATTGCCCTTTGGGGATGTTTCTAATAGTGTGTTTACAATGCCCACTTCTGTAGTGAAGGTAACTGTTTGTAAAAGTATTCTTTCGATATATACGACTATAAAACCTGTGGTCAATGATGTCCCACCAGAGTTGTATATCTAAGAAATTTACCAATAGACCACAGTCACCTATTGTAAATTTCAAAAAATTAACTGTGGAATTTATTTCGGTGACAAAGGAATTGACCGTATCCTGATTCCCCTCTAAAATAAAAAACAAATCATCCATAAAGCGGCAGTAAAGGGAAATATGGAAGGTATTTCTTAACTTATCTAAATATTCCCTTTCCCACCAGGTCATAACTAAATTGGCGTATGCCGGTGCTGTGGGGGAACCCATTGCCACCCCACGTTTTTGCTTAAAAAAGGTTTTCTCCAAATAAGAAAAAATTGTTGTGTAATACAATGTCCAATAATCTACAAATTATAGAGACACTGTTGACATTATAGTAACCACATTGAACCAATAAAGTTCTAATAGCTTCGACTCCCTCCTCATGGGGAATACTGGTAAATAGTGATACCACATCCATAGTTAAAATAATGAATCTGTCAGAATCAAAAACTAAAGTGTCCATGTATTCCTTAACCTTAGCTAAAAAATGCCAAGAATCTTTGACAAAAGATTCCTGTTCACAAACCAAAGGACCTAAAGTGGCATCTAACAAAAGTGAAATCCCCTCTGTTATAGAATGGGGAGAAGAGACTATGGGTCTGAACGGTGGGTTCGTAAGGTTTTTGTGTATTTTCGGGATCCCAAATAGGAACCCTATCTTAGGATGTTCATTAACACAAAAATTATACATGTCAAGAGTAATTTCCCCGCACATTAGTGCCTCATATAAATGGTAATGGATCAAGCGATGTCTTTTCTTGATCTCAAATAAAGGAATAACCTCATATTCTTCATTGTTATTTAAAATTTCTAACATTTTTTGCTTATACAATCGCTGTTCCATTATTACAATGTTGCCACCCTTATCACTCTTCATAAATCTTAACAATTGATTTTTATCACATAATTGCTGGAATGCTGTTCTTTCGTTTAAAGTCAAATTGTGTTTAAAGTAATTTTTACCAGAAAGAACCCCATCAAGTTCTTTCAGACATAATTCTTCAAATACTTTCAAAGTATGTATCAGTTGGGGATTGTAAACAGATGGCTTTCTTAAGGCATTGTTAACCTCTGGAATATTGTACATTAAATAAGACAAATTTGGTTGTCTGACATATTTTTTGATATCAACCACTGTTTTACCAAAGTCAGCTCTGACTGAAGGAACAAAATTCAAACCTAACTTCAAAATACTCAGTTCACTTTCAGTAAAAACTGTATTAGTCAAGTTTATAATGTCAAAATTACTGTTATCAGAAACTGACGATAAATGTCTCACATCTCGTCCCCCGAGGAGTTGGACGAAAGAAATGTCCGACTCCTTGTGAATACTGTCTTTTGGGGGGCAGATGAATTCTTCTACACTAAAAGAAAAGAAGAAACAGGTGGGTCAGTCGTTGGCCCGTGAGAAACAGTGTTGGTCCTAGTCGACGCCACAGTCGCCAACATTTTTTCAACCAAGTTGTCACCAGTTGAAACAGAAACAGAATCACCAAAATTGTTGTCGATTCGCGTCCGTAGTATTAGCAAAAACACTGCTACTTTTGTCTGGAGCAATCGCTTTCTTAAACGAACATTCTTTAAATGCTGTGGAAGTGTCTCTGTTGATGTCGGAACTGACGGTAGAAACCGCCCTGTAGTTCCGACTATTACTTCCACCAAAATGCCTAGTATAAACATTTTTGTTGTTATTATTAGCATAGTTGCTGTTATTTTTGTTGTAACCACTGATAAAATTATCAAAACAGTACCTTGTTCGTAGGAAGTAACGCCACGGAGCAACTTCAATGCTTCCGGTTTGTTACCTCAATAGAATGCTTCTCTATTTCTTCAGTTAAATTATTGAAGAAATCAGCTCTATGACTCTCTATTAATAAACCATTAATGTCCTTCTCTAAGCGCAATCTCATCTTTCAATGACAGTAATTTGGCCATGTTATTATCCATTAATAACTCAAGAAATTTTAAGCCGGCTTTGTTGAAAATTAAACTAATGACTTAAACATGGAATCGCCCTTATTAACACCATTGGGGCATTTAAAAAACCTAAGCCCCTTAGGTATTATCTTAAGCTCTATACACCTTTGAAAATAACAATTTTCTAAATCAATAGAGCGATACCTTTTAGTAATTTGGCCAAAACGCCTCGTTTCTTATTAATCCTTCTTCAGTTACAAACATACTGGTACTGCTTGACATCATTAAAGAGATTGGAAAAATTGTCCAAAATAGATTTAAAGTTGCAACCCGTAACACCACGACCTCCCACTTGCATGGAACGGGCTGTACGCTCACTGCCAAAACGCTGTTTGGGAAGATTCTTGTGATTAACACGACTCTCATAGGTTACGTCAATAACAGTATCCATTTCCACAAAAGACCCGGTTGGACTGGAGGCATTCACCGCACTATTGCTTGTTTCAGCTCTGCTGACCAAAAACTTCAAAGAATTCTTAATGTCCATCAAAGTTGATAAAAATACATTCTCGACACCCTCAACGGTGGTTCCTGGTGTCGGATGAATGGACAGATTTAGTAAAGGTTCGTCTCCATCTTCAGCCATAGTGGAATAATCTATGACCAATAAAACAACAACCACCAACTCGACCAACAAAAGAAATAGGTTGAAAATGAAGAACCTGGTAAAGCAACTCGAATGTAAAGCTCCAAACAAAAATAGCGTAGTGACTTTTATTAAACGCTTTCGTCAAGTGACTTCATCAGAAAACTGTTACAGAGTGCCAGTGTGCAATAAATACTTCAACAAAAAACAATCATTCAATTATACAATAATTCAATAAACAAGTTAAAAACTAATGAAATTTCATAATTAGTTAAAAAACTATACCTTATTTTCTCTAAGTAAAAACTTATAGCAGCGACCTTATTAATACACAATCTACGGTCCTGCAGAAAGCACTTGATATTAATAGCATCATTTAAACCGGGAGGTTTGTCTGACCTTAATTTTATTTGCCACAAAGTCTCCCTCTGTTCTATATAATTTTTAAGGTCACCGCTTAAATCTAAATTGCATACCTCAAGAACAGAGAACAAAAACTTCTTAAAGTTGTGACATTCCTAGAATGTTTATATAATGCTGGTCTCATCATGCTTCTTGATGCAGTATAGATGTTCACGAATGGTCTTTAAGTTCCTGGTTGTCATTCCTACATAAAACTGGGCAGGTACTACAAATACCGATGTACACTACCCCTTTAGTGTTACAATCCACGTATTTAGGAACCTCCAGTGTTTTATCTAAAGTGTCAACTGCTATATAAGGACCCACTGCTATAAATCTACACATGTTGCAGTTATTACATTTAAACATACCTTTCCTACTGCATATGGACTGACATGTGTCTACATAATTCTTCTCATGATATTCAAAAGCCTTTTTAAAATTATAACTATTTCTATAAGTAAACCTCGGTTTAACCCCCAAAATGTTAGTCATTTCACTATTTCAAGGTTAACAACCCATTAATCCCCATTATACAAGGTCTTCCCAAAGTTCATAAATCTGCAAGGGACCCACCCATGAGGCCGATTGTAGCTGGACAAGGGTGGGTGACTGAACCTTTCTCTATTTTTATTGAGTATCATCTCAGACCACTGGTTAACCAAAACAAGTTCATACTGAGAGACAGTAGGCAGTTTCTTTTGGATCTATATGATTATACGAAAACATTGGAGGATAATGTACACTACATTCTAGTAACACTAGATGTTGTTAGCCTCTTTACCATGATCCCTAATGATTTAGGTATACATTATATACAAGAGTATCTGAAAAATCATTCTGAATTTTCAAATGTAAGAATAGACTTCTTTGCTTTACTTTTAGAGACTGTGTTGCTTAATAATGTTTTCATGTTTGGAGACGACATCTTCTCACAAAGGGATGGCGTAGCTATGGGCACGTCCTGTGCCAATAGCTACGCCAACCTGGTTATGGCACAATGGGAAGAGTCCTTCCTATTTACTACACCCCAATTCCAGAAATATGTTGGGTTCTATCGCAGGTTTGTTGATGACCTTTTCTTTATTTGGAAGGGAAACAGCGAGGAATTACTGCTCTTTGTTGAATGCATGAATAGTTCAACAGATTTTTTAAGTTTCACATTGAACTACTCAACAGAGCGTATATCATATTTGGATATAAATATCAATAGGCTTAGCAATGGACTGCTTAATACAAATATCCACAGGAAGTTATGTTTCAGGAACACTATTCTACACAGGAGTAGTATGCATCCCAAATATGTATTTGATAATGTGATGAAGGGTCAGGTGATGAGGGCCTCTAGGCTGAATCCCACCAGCGAAGGTTATGAAGATGAACTTAAAGGTCTTAAGGCTAGATTTTCAAAAAGAGGCTATAACGAAGACACATTTGACAACATTGTTGTGGATGTTCAAAGCCTTAGATATACTAGAGCAAAACCATATTATTCAGAACCTTTACCTACCTCAGCTTTGGATATCCAGTTGAATCCCACGACAAATAGAATTTCCATGTTTTACACTAAAGATTCAGTGGGTTTGAAGCAGATACTTGAGAGACACTGGGATTTATTGATGTTAGATAATGATATCAAGGAGATAGTGGGTCCTCGCCCGAGCATCACTTATAAGAATCAACCTAATTTAAGGAGAATTTTATGCAAGCCGAGGAACAGTCTGGCCACAGAGACATCTACTACACAGCTAACTAATACTACACAATGTGGTAGATGCAACCAGTGCATATTCATTAATGAAACAATGAGTTTCATTCATCCCACCACTCAATGGAATTATAGTTTTCATACTAGAACATCCTGTAGTAGTTCAAATATCATCTACATGGCAACTTGTGAAGCATGCCAGGCGTTTTACGTTGGTAAAACCAACAGGTCTTTCAGAGAACGTATTAGGGAGCATGTTTACCATATTAGGACAGCATCTGAGGTTAATGCCCTAGCTGAACACCATAAAGAGAAAGGTTTTAACCATACCTTTTCTTTCTTTGTTATCCAAAAGATCACTCCCAATAAGAGAGGAGGTGACATCATTAACTTTACCCTGGAGAACGAGACGAAATGGATAATTAGATTAAGGGCTGACATATACCCAGGACTAAATGACAAAGTGCAGGTCAGACCTTTCCTTCGTAAAAGGAGGTTGTTTGTACCCAAGCAGTAAATTCACCACACACCTATTCAGTGTACATATGCTATCTTCTTCCCACCTCTTTCCCTGTCCCTGTATTCCCCTCTCCCCCCCCCCCTTGCCCCCCCCCTCCCCTTGTCCCCTCTTTTCCTTTTTTTTTTCCCTACACCATGCACACAGCCATGGATTCACCCCTGTGTTGTGTTTCCCATCCCTTGCCCATCCCTTCATCGGTATTCATTCCTCGCTATTCTTTGCCTCTCATTGTGCCTGTTTCCCTTTCCCTTGTTCACCTCCTGTTCCACAATCCCAGCTGTGTATACTCAGTTGTTAGGTGTTACATATAAGTGACCCTAGTTTGGACAGTTTTAAGATGATCTGACCACCCTTTGGTTGCATGATATATGGCTATGCTGTTGCAAGCGACTATGTTAGCTGCAATGCTTGCGCACCTCTACATTATATACACAGTAAGAGTGCAAGCCGTACATAGATTGATGGTAATATAAGCGGTCCATTTTATCCCAGGTGTCCCTTGCCGAGGTTTTATTGTAATCTTGTCATAGGAGTTTTAATATTTAGATTTGTTTACACACTATGAATCATACGCATACAGTTTAGATACTCTTTCAATATGAAGTATATACACTTTTCGTAGAAACACTTTAAGTAACCGCTTTTTACTTTGTTAGCATGTTTTTTACATAGTTATGTGTTTCAACAGGCACGTTTTAATGTTCACGATACTCCGACCGTAGTTGAGGTAACAACCCCAGAATCTGTTATTAGTATGTGAAACTTCCAAGCATATTTCCCTTTAAGAGGAAGCTGACGTCGTACCCTTTAGCGACGTGATTCAGCGTGTTAACAGTGCAGCTGCTTCTAAAAGGTAGAAGTAGCTTCCCTTATAACGTTAAAGGTTTTTAGAATGGCTATACATGAGTAAGTTTATGATTAATTCATTTATACACGCACTTCTTCTGTCTAGTGTAGGTTATTTTGATATGGAATCAACCCTTGATACATGTGTATACACTAAGTGTCTTCGCACTGACTATTTGCTGCTTTTACTTTATTAAGACAATGCTGCAGTTTCTTTTGAATGTTTTTATTGATGCTTTTTTACATTTTCTTGACTTTTTATATTGTTGCCGCTGAGATGAAATAATTTTTTCTTGGCTTTTTATATTGATGCTGCTGAGATGAAATGATGTTTTTATAGGATGTTTATATAGGATGTTTTTATGGGTGTAGTGTTTAGCTTTCTGCCAACAATAAGCAGATAGCTTTGCATGAGTGCTTTGTTGACAACATTAATTGCCTTACATTTTGAATGTAAGTGTTGAGTTTTTAAACCAATGGGGTGAGGGTATGTGTTATATATGTAACTGTCAGAGTTTTTATTATTGTATAACAGTCTGAAGAAGCCGCATGGCGAAAGCGCTCACTGTGTATTAAAGGATTCTTTGCTCCACATTGCTAGCATTAGCGTGGTGATTTCTACTTGGATTTTCTGGAAGTTTGATTAGTTGGAGTGACTTTGTGAAGTGTTTCCTTCATCGTATAATTCTGTTGGTGTTTACCAGTGAAATATATATTTTTTTCAAGGCCGTTTGACACCAGCACTATTTGGCTGTTTGGATTACTCTTGACTTTTCTTGCTGGTGTTACATCCAATGCTCAGGGGTTACATTTGACTTACTTTACTAAATCTGTCCATTCATCCGACACCAGGAACCAACGTTGAGGGTGTCGAGAATGTATTTTTATCAACTTTAATGGACATTAAGAATTCTTTGAAGTTTTTGGTCAGCAGAGCTGAAACAAGCAATAGTGCGGCGAATGCCTCCAGTCCAACCGGGTCTTTTGTGGAAATGGATACTGTTATTGACGTAACCTATGAGAGTCGTGTTAATCACAAGAATCTTCCCAAACAGCGTTTTGGCAGTGAGCGTACAGCCCGTTCCATGCAAGTGGGAGGTCGTGGTGTTACGGGTTGCAACTTTAAATCTATTTTGGACAATTTTTCCAATCCCTTTAATGATGTCAAGCAGTACCAGTATGTTTGTAACGAAGAAGGGATTAATAAGAAACGAGACGTTTTGGCCAAATTACTAAAAAGGTATCGCTCTATTGATTTAGAAAATTGTTATTTTCAAAGGTGTATAGAGCTTAAGATAATACCTAAGGGGCTTAGGTTTTTTAAATGCCCCAATGGTGTTAATAAGGGCGATTCCATGTTTAAGTCATTAGTTGAATTTTTCAACGAAGCCGGCTTAAAATTTCTTGAGTTATTAATGGATAATAACATGGCCAAATTACTGTCATTGAAAGATGAGATTGCCGGCTTAGAGAAGGACATTAATGGTTTATTAATAGAGAGTCATAGAGCTGATTTCTTCAATAATTTAACTGAAGAAATAGAGAAGCATTCTATTGAGGTAACAAACCGGAAGCATTCGAAGTTGCTCCGTGACGTTACTTCCTACGAACAAGGTACTGTTTTTGATAATTTTATCAGTGGTTACAACAAAAATAACAGCAACTATGCTAATGATAACAACAAAAATGTTTATACTAGGCATTTTGGTGGAAGTAATAGTCGGAACTACAGGGCGGCGGTTTCTATCGTCAGTTCCGACATCAACAGAGACACTTCCACAGCATTTAAAGAATGTTCGTTTAAGAAAACGATTGCTCCAGACAAAAGTAGCAGTGTTTTTGCTAATACTACGGACGGCGTAATCGACAACAATTTTGGTGATTCTGTTTCTGTTTCAACTGGTGACAACTTGGTTGAAAAAAATGTTGACGACTGTGGCAATACGACTAGGACCAACACTGTTTCACATGGGCCAACGACTGACCCTCCTCTTTCTTCTTCTTTTTTAGTGAAGTAGAATTCATCTGCCCCCAAAAGACAGTATTCACAAGGAGTCGGACAGTTCTTTCGTCCAACTCCTCGGGGGACGAGATGTGAGACATTTATCGTCAGTTTCTGATAACAGTAATTTTGACATTATAAACTTGACTAATACAGTTTTTACTGAAAGTGAACTGAGTATTTTGAAGTTAGGTTTGAATTTTGTTCCTTCAGTCAGAGCTGACTTTGGTAAAACAGTGGTTGATATAAAAAAATATGTCAGAAAACTAAATTTGTCTTATTTAATGTACAATATTCCAGAGGTTAACAATGCCTTAAGAAAGCCATCTGTTTACAATCCCCAACTGATACATACTTTGAAAGTATTTGAAGAATTATGTCTGAAAGAACTTGATGGGGTTCTTTCTGGTAAAAATTACTTTAAACACAATTTGACTTTAAACGAAAGAACAGCATTCCAGCAATTATGTGATAAAATCAATTGTTAAGATTTATGAAGAGTGATAAGGGTGGCAACATTGTAATAATGGAACAGCGATTGTATAAGCAAAAAATGTTAGAAATTTTAAATAACAATGAAGAATATGAGGTTATTCCTTTATTTGAGATCAAGAAAAGACATCGCTTGATCCATTACCATTTATATGAGGCACTAATGTGCGGGGAAATTACTCTTGACATGTATAATTTTTGTGTTAATGAACATCCTAAGATAGAGTTCCTATTTGGGATCCCGAAAATACACAAAAACCTTACGAACCCACCGTTCAGACCCATAGTCTCTTCTCCCCATTCTATAACAGAGGGGATTTTACTTTTGTTAGATGCCACTTTAGGTCCTTTGGTTTGTGAACAGGAATCTTTTGTCAAAATTCTTGGCATTTTTTAGCTAAGGTTAAGGAATACATGGACACTTTAGTTTTTGATTCTGACAGATTCATTATTTTAACTATGGATGTGGTATCACTATTTACCAGTATTCCCCATGAGGAGGGAGTCGAAGCTATTAGAACTTTATTGGTTCAATGTGGTTACTATAATGTCAACAGTGTCTCTATAATTTGTAGATTATTGGACATTGTATTACACAACAATTTTTTCTTATTTGGTGAAACCTTTTTTAAGCAAAAATGTGGGGTGGCAATGGGTTCCCCCACAGCACCGGCATACGCCAATTTAGTTATGACCTGGTGGGAAAGGGAATATTTAGATAAGTTAAGAAATACCTTCCATATTTCCTTTTACTGCTGCTTTATGGATGATTTGTTTTTTATTTTAGAGGGGAATCAGGATACGGTCAATTCCTTTGTCACCGAAATAAATTCCACAGTTAATTTTTTGAAATTTACAATAGGTGACTGTGGTCTATTGGTAAATTTCTTAGATATACAACTCTGGTGGGACATCATTGACCACAGGTTTCATAGTCGTATATATCGAAAGAATACTTTTACAAACAGTTACCTTCACTACAGAAGTGGGCATTGTAAACACACTATTAGAAACATCCCCAAAGGGCAATTAGTTAGGGCTTGTCGGATGACGTCCAGGGACTGTGATCTCAGTTCAGAAATTAGGTTTATTATTAAGCTTTTTGTCGATAGGGGCTATGACGAACTATTACTGGACAACATTGTGAATGAGATTGAGAATAAAAGATTTATACAGTATCAGGCAATTCTAAATATGGTCGATTTTAAAGAGGCTACTTTTTTAGTTAAAAAGAATGGTAATGATTTAGTGAATAATGAGCTGATATGCTCACTTGATCTCAGTATAAATAGCCCTGATATTAGGCGTTTAATAGAAAATAATTGGAAAATCATACAAGGTAATCTTGAAATGACTAACATTTTGGGGGTTAAACCGAGGTTTACTTTTAGAAATAGTTATAATTTTAAAAAGGCTTTTGAATATCATGAGAAGAATTATGTAGACACATGTCAATCCATATGCAGTAGGAAAGGTATGTTTAAATGTAATAACTGCAACATGTGCAGATTTATAGCAGTGGGTCCTTATATAGCAGTTGACACTTTAGATAAAACACTGGAGGTTCCTAAATACGTGGATTGTAACACTAAAAGGGTAGTGTACATCGGTATTTGTAGTACCTGCCCCAGTTTTTATGTAGGAATGACAACCAGGAACTTAAAGACCCGTATTCGTGAACATCTATACTGTATCAAGAAGCATGATGAGACCAACGATTATATAAACATTCTAGGGAATGTCACAACTTTAAGAAGTTTTGTTCTCTGTTCTTGAGGTATGCAATTTAGATTTAAGGGCGGTGACCTTAAAAATTATATAGAACAGAGGGAGACTTTGTGGCAAATAAAATTAAGGTCAGACAAACCTCCCGGTTTAAATGATGCTATTAATATCAAGTGCTTTCTGCAGGACCGTAGATTGTGTATTAATAAGGACGCTGCTATAAGTTTTTTTACTTAGAGAAAATAAGGTATAGTTTTTTAACTAATTATGAAATTTCATTAGTTTTTAACTTGTTTATTGAATTATTGTATAATTGAATGATTGTTTTTTGTTGAAGTATTTATTGCACACTGGCACTCTGTAACAGTTTTCTGATGAAGTCACTTGACGAAAGCGTTTAATAAAAGTCACTACGCTATTTTTGTTTGGAGCTTTGCATTTGAGTTGGTTGACCAGGTTCTTTATTTTCAACCTATTTCTTTTGTTGGTCGAGTTGGTGGTTGTTGTTTTATTGGTCATAGATTATTCCACTATGGCTGAAGATGGAGACGAACCTTTACTAAATCTGTCCATTCATCCGACACCAGGAACCACCGTTGAGGGTGTCGAGAATGTATTTTTATCAACTTTAATGGACATTAAGAATTCTTTGAAGTTTTTGGTCAGCAGAGCTGAAACAAGCAATAGTGCGGCGAATGCCTCCAGTCCAACCGGGTCTTTTGTGGAAATGGATACTTTTATTGACGTAACCTATGAGAGTCGTGTTAATCACAAGAATCTTCCCAAACAGCGTTTTGGCAGTGAGCGTACAGCCCGTTCCATGCAAGTGGGAGGTCGTGGTGTTACGGGTTGCAACTTTAAATCTATTTTGGACAATTTTTCCAATCCCTTTAATGATGTCAAGCAGTACCAGTATGTTTGTAACGAAGAAGGGATTAATAAGAAACGAGACGTTTTGGCCAAATTACTAAAAAGGTATCGCTCTATTGATTTAGAAAATTGTTATTTTCAAAGGTGTATAGAGCTTAAGATAATACCTAAGGGGCTTAGGTTTTTTAAATGCCCCAATGGTGTTAATAAGGGCGATTCCATGTTTAAGTCATTAGTTTAATTTTTCAACAAAGCCGGCTTAAAATTTCTTGAGTTATTAATGGATAATAACATGGCCAAATTACTGTCATTGAAAGATGAGATTGCCGGCTTAGAGAAGGACATTAATGGTTTATTAATAGAGAGTCATAGAGCTGATTTCTTCAATAATTTAACTGAAGAAATAGAGAAGCATTCTATTGAGGTAACAAACCGGAAGCATTCGAAGTTGCTCCGTGACGCTACTTCCTACGAACAAGGTACTGTTTTTGATAATTTTATCAGTGGTTACAACAAAAATAACAGCAACTATGCTAATGATAACAACAAAAATGTTTATACTAGGCATTTTGGTGGAAGTAATAGTCGGAACTACAGGGCGGCGGTTTCTACCGTCAGTTCCGACATCAACAGAGACACTTCCACAGCATTTAAAGAATGTTCGTTTAAGAAAACGATTGCTCCAGACAAAAGTAGCAGTGTTTTTGCTAATACTACGGACGGCGTAATCAACAACAATTTTGGTGATTCTGTTTCTGTTTCAACTGGTGACAACTTGGTTGAAAAAAATGTTGACGACTGTGGCAATACGACTAGGACCAACACTGTTTCACATGGGCCAACGACTGACCCTCCTGTTTCTTCTTCTTTTTTAGTGAAGTAGAATTCATCTGCCCCCAAAAAGACAGTATTCACAAGGAGTCGGACAGTTCTTTCGTCCAACTCCTCGGGGGACGAGATGTGAGACATTTATCGTCAGTTTCTGATAACAGTAATTTTGACATTATAAACTTGACTAATACAGTTTTTACTGAAAGTGAACTGAGTATTTTGAAGTTAGGTTTGAATTTTGTTCCTTCAGTCAGAGCTGACTTTGGTAAAACAGTGGTTGATATCAAAAAATATGTCAGAAAACTAAATTTGTCTTATTTAATGTACAATATTCCAGAGGTTAACAATGCCTTAAGAAAGCCATCTGTTTACAATCCCCAACTGATACATACTTTGAAAGTATTTGAAGAATTATGTCTGAAAGAACTTGATGGGGTTCTTTCTGGTAAAATTACTTTAAACACAATTTGACTTTAAACGAAAGAACAGCATTCCAGCAATTATGTGATAAAAATCAATTGTTAAGATTTATGAAGAGTGATAAGGGTGGCAACATTGTAATAATGGAACAGCGATTGTATAAGCAAAAAATGTTAGAAATTTTAAATAACAATGAAGAATATGAGGTTATTCCTTTATTTGAGATCAAGAAAAGACATTGCTTGATCCATTACCATTTATATGAGGCACTAATGTGTGGGGAAATTACTCTTGACATGTATAATTTTTGTGTTAATGAACATCCTAAGATAGGGTTCCTATTTGGGATCCCGAAAATACACAAAACCTTACTTAATCCACCGTTCAGACCCATAGTCTCTTCTCCCATTCTATAACAGAGGGATTTCACTTTTGTTAGATGCCACTTTAGGTCCTTTGGTTTAGAACAGGAATCTTTTGTCAAAGATTCTTGGCATTTTTTAGCTAAGGTTAAGGAATACATGGACACTTTAGTTTTTGATTCTGACAGATTCATTATTTTAACTATGGATGTGGTATCACTATTTACCAGTATTCCCCATGAGGAGGGAGTCGAAGCTATTAGAACTTTATTGGTTCAATGTGGTTACTATAATGTCAACAGTGTCTCTATAATTTGTAGATTATTGGACATTGTATTACACAACAATTTTTTCTTATTTGGTGAAACCTTTTTAAGCAAAAACATTAGGTGGCAATGGGTTCCCCCACAGCACCGGCATATGCCAATTTAGTTATGACCTGGTGGGAAAGGGAATATTTAGATAAGTTAAGAAATACCTTCCATATTTCCTTTTACTGCTGCTTTATGGATGATTTGTTTTTTATTTTAGAGGGGAATCAGGATACGGTCAATTCCTTTGTCACCGAAATAAATTCCACAGTTAATTTTTTGAAATTTACAATAGGTGACTGTGGTCTATTGGTAAATTTCTTAGATATACAACTCTGGTGGGACATCATTGACCACAGGTTTCATAGTCGTATATATCGAAAGAATACTTTTACAAACAGTTACCTTCACTACAGAAGTGGGCATTGTAAACACACTATTAGAAACATCCCCAAAGGGCAATTAGTTAGGGCTTGTCGGATGACGTCCAGGGACTGTGATCTCAGTTCAGAAATTAGGTTTATTATTAAGCTTTTTGTCGATAGGGGCTATGACGAACTATTACTGGACAACATTGTGAATGAGATTGAGAATAAAAGATTTATACAGTATCAGGCAATTCTAAATATGGTCGATTTTAAAGAGGCTACTTTTTTAGTTAAAAAGAATGGTAATGATTTAGTGAATAATGAGCTGATATGCTCATTTGATCTCAGTATAAATAGCCCTGATATTAGGCGTTTAATAGAAAATAATTGGAAAATCATACAAGGTAATCTTGAAATGACTAACATTTTGGGGTTAAACCGAGGTTTACTTTTAGAAATAGTTATAATTTTAAAAAGGCTTTTGAATATCATGAGAAGAATTATGTAGACACATGTCAATCCATATGCAGTAGGAAAGGTATGTTTAAATGTAATAACTGCAACATGTGTAGATTTATAGCAGTGGGTCCTTATATAGCAGTTGACACTTTAGATAAAACACTGGAGGTTCCTAAATACGTGGATTGTAACACTAAAGGGGTAGTGTACATCGGTATTTGTAGTACCTGCCCCAGTTTTTATGTAGGAATGACAACCAGGAACTTAAAGACCCGTATTCGTGAACATCTATACTGTATCAAGAAGCATGATGAGACCAACGCATTATATAAACATTCTAGGGAATGTCACAACTTTAAGAAGTTTTGTTCTCTGTTCTTGAGGTATGCAATTTAGATTTAAGGGGCGGTGACCTTAAAAATTATATAGAACAGAGGGAGACTTTGTGGCAAATAAAATTAAGGTCAGACAAGCCTCCCGGTTTAAATGATGCTATTAATATCAAGTGCTTTCTGCAGGACCGTAGATTGTGTATTAATAAGGACGCTGCTATAAGTTTTTTTACTTAGAGAAAATAAGGTATAGTTTTTTAACTAATTATGAAATTTCATTAGTTTTTAACTTGTTTATTGAATTATTGTATAATTGAATGATTGTTTTTTGTTGAAGTATTTATTGCACACTGGCACTCTGTAACAGTTTTCTGATGAAGTCACTTGACGAAAGCGTTTAATAAAAGTCACTACGCTATTTTTGTTTGGAGCTTTACATTCGAGTTGCTTTACCAGGTTCTTCATTTTCAACCTATTTCTTTTGTTGGTCGAGTTGGTGGTTGTTGTTTTATTGGTCATAGATTATTCCACTATGGCTGAAGATGGAGACGAACCTTTACTAAATCTGTCAATTCATCCGACACCAGGAACCACCGTTGAGGGTGTCGAGAATGTATTTTTATCAACTTTAATGGACATTAAGAATTCTTTGAAGTTTTTGGTCAGCAGAGCTGAAACAAGCAATAGTGCAGCGAATGCCTCCAGTCCAACCGGGTCTTTTGTGGAAATGGATACTGTTATTGACGTAACCTATGAGAGTCGTGTTAATCACAAGAATCTTCCCAAACAGCGTTTTGGCAGTGAGCGTACAGCCCGTTCCATGCAAGTGGGAGGTCGTGGTGTTACGGGTTGCAACTTTAAATCTATTTTGGACAATTTTTCCAATCCTTTTAATGATGTCAAGCAGTACCAGTATGTTTGTAACGAAGAAGGGATTAATAAGAAACGAGACGTTTTGGCCAAATTACTAAAAAGGTATCGCTCTATTGATTTAGAAAATTGTTATTTTCAAAGGTGTATAGAGCTTAAGATAATACCTAAGGGGCTTAGGTTTTTTAAATGCCCCAATGGTGTTAATAAGGGCGATTCCATGTTTAAGTCATTAGTTGAATTTTTCAACGAAGCCGGCTTAAAATTTCTTGAGTTATTAATGGATAATAACATGGCCAAATTACTGTCATTGAAAGATGAGATTGCCGGCTTAGAGAAGGACATTAATGGTTTATTAATAGAGAGTCATAGAGCTGATTTCTTCAATAATTTAACTGAAGAAATAGAGAAGCATTCTATTGAGGTAACAAACCGGAAGCATTCGAAGTTGCTCCGTGACGTTACTTCCTACGAACAAGGTACTGTTTTTGATAATTTTATCAGTGGTTACAACAAAAATAACAGCAACTATGCTAATGATAAAAACAAAAATGTTTATACTAGGCATTTTGGTGGAAGTAATAGTCGGAACTACAGGGCGGCGGTTTCTACCGTCAGTTCCGACATCAACAGAGACACTTCCACAGCATTTAAAGAATGTTCGTTTAAGAAAACGATTGCTCCAGACAAAAGTAGCAGTGTTTTTGCTAATACTACGGACGGCGTAATCGACAACAATTTTGGTGATTCTGTTTCTGTTTCAACTGGTGACAACTTGGTTGAAAAAAATGTTGACGACTGTGGCAATACGACTAGGACCAACACTGTTTCACATGGGCCAACGACTGACCCTCCTCTTTCTTCTTCTTTTTTAGTGAAGTAGAATTCATCTGCCCCCAAAAAGACAGTATTCACAAGGAGTCGGACAGTTCTTTCGTCCAACTCCTCGGGGGACGAGATGTGAGACATTTATCGTCAGTTTCTGATAACAGTAATTTTGACATTATAAACTTGACTAATACAGTTTTTACTGAAAGTGAACTGAGTATTTTGAAGTTAGGTTTGAATTTTGTTCCTTCAGTCAGAGCTGACTTTGGTAAAACAGTGGTTGATATCAAAAAATATGTCAGAAAACTAAATTTGTCTTATTTAATGTACAATATTCCAGAGGTTAACAATGCCTTAAGAAAGCCATCTGTTTACAATCCCCAACTGATACATACTTTGAAAGTATTTGAAGAATTATGTCTGAAAGAACTTGATGGGGTTCTTTCTGGTAAAAATTACTTTAAACACAATTTGACTTTAAACGAAAGAACAGCATTCCAGCAATTATGTGATAAAAATCAATTGTTAAGATTTATGAAGAGTGATAAGGGTGGCAACATTGTAATAATGGAACAGCGATTGTATAAGCAAAAAATGTTAGAAATTTTAAATAACAATGAAGAATATGAGGTTATTCCTTTATTTGAGATCAAGAAAAGACATCGCTTGATCCATTACCATTTATATGAGGCACTAATGTGCGGGGAAATTACTCTTGACATGTATAATTTTTGTGTTAATGAACATCCTAAGATAGAGTTCCTATTTGGGATCCCGAAAATACACAAAAACCTTACGAACCCACCGTTCAGACCCATAGTCTCTTCTCCCCATTCTATAACAGAGGGGATTTTACTTTTGTTAGATGCCACTTTAGGTCCTTTGGTTTGTGAACAGGAATCTTTTGTCAAAATTCTTGGCATTTTTTAGCTAAGGTTAAGGAATACATGGACACTTTAGTTTTTGATTCTGACAGATTCATTATTTTAACTATGGATGTGGTATCACTATTTACCAGTATTCCCCATGAGGAGGGAGTCGAAGCTATTAGAACTTTATTGGTTCAATGTGGTTACTATAATGTCAACAGTGTCTCTATAATTTGTAGATTATTGGACATTGTATTACACAACAATTTTTTCTTATTTGGTGAAACCTTTTTAAGCAAAATGTGGGTGGCAATGGGTTCCCCACAGCACCGGCATACGCCAATTTAGTTATGACCTGGTGGGAAAGGGAATATTTAGATAAGTTAAGAAATACCTTCCATATTTCCTTTTACTGCTGCTTTATGGATGATTTGTTTTTTTATTTTAGAGGGGAATCAGGATACGGTCAATTCCTTTGTCACCGAAATAAATTCCACAGTTAATTTTTTGAAATTTACAATAGGTGACTGTGGTCTATTGGTAAATTTCTTAGATATACAACTCTGGTGGGACATCATTGACCACAGGTTTCATAGTCGTATATATCGAAAGAATACTTTTACAAACAGTTACCTTCACTACAGAAGTGGGCATTGTAAACACACTATTAGAAACATCCCCAAAGGGCAATTAGTTAGGGCTTGTCCGATGACGCCCAGGGCCTGTGATCTCAGTTCACAAATTAGGTTTATTATTAAGCTTTTGTCGATAGGGGCTATGACGAACTATTACTGGACAACATTGTGAATGAGATTGAGAATAAAAGATTTATACAGTATCAGGCAATTCTAAATATGGTCGATTTTAAAGAGGCTACTTTTTTAGTTAAAAGAATGGTAATGATTTAGTGAATAATGAGCTGATATGCTCACTTGATCTCAGTATAAATAGCCCTGATATTAGGCGTTTAATAGAAAATAATTGGAAAATCATACAAGGTAATCTTGAAATGACTAACATTTTGGGGGTTAAACCGAGGTTTACTTTTAGAAATAGTTATAATTTTAAAAAGGCTTTTGAATATCATGAGAAGAATTATGTAGACACATGTCAATCCATATGCAGTAGGAAAGGTATGTTTAAATGTAATAACTGCAACATGTGCAGATTTATAGCAGTGGGTCCTTATATAGCAGTTGACACTTTAGATAAAACACTGGAGGTTCCTAAATACGTGGATTGTAACACTAAAAGGGTAGTGTACATCGGTATTTGTAGTACCTGCCCCAGTTTTTATGTAGGAATGACAACCAGGAACTTAAAGACCAGATTCGTGAACATCTATACTGTATCAAGAAGCATGATGAGACCAACGCATTATATAAACATTCTACCCAATGGCACAACTTTAAGAAGTTTATGTCCTCTGTTCTTGAGGTATGCAATTTAGATTTAAGGGCGGTGACCTTAAAAATTATATAGAACAGAGGAGACTTTGTGGCAAATAAAATTAAGGTCAGACAAACCTCCCGGTTTAAATGATGCTATTAATATCAAGTGCTTTCTGCAGGACCGTAGATTGTGTATTAATAAGGACGCTGCTATAAGTTTTTTTACTTAGAGAAAATAAGGTATAGTTTTTTAACTAATTATGAAATTTCATTAGTTTTTAACTTGTTTATTGAATTATTGTATAATTGAATGATTGTTTTTTGTTGAAGTATTTATTGCACACTGGCACTCTGTAACAGTTTTCTGATGAAGTCACTTGACGAAAGCGTTTAATAAAAGTCACTACGCTATTTTTGTTTGGAGCTTTACATTCGAGTTGCTTTACCAGGTTCTTTATTTTCAACCTATTTCTTTTGTTGGTCGAGTTGGTGGTTGTTGTTTTATTGGTCATAGATTATTCCACTATGGCTGAAGATGGAGACGAACCTTTACTAAATCTGTCCATTCATCCGACACCAGGAACCACCGTTGAGGGTGTCGAGAATGTATTTTTATCAACTTTAATGGACATTAAGAATTCTTTGAAGTTTTTGGTCAGCAGAGCTGAAACAAGCAATAGTGCGGCGAATGCCTCCAGTCCAACCGGGTCTTTTGTGGAAATGGATACTTTTATTGACGTAACCTATGAGAGTCGTGTTAATCACAAGAATCTTCCCAAACAGCGTTTTGGCAGTGAGCGTACAGCCCGTTCCATGCAAGTGGGAGGTCGTGGTGTTACGGGTTGCAACTTTAAATCTATTTTGGACAATTTTTCCAATCCCTTTAATGATGTCAAGCAGTACCAGTATGTTTGTAACGAAGAAGGGATTAATAAGAAACGAGACGTTTTGGCCAAATTACTAAAAGGTATCGCTCTATTGATTTAGAAAATTGTTATTTTCAAAGGTGTATAGAGCTTAAGATAATACCTAAGGGGCTTAGGTTTTTTAAATGCCCCAATGGTGTTAATAAGGGCGATTCCATGTTTAAGTCATTAGTTTAATTTTTCAACAAAGCCGGCTTAAAATTTCTTGAGTTATTAATGGATAATAACATGGCCAAATTACTGTCATTGAAAGATGAGATTGCCGGCTTAGAGAAGGACATTAATGGTTTATTAATAGAGAGTCATAGAGCTGATTTCTTCAATAATTTAACTGAAGAAATAGAGAAGCATTCTATTGAGGTAACAAACCGGAAGCATTCGAAGTTGCTCCGTGACGTTACTTCCTACGAACAAGGTACTGTTTTTGATAATTTTATCAGTGGTTACAACAAAAATAACAGCAACTATGCTAATGATAACAACAAAAATGTTTATACTAGGCATTTTGGTGGAAGTAATAGTCGGAACTACAGGGCGGCGGTTTCTACCGTCAGTTCCGACATCAACAGAGACACTTCCACAGCATTTAAAGAATGTTCGTTTAAGAAAACGATTGCTCCAGACAAAAGTAGCAGTGTTTTTGCTAATACTACGGACGGCGTAATCAACAACAATTTTGGTGATTCTGTTTCTGTTTCAACTGGTGACAACTTGGTTGAAAAAAATGTTGACGACTGTGGCAATACGACTAGGACCAACACTGTTTCACATGGGCCAACGACTGACCCTCCTGTTTCTTCTTCTTTTTTAGTGAAGTAGAATTCATCTGCCCCCAAAAAGACAGTATTCACAAGGAGTCGGACAGTTCTTTCGTCCAACTCCTCGGGGGACGAGATGTGAGACATTTATCGTCAGTTTCTGATAACAGTAATTTTGACATTATAAACTTGACTAATACAGTTTTACTGAAAGTGAACTGAGTATTTTGAAGTTAGGTTTGAATTTTGTTCCTTCAGTCAGAGCTGACTTTGGTAAAACAGTGGTTGATATCAAAAAATATGTCAGAAAACTAAATTTGTCTTATTTAATGTACAATATTCCAGAGGTTAACAATGCCTTAAGAAAGCCATCTGTTTACAATCCCCAACTGATACATACTTTGAAAGTATTTGAAGAATTATGTCTGAAAGAACTTGATGGGGTTCTTTCTGGTAAAAATTACTTTAAACACAATTTGACTTTAAACGAAAGAACAGCATTCCAGCAATTATGTGATAAAAATCAATTGTTAAGATTTATGAAGAGTGATAAGGGTGGCAACATTGTAATAATGGAACAGCGATTGTATAAGCAAAAAATGTTAGAAATTTTAAATAACAATGAAGAATATGAGGTTATTCCTTTATTTGAGATCAAGAAAAGACATTGCTTGATCCATTACCATTTATATGAGGCACTAATGTGCGGGGAAATTACTCTTGACATGTATAATTTTTGTGTTAATGAACATCCTAAGATAGAGTTCCTATTTGGGATCCCGAAAATACACAAAAACCTTACGAATCCACCGTTCAGACCCATAGTCTCTTCTCCCCATTCTATAACAGAGGGGATTTCACTTTTGTTAGATGCCACTTTAGGTCCTTTGGTTTGTGAACAGGAATCTTTTGTCAAAGATTCTTGGCATTTTTTAGCTAAGGTTAAGGAATACATGGACACTTTAGTTTTTGATTCTGACAGATTCATTATTTTAACTATGGATGTGGTATCACTATTTACCAGTATTCCCCATGAGGAGGGAGTCGAAGCTATTAGAACTTTATTGGTTCAATGTGGTTACTATAATGTCAACAGTGTCTCTATAATTTGTAGATTATTGGACATTGTATTACACAACAATTTTTTCTTATTTGGTGAAACCTTTTTTAAGCAAAAACGTGGGGTGGCAATGGGTTCCCCCACAGCACCGGCATATGCCAATTTAGTTATGACCTGGTGGGAAAGGGAATATTTAGATAAGTTAAGAAATACCTTCCATATTTCCTTTTACTGCTGCTTTATGGATGATTTGTTTTTTATTTTAGAGGGGAATCAGGATACGGTCAATTCCTTTGTCACCGAAATAAATTCCACAGTTAATTTTTTGAAATTTACAATAGGTGACTGTGGTCTATTGGTAAATTTCTTAGATATACAACTCTGGTGGGACATGATTGACCACAGGTTTCATAGTCGTATATATCGAAAGAATACTTTTACAAACAGTTACCTTCACTACAGAAGTGGGCATTGTAAACACACTATTAGAAACATCCCCAAAGGGCAATTAGTTAGGGCTTGTTGGATGACGTCCAGGGACTGTGATCTCAGTTCAGAAATTAGGTTTATTATTAAGCTTTTTGTCGATAGGGGCTATGACGAACTATTACTGGACAACATTGTGAATGAGATTGAGAATAAAAGATTTATACAGTATCAGGCAATTCTAAATATGGTCGATTTTAAAGAGGCTACTTTTTTAGTTAAAAAAAAATGGTAATGATTTAGTGAATAATGAGCTGATATGCTCATTTGATCTCAGTATAAATAGCCCTGATATTAGGCGTTTAATAGAAAATAATTGGAAAATCATACAAGGTAATCTTGAAATGACTAACATTTTGGGGGTTAAACCGAGGTTTACTTTTAGAAATAGTTATAATTTTAAAAAGGCTTTTGAATATCATGAGAAGAATTATGTAGACACATGTCAATCCATATGCAGTAGGAAAGGTATGTTTAAATGTAATAACTGCAACATGTGTAGATTTATAGCAGTGGGTCCTTATATAGCAGTTGACACTTTAGATAAAACACTGGAGGTTCCTAAATACGTGGATTGTAACACTAAAGGGGTAGTGTACATCGGTATTTGTAGTACCTGCCCCAGTTTTTATGTAGGAATGACAACCAGGAACTTAAAGACCCGTATTCGTGAACATCTATACTGTATCAAGAAGCATGATGAGACCAACGCATTATATAAACATTCTAGGGAATGTCACAACTTTAAGAAGTTTTTGTTCTCTGTTCTTGAGGTATGCAATTTAGATTTAAGGGCGTGACCTTAAAAATTATATAGAACAGAGGGAGACTTTGTGGCAAATAAAATTAAGGTCAGACAAGCCTCCCGGTTTAAATGATGCTATTAATATCAAGTGCTTTCTGCAGGACCGTAGATTGTGTATTAATAAGGACGCTGCTATAAGTTTTTTTACTTAGAGAAAATAAGGTATAGTTTTTTAACTAATTATGAAATTTCATTAGTTTTTAACTTGTTTATTGAATTATTGTATAACTGAATGATTGTTTTGTTGAAGTATTTATTGCACACTGGCACTCTGTAACAGTTTTCTGATGAAGTCACTTGACGAAAGCGTTTAATAAAAGTCACTACGCTATTTTTGTTTGGAGCTTTACATTCGAGTTGCTTTACCAGGTTCTTCATTTTCAACCTATTTCTTTTGTTGGTCGAGTTGGTGGTTGTTGTTTTATTGGTCATAGATTATTCCACTATGGCTGAAGATGGAGACGAACCTTTACTAAATCTGTCAATTCATCCGACACCAGGAACCACCGTTGAGGGTGTCGAGAATGTATTTTTATCAACTTTAATGGACATTAAGAATTCTTTGAAGTTTTTGGTCAGCAGAGCTGAAACAAGCAATAGTGCGGCGAATGCCTCCAGTCCAACCGGGTCTTTTGTGGAAATGGATACTGTTATTGACGTAACCTATGAGAGTCGTGTTAATCACAAGAATCTTCCCAAACAGCGTTTTGGCAGTGAGCATTCCATGCAAGTGGGAGGTCGTGGTGTTACGGGTTGCAACTTTAAATCTATTTTGGACAATTTTTCCAATCCCTTTAATGATGTCAAGCAGTACCAGTATGTTTGTAACGAAGAAGGGATTAATCAGAAACAAGACGTTTTGGCCAAATTACTAAAAAGGTATCGCTCTATTGATTTAGAAAATTGTTATTTTCAAAGGTGTATAGAGCTTAAGATAATACCTAAGGGGCTTAGGTTTTTTAAATGCCCCAATGGTGTTAATAAGGGCGATTCCATGTTTAAGTCATTAGTTTAATTTTTCAACAAAGCCGGCTTAAAATTTCTTGAGTTATTAATGGATAATAACATGGCCAAATTACTGTCATTGAAAGATGAGATTGCCGGCTTAGAGAAGGACATTAATGGTTTATTAATAGAGAGTCATAGAGCTGATTTCTTCAATAATTTAACTGAAGAAATAGAGAAGCATTCTATTGAGGTAACAAACCGGAAGCATTCGAAGTTGCTCCGTGACGTTACTTCCTACGAACAAGGTACTGTTTTTGATAATTTTATCAGTGGTTACAACAAAAATAACAGCAACTATGCTAATGATAACAACAATAATGTTTATACTAGGCATTTTGGTGGAAGTAATAGTCGGAACTACAGGGCGGCGGTTTCTACCGTCAGTTCCGACATCAACAGAGACACTTCCACAGCATTTAAAGAATGTTCGTTTAAGAAAACGATTGCTCCAGACAAAAGTAGCAGTGTTTTTGCTAATACTACGGACGGCGTAATCGACAACAATTTTGGTGATTCTGTTTCTGTTTCAACTGGTGACAACTTGGTTGAAAAAAATGTTGACGACTGTGGCAATACGACTAGGACCAACACTGTTTCACATGGGCCAACGACTGACCCTCCTGTTTCTTCTTCTTTTTTAGTGAAGTAGAATTCATCTGCCCCCAAAAATACAGTATTCACAAGGAGTCGGACAGTTCTTTCTTCCAACTCCTCGGGGGACGAGATGTGAGACATTTATCGTCAGTTTCTGATAACAGTAATTTTGACATTATAAACTTGACTAATACAGTTTTTACTGAAAGTGAACTGAGTATTTTGAAGTTAGGTTTGAATTTTGTTCCTTCAGTCAGAGCTGACTTTGGTAAAACAGTGGTTGATATCAAAAAATATGTCAGAAAACTAAATTTGTCTTATTTAATGTACAATATTCCAGAGGTTAACAATGCCTTAAGAAAGCCATCTGTTTACAATCCCCAACTGATACATACTTTGAAAGTATTTGAAGAATTATGTCTGAAAGAACTTGATGGGGTTCTTTCTGGTAAAATTACTTTAAACACAATTTGACTTTAAACGAAAGAACAGCATTCCAGCAATTATGTGATAAAAATCAATTGTTAAGATTTATGAAGAGTGATAAGGGTGGCAACATTGTAATAATGGAACAGCGATTGTATAAGCAAAAAATGTTAGAAATTTTAAATAACAATGAAGAATATGAGGTTATTCCTTTATTTGAGATCAAGAAAAGACATCGCTTGATCCATTACCATTTATATGAGGCACTAATGTGCGGGGAAATTACTCTTGACATGTATAATTTTTGTGTTAATGAACATCCTAAGGTAGAGTTCCTATTTGGGATCCCGCAAATACACAAAGACCTTACGAACCCACCGTTCAGACCCATAGTCTCTTCTCCCCATTCTATAACAGAGGGGATTTCACTTTTGTTAGATGCCACTTTAGGTCCTTTGGTTTGTGAACAGGAATCTTTGTCAAAGATTCTTGGCATTTTTTAGCTAAGGTTAAGGAATACATGGACACTTTAGTTTTTGATTCTGACAGATTCATTATTTTAACTATGGATGTGGTATCACTATTTACCAGTATTCCCCATGAGGAGGGAGTCAAGCTATTAGAACTTTATTGGTTCAATGTGGTTACTATAATGTCAACAGTGTCTCTATAATTTGTAGATTATTGGACATTGTATTACACAACAATTTTTTCTTATTTGGTGAAACCTTTTTTAAGCAAAAACGTGGGGTGGCAATGGGTTCCCCCACAGCACCGGCATACGCCAATTTAGTTATGACCTGGTGGGAAAGGGAATATTTAGATAAGTTAAGAAATACCTTCCATATTTCCTTTTACTGCTGCTTTATGGATGATTTGTTTTTTATTTTAGAGGGGAATCAGGATACGGTCAATTCCTTTGTCACCGAAATAAATTCCACAGTTAATTTTTTGAAATTTACAATAGGTGACTGTGGTCTATTGGTAAATTTCTTAGATATACAACTCTGGTGGGACATCATTGACCACAGGTTTCATAGTCGTATATATCGAAAGAATACTTTTACAAACAGTTACCTTCACTACAGAAGTGGGCATTGTAAACACACTATTAGAAACATCCCCAAAGGGCAATTAGTTAGGGCTTGTCGGATGACGTCCAGGGACTGTGATCTCAGTTCAGAAATTAGGTTTATTATTAAGCTTTTTGTCGATAGGGGCTATGATGAACTTTTACTGGACAACATTGTGAATGAGATTGAGAATAAAAGATTTATACAGTATCAGGCAATTCTAAATATGGTCGATTTTAAAGAGGCTACTTTTTTAGTTAAAAAGAATGGTAATGATTTAGTGAATAATGAGCTGATATGCTCACTTGATCTCAGTATAAATAGCCCTGATGTTAGGTGTTTAATAGAAAATAATTGGAAAATCATACAAGGTAATCTTGAAATGACTAACATTTTGGGGGTTAAACCGAGGTTTACTTTTAGAAATAGTTATAATTTTAAAAAGGCTTTTGAATATCATGAGAAGAATTATGTAGACACATGTCAATCCATATGCAGTAGGAAAGGTATGTTTAAATGTAATAACTGCAACATGTGTGGATTTATAGCAGTGGGTCCTTATATAGCAGTTGACACTTTAGATAAAACACTGGAGGTTCCTAAATACATGGATTGTAACACTAAAGGGGTAGTGTACATCGGTATTTGTAGTACCTGCCCCAGTTTTTATGTAGGAATGACAACCAGGAACTTAAAGACCCGTATTCGTGAACATCTATACTGTATCAAGAAGCATGATGAGACCAACGCATTATATAAACATTCTAGGGAATGTCACAACTTTAAGAAGTTTTTGTTCTCTGTTCTTGAGGTATGCAATTTAGATTTAAGGGGCGGTGACCTTAAAAATTATATAGAACAGAGGGAGACTTTGTGGCAAATAAAATTAAGGTCAGACAAACCTCCCGGTTTAAATGATGCTATTAATATCAAGTGCTTTCTGCAGGACCGTAGGTTGTGTATTAATAAGGACGCTGCTATAACTTTTTTTACTTAGAGAAAATAAGGTATAGTTTTTTAACTAATTATGAAATTTCATTAGTTTTTAACTTGTTTATTGAATTATTGTATAATTGAATGATTGTTTTTTGTTGAAGTATTTATTGCACACTGGCACTCTGTAACAGTTTTCTGATGAAGTCACTTAACGAAAGCGTTTAATAAAAGTCACTACGCTATTTTTGTTTGGAGCTTTACATTCGAGTTGCTTTACCAGGTTCTTCATTTTCAACCTATTTCTTTTGTTGGTCGAGTTGGTGGTTGTTGTTTTATTTAACAAATATAACACAGCAACATATTTCTGATAGTTCCTGTCAGACATATATAAACAGGGTGACAGTTTACCCTTACCCCTCAAAGATACCCAGTTATCTACACATCTGATGTATGATTGTGAGGAAAGTGAAAAAAATAACGATCACAGTAATGTATTCCATGTTGCTACTAGACAGTACACTGCCCCTGCATAAGCTATAGTAACTTTCTGTGAATACTTTTAAAGTTTATGAGAATAGATACCCAGCCCCAGCACGATCTATAGTGAACTTTTATGCAGACCTCTAAGTGGGAACAGTTTTTAAACAGATATTAGTTCAGGGCAGGGGCCACCACAAAGTCCAAGTCAAAATCTCCTTTTACAGTCTGGAATGGTTCGGCTGCCAGGCCCCTAAAAGCTGTAAAGTTCTGGATGTTCAGTGATTTAATTTATGCCTTACTTTTGAAAGATAATCTGCCATATTCAATAAAACTTACACGGTCCATTTACATTGTGTGTGCGACACGGTGCGCAGATTGTATTGCACTGTTTTAGATTCAAAAGGAAAACAAGGTAAATACCGTGGCATGCCAATTTACATCATAAGGTTCATAGGTTCATAGGTTGGTACTTGGCTATCGGCCCTAGGGCCAATACATGCCTAGCCATAACAATTCCCTGGTTATTTCTTCCCACACTATTTACCTCCCTGGACCTCTGTCTAGCAGGGCAACTGATATGATCCCCGGGGTGAATTTTATTTCTCACATCCAATCATCAAGGTTCCTTTTGAAGCGGGCCAAAGAGGTGCTCTGCTTGACATGTATGGGCAGTCTATTCCAGAGTCTGGGGAGTCTCTGGGTCAGGAACCTATCCCTCCAGCATGTTTTGTTTATTGTGATGACATGATTTAGATCCCTAGAGCGAGTGGCTCTGAGGGATTGGGATTTCTTTAAGTGTAGCATGTCCAACAGCTCTGGGTTTGACATGGCCTTGTATGTTAAGCAGAGATCGCCTCGGAGTAGATGATATGAGTTTTTTAAAGCGGTCAGCATAGGGCATCTGCTTTAGGCCTGTGATTCTTTTAGTGAGGTATTTCTGTGGCCTTTGCAATTGTTGCAGATGTCTTGAGAGGTACATACCAAATGGGGCTTTGTATTCTATAATGGGTCTAATGAGGGATGAGTACAGTGGGACAATGACCTCCTTTTTTCTGGATGAAAAGCCCTTAGTGATGAGGTGTGCCACATAGAAGGATTTCCTGACTGTTGTGGCGATGTGGTTATTGAAGGTGAGACCACTGTCCACCTGTGTCCCTAAGTCTCTTATCACACTTTCGGTGTTTAGTGTACTACCACCTATGTGATAATTCATGGGTACATCTTTTTTCCCAGAGGGGATAACTATACATTTCTTGGTATTAAGCTTGAGCCCATGGCTCTGGCACCAAGCATCTGTTTCTGTAAGACCCTTTTGTAGTGTATCCACATCATTTGGGGATTCAATAATGGCACCCAGTTTGCCGTCATCTGTGAACTTTGTTAGCCAGAGTCCCTTAGTGTTGGCCTGTACTTTAGAGAAGTAGATGCCAAACAAGAGAGGTCCTAGGACTGAACCCTGAGGTACTCCACTTGTCAGTTGTCTGGAACTGGATTTGGAGTCAGCTATTTTACAGTGTGCTTCCTGTCAGTAAGCCAGTTGGCAACCCATCGAGTGACGTAGGGATTAATGCCCAGCTTAGTAAGTTTATCTATGATTCCAGAGTGGGGGATGGTGTCAAAGGCCTTGGAGAGGTCCAGATCGGCTGTGTGGGCTGCCTTACCCTCATCCACGGCTCTGGAGACTGATTCGAAGAAGTCAATAAGGTTCAGGAGGCAATATCAGCCCTTCACGAACCCAAATTGGGTGGGGTCCAGTGTCTTAAGTTTGCCAATGTCTTTGTTTATAAGTTCCATGATAATACGTTTCATGGCCTTGCATAGTAGGCTCGTCAGACTGATGGGGCAGAAGTTCCCAGGATCCAAGGTGGATCCCCCCTTGTGGAGTGGGATAACTGTAGCTGTGCGCCACTCAGTGGGCACGAAGCCTGAGGTGAGGGTATGATTAAACATGACAATTAGGTGTGGTGCCATTTCATTTTGCAGTTCATGTAGTACACAGCCCAGGATGTCATCTGGTCCCATGGATGCTGTATTCTTAGCTTTGGAGAGTGTGGGCTTTTACCTGTGTGGCCATTATTACTGGAATTTGGCAATCTTTCAGTATTGAGATGGGCCATTTAGGGGGTGAGACGGGAGTGAAGTTGCCACTGAATCGATCTGCAAGGATATTGGCAATATCCTTGGGTTCAGTATATTTAATGCCATTCTGTTGTTGCTCAGAGCAGATCTGAGCATTGCCATTTAGATTATTGACATAGTTATAGAATGCCTTGTGGTTGTCTTTGGAATCTTTGGCAATTTTATTTTTGTAACTAGCTTTAGAGGATTTTATGAGGGATCTCAGCTTATTACTGAGGCTGGTAAGGGAGTTTTTTGCATCCTGGATTGTATGCTAATCAACCAATCCAAGATGGAGGAGCTATTCAACACGCTATAATGCAACTGTGTAGACTCAGTGCTGGTTTTCCCTGTGAATTCCAAAATTTATTGGAATACAGCCACGGAAAGGAGTCTACACAGAAACAATGTTAGGTGCTGTTGTTGTTTTAATTCATGTGTATATGCAACAGGCTGAAGTCTATGCTGCTGCTGCTAATAGACCAAGGCCAAGAAAGAGAACATTTTTCAGACCCCATTTAACTTATCACAATCTACATAGGGTAGAAATTGTAGAGCACTACCGGGTGGATTCAGATATACTACAGGAACTCTGCAACCTCTGTCGTCCACAACTCAGAGCCAGGGCAAACCGAGGGGAATCCATACCAGTAGAGAAAAAGGTATGTGTGGCACTTACAGGAATCTTTCAGAGACCAACAGGGGACATACAGGGGATGTCAAAGGCATCAGCATCCAGGATCCTCCATCAATTCCTGAATGCTATGCTACAACATGCCGGTGACCACTTATATTTTCCCCATACTCCTGAGGACAGGGCCACAAATATGCAGGAGTTCTACCCTGTAGCACACTACCCTGAAGTACTGGATGCCATAGATTGCACACATATAGAAATTAAGGCACCACCTGGGGAACAGGAAAGACTCTACATAAATAGAAAGGGCTTCCATTCTATTAACTGCCAAGTCATGTGTAATGCCAAGGGAATCATGTTGAATGTGTGTGCTGGCAACCCAAGCAGTTACCACAGCTCACAAATCTGGCACACTTCCCAACTGTATCAGATGTTTGCTAGGGGGTATCCCACAGGGTCATTTACTGGGGGATATAGGTCATGCACTGGAACTTTAGCTGATGACACCCATCAGAAATACAGACACATGCACTGAAGAATGCCATAATGAGGCACATGCTCAAAATCACAAATAACATTGAGCTGTGTTTGGGCTGCTGAAGTTGTGGTTCCAGTGCCTTGATACATCTGGGGAAGCCCTGCGGTAATTCCATATACATGTACACAATTTTATTGCTTGCCTTATATTTTTCTTATTATCTTTTATTGTATTGACAAATTGTGCTACTTTGTTACTGTCTTAATATTTGAACCATTGTTCAATTGTTTTTAATTCTGTTTAATGTGTACTGTGGAGCTTGTCTCCCCAGGCCTCCGCTGAAAATGGGCTCATACCCATTGGGACTTTCCTGGTAAACAAATGTCAAATAAATAAATAAATGTACTGAAATATTCACTGTCTGTGCCCTGCTACATAGCATCATCCTGAGAAAACAGCTTCAGCAGGATCCACAAGGGGAAGGGCCACACATCCTACCACCAATGGCAAGGTCACCACAGCCACACAGGTGAGGAGTCAGAGGGAGAACCAGCAGCTACTGTGGGTGTATGCAGATGTAGGCATGCTCAGTATGCTCTCACATTGGCTAAAAGGTAACACATAGTGTACTCATTCACCACCTAATGGGCTGAAACCTTCTTCCTACGTACATACATATAGTAACATTGATGCCAGGCAACACTCACAGTCTTTACCTACCAAGTAATAGCTGTGTACTGCTAGAATCAGAGTCAACCTTGAACTAAAACTGTTACAACTGCTGGATTTACAAGGTAAGTGTTGAACCTGGCGTGTAATGTTTAATTATACAAATGAATGGCATATCCTTGTATGTTGTTAGTTGATAATGTAAGCGAGTAAAGGTGGGTGAAAAATGTCTTTAATGTGTGACAGCAAAGACTTATGTGACTCGTGTAGTATGCCTCAGGCATCAAAGATTCACATAGCCACACCTCTAAAAAGTACTGATGGGTCACCAAATATCCTACGTTTAGCACCATACTTGTGTACTGCAAAGTCATTAAAGAGAGAAGTTAGAAAGTAATGAGACACATTTCAGTTTCAGACTTCACAACCCTCACAAGATCATTAACAATACTGATGCAGAAATGTTTGATTCTATCAAATGTCTAACTTTATAAGACCAATATAATCAAAGGTATGGTTACCAAATCAACATGTCAAATGCAGATATACTAAGCACTAAGTCATCTAGGTACCTTGAGCATCAGACACAAATGTCATGTATTCCTGAATCCAAAAGATAGAAAACAGGGATATGGCACAGTTATCATCACTTACACAGGGTGTTGTGCATTTGTGGGGTGGGGAGGCAAGAAGCCTTGGCTGACACAAAGGGTCAGTTAGTGTTTGTGAGTAAGAAAGGGAAGCAGGCAGACATTTGGATAAAGTAGCAAATGGACAGTGAGACAAAATGAGCTTTAAGCTTCATGGCTGAACCATGCCACTGTTGTGTGTGTGTGTGTGTGTGTGTGTGTGTGTGTGTGTGTGTGTGTGTGTGTGTGTGTGTGTGTGTGCGTGTGTCTGTATGGGTCCTCTAGGTGAAATTGGTGTGTGAGTGTCTGCATGAATATAGCCAAACTCTGTGCTAGCTCTAAGTCTTGGTATGTCAGACAGGTGTGAGCCGTGCATGGTAGAGGTGGCAGTTCATCATTGTTGTATCTGACCACGAGAACTGGCTCTGCCAGGAGTTGCACTGACACGTTCATACCCACGGTCAGATACACTGATGCTACCTGAATGTGACTGATGTCTGCTGGATGAGCTCCCCTCATGAGGATGCCCAGGACCATGACCCCATGGCCTGCTATGTCTGGGTGTGTATACCTCAACCACTGATGGAGCATTGGAAGTAGTGCCACTATGGGAACTTGATCAGGCATGGCCACCTCAGCTAACTGCAGATAATGTGGCTGCCCTACACCCACGAGGATGCCATCCCCCCCTTCAGCAGATGTTCCATCACAGACACTGCCTGTTCCAATGTGCTATTCATCCAATCCATTAAATCAGGAACAGGGTGGTGGCAGTCATGCTTGTTAGCATGTGCCATAGCTACAATCCTAAACATTTCTTTGGAGGACCTATGGGAATGTGTCTGTGCCTCAATGATGGCTCTAAACATATACTGAGTGCCATGGGAAGACACACATGGATCAGGTGGAGGATGGACAGCAGGCCTCCTCCAAGCACCCCTAACAACCCTCCTGCATGGCACCTCTCCCATACTTTTGCTACTGCCAGAGTCAACAGGCACTGAAGCTGCAGTAACCACACTTCCCTGATCGAGTATCTCACCCTCCACCTGTGCAATACCTGAGGGCTCAATGGAATAGGTTGACGTAGGCCTACTGGCTGTGTCCAATGGAATTACAGGGGATGGCTGAATGTCAACCTTATTGTCAGATTCAACCTCTGCACCCCCCAACTGTGCCTCTGTTTGGTCATCATCATCATCAGAGTCTGCCGATACTCTAACATCAGGTGGTAAGAGTCCGACACTTCCACTGTCAGGATCACCTGTGATAATAAACAACAAACACAGGAAATAAATTAATAGCTACACTACTATAGTCAAATGTATGCTAACAAACTGAAAGTGATGCTACTACTACATACAGTACAGTAATACACACAACAGTCCTGACACCCACATAACGCATATGGATAAAAGTTATATATTTCTTTGAATTGCTCATCACCACTGACAAAGAAGCTATTTGGATTACCATGTGTGGCTGATGCTATGCTTCCCATGGAGGATGGTCCTGGAAGACAGTAAGCAAAAGTTAAGGACGACATCATCACAATTAATAACACAGAGGGAAAAAGGTTTTGCCATTTGTATGTCTATTAACTATACTTTCAACAAGAATTTGGATGACAAGTCCAACCTAAGCCCATAGTTAATCAATCAGAATGTGTTGTTAATTGTAACAATCAGCAATCTCCCCAACCAATTTATTGATAAAAAGAACTAACACGTTGCTGTAAATATTTTTACTATACAAGAATATTTAACAACTGAGATACATAAGCCTATCTGGAAGCTCCTCCTCTGACATACTTGCTGTCCCTGAAACAGTAGTACCAATGTCAACAATATGCTGTTCTGCACTTCCCTGGGAACAGTCTGGATCCCTGACAGTGGACAGGAACTCCTCATTTGCTGTTACTGGTGTATCTGTAGCAGGCCCCCATTGTACCCATCCAATCACAGGCCACTGCAGCTGCCCTCATCCAGCCAGATGAGATCATGTCAGTGGCCTTATGGCACACCTGATTATATGTTCTGCTGAGGCCACCTACTATATACATATCTGCAACTATCTGCTGACAAATTTGCATTCTGCCTGACATATCTCCACATGCCCTCTCAAGCAGAAAGGCATCATGTTGCCTAAAAGCTTCCACAATGACCTCAGGATCACTGAAGGGGGTTTTCAGAGTTGAGATGCCTGGGAGCCATAGTCCTAGGTGATTAAGACACAACTGAAGTATAATACACACAAGTATCACATAACTAAAAAATTCATGTTTCCACGTAAAACAGGAATTTCACTATTACCCACTGAAGAAACATAAAACAGTCAAGATATTTGACATATGAATAACAACTGTGTGGTTGTAATATATTACATTCATACACAAAGCAAGGCTGGATGCAAAGCAAGGAGAGTAACAGTAGCAACATATCTTTGTTTGTGCCAAAACAGAAATGCAGCTTTGCTCCCCCCACCATCAAAAGAACAGGCAAATGACACATTTTGCTGACAAACCATCAGTAAAATGCTAAAAGTGCTATCAAATGAACTGTCCCTGAAACATGTCTACAGATTTAAAACAGAACATTCCATTTTAAGCTATTGCCAATCATTTATTCCTGTGTAATGCCATGACAACATGCCTATGCCATCAGTACACTTCAAAGTAATGCATTCAGATAAAAGTAGCATTTGCTAATTAATATATTATATAATGTTAAACATATTTTCCTTAATGACATTTCAGCATATGCAGTGTATAGCTGAAAAATGCAAGCATACCTTCTCAAGGTCAATGGTCTTCTGTGCAGATATAGTCCAAAGTAATAGCCTCTTCTGTGTTCTCCACATAAATAAGTCTCCTCGCCTTCAGGTTTCCTAGCTACATAGTTACCTTTTTATTCAGGATGGTGAGCATGGTGAGGATGCAAATGAGGTGTGAACTCATTAGAATTGCTGAATCCCAAACACATGGCTCTGTGTAGTAGATGTGAACATAGTGCAGGCACCCCCTTATATGATCATAGGCTCATAGGAGATTGCTAGGCTAATGGTTCTAGGGCCCTTACAAGCCTAGCCAAGAGTGTATCCCCCAAAAAAGAAACCTCAGTCATCACCTGTCACTCCTGTTTGTTGCTAATGGATTGAAGCTGCAAATGATTACTGGTAGGGAGCAGGAAAACACAATAGCAATACAGACTGCCCTACCTCCAGTAGGTGTATCAGGTTAGACTTACAAAGTGTAGACGTAATTTTATCAAGATTGAAAATGTAAGCAAGCAACACACAATTCATAGGTTCTGTTCTTTAACATCCAACCTCTGTTTCATTTGTTGACAGCTGTATATTATTGTCATTTACTATCCTCACACATTTTAAGGACAATGTTATAGAATGCCTTATAGACTGCATGATTCAGATTACTGGCCAGATAAGACAAGAATGAGCAACAAACACAGACAAGTAAGGCAGAGCTGTATTTTTGCAAACAATGGTCATCAATGGATGTGTGATCACTCAGTGCACCACAAATTAAATGAATACATGTACAAATAACTGTCATATGGTTTGTTAGTACTGTGGATGATATCGCAGTTGGTTGTATGCAGAATTATTTCAGTTCCCTGTTGCAAACTTGTTTGTGTGGCAAAGAGGTATAAGTTGTCCTTACTGTGTTCTGAAGGTTCATTGGAGTGAGATTTCAAATCTAGACCTATCTAAAAATATTTCATGTGTACAAACATTTTGCAGTGTTTATTTCATAGATTGTTTTATTTACTTCAGTTACTTTTCCATTATTTGCCAATATTTGCATGGTGCATGGCTCAATACAAACAAGAGAAACAGGGAAAATGAATTTCAGGTTTGACTGTGCTTATTTCATTTGCACAATGCTTAGCAGTGCACAAACCAGGACTAGTAGCCCACGCAGGAAGCAGACAAAACACTTGAAGACAGGGTGTCTGTAAAAGTGTAAAGGTCAAAAAGGTTACCATTTTTGCTTTCCATCATGCAATGCTGCTAAGCGACATTGCACAGTGAATAGCAAGATTCCCCAACAACTGCAGCCATCGAACACCTGCAGACAGGACTCAGACAGTCAATAATTAAAAATGGATGCATTCAATTAATTATTTTGGGCACCATGCAAACACTCTAAGCAGCACTTCATGGTGGTTAACACAGAGAACTTAAGAATGAGTAGGAAATTATGGAAGTGTCATGTAACTAGGTAGCAGGTGTAAATCTAGGGCTGGAATGCAGATTGTCCTGGGTTCTAATACAGGATATGAAACCTATTTTTGAAGTTGTGACAGTGCAGTTTATAGCAATGAACTGAAAAATATACAAGGGTTATTTCAATATTCTTGTGGCAATGGGTGTAAGTGTAGGATTGCCATGCCCATGGTCCTGGGTTCTAATACAGGATATTCCCATTATATTCATTCTCACATATAGCACTTTATATAGTGGATCTTGTAGATCACTGTGTGTGATACACCTTTAAGAAGATTTCCAGTGAGTCAGCACATGCATATGAGTACTGAGCACATTGAAGCAAGAGTGCCATTTTGAGTGAGTAGCCAGAGTGTGAGCATGCAAGTATGTAGTCAGTCAGTTTGTTACATAGTTTAAGTTTAATGTTCCTGCCTAAGTTTAATGTTCCTGCCATACATCCTGATGTATTTATATACAATATACTATTGAAACAAACACCCAAGCCTCAACATCTTCTTAATGCACATAAGAAGAGTAACATGGTGTCAGAATGGGATCCAGAGTTACAGCCATGAGGCAACCAGTTAAAGTTGGAGGACTATACATGAGTGGATCATCCCTACTGCTCAAATGACTCTCAAAACAGGTCAGAAACAAATTCCAGGTACTAAAACGTGCCTAAATGATTTATTTTGCTATAAATATAAAACAAAGCACTCAGAGTGCTCAAAATAAATTTCTTGTTAAGCAAAGTATCTGAAACTGTGACATATTGATAAAAATATTAAAAATAATTACAAACATTTTAAACAATATCCAAATTGCATAAAATGTACAAAAAAGGGAAAACAACTACTAAAGTTATTCAAAATATCTGAAGTGTGCAAAGTTTTTGCAAATGTGTGAAGTATTACAGTGCAGTTATTTCACACAGTAAAGTCATTTGAAAGAATATTTCACAAAGTACAGCTGTTTCAAAGCATATTTAGCAAAGTGCAGTTATTTCAAAGCATATTTCACAGGGTACAGTATTTTGAAGAGTTTCTTGTGCATTTGAATATTATTACAAGCACCTGGTGTGTGAATGTTTGTACATAATTACAAGGGCCATTTTGCATTGTGTTTTGCTATAATCTGTGGGCATGGCAAAAGGGTTTTGCAGACCCACACCACTTGTGTTTGATAACAATGTTGCTGAAAATTGGAGAGTGTTTGAGCAAGAATACAATATTTTCATACAGGCTGCTTTTTCTGACAAAGAGGCACATACAAAACCATTTATTCTGCTTAATTTATCTGGTTCAGAGGCCATTGAAAAAGAGTGTTCATTTGTGTATGCACCTGCTGTGTATGCAGGGGAGGGGGAAGACCGCCACATAGCGATACCGGTTGAAACAAGGGAAGACCCTGAGTACTTAAAATGTAAATTTAGAAAGATGTGTAACCCCCAAATAAATATTACAATGGAGAAGTGCTTATTTTACACAAGGGATCAAAAGCCTGGTGAAACTCTTGCAGCATATATAACTGACTTCAGAAATAAGGCTCAAATGTGCAGGTTTGGTGAACTGAGAAATGAGTTGATAAAAGACAGGCTTGTGTGTGGTATTAGTAATGAAACGGTGAGAAATATTTTGCTTTGAAACAGTTATAAGGGTCGACCATGGTGGTGCAGCAGTTAGCATTGCTGCCTCACAGCCTCACAGCAAGAGATTCTCCGGTTCGATTCTCGGCTGAGGTGCCTTCTGTGCAGAGTCTGCATGTCCTCCCTGTGGTTGTGTGCGTTCCTCCGGGTGCTCTGGTTTCCTCCCACATCCCAAAGACATGCTGTAGGTGGATCGGACACTCTAAATTGGCCCTTTGTTTGAGTGTGTGCGTATGTGTGCCTTCTGTGGAAGGTTGGGCGCCGGGCTGGCAACTCGACACTGTAAAACTCCACTGCCAATCATGAGCAGACAGGTGATCTGCTGTGGTGACCCCTAACCAGGAAAAAGACGAAAGAAGAAGAAGATTTGACTTTGAATAAAGCCATTGAGATTTGTCAGATATATGAGCTTACAGAAAAGCACACAAGTATGTTTACAAATGAGAATAACTGCAGAAGGCACATTGCAAAGCTCACATTGATAGTATGCAGCACAAGGTTAAAAGAAATGGGCCCAAGCACATGGCAGCTACTGCAGGTCCTGTAACAGTCCCTGGGAAACCCAGAGTCTTTCCAGCTTATTCCAGAGCATGCTCAGTGTAGCATAAGGGGGAGTCAGCAAAGTCAAAACAAGTGCCCCCACTTAGCATTATTGCCAAATGTCGTAATTGTGGTGGAAATCATGAGCCCAAAAGAGAAAAGTGCTTAGCTTTTGGTCAGCAGATCATTCTTGCAAAAAGTATAATCATTTCAAAAGGTTTTGTAAATCAAATAAGGCACATTCATTTATTAAAAGAGGCCATTCCAAGAGGCAACTTAATCAATTGGGAAGCTGTGACCCTACTTTTTATGTTGATGGTGTATCTGTGCTTGGTGAAACAGTTAATGCAGTAAATTTGTGGGCAAAGGATGAAATCTTTTTTACTGTCTGGATTAATGGGAGTCCAGTAGCGCTCAAAGTAGTTACTGGCTCAAAGTGCAATGTTATGTCAGAAGAGACACTTGCTACAGTAAAAGCTGTAGAACAACTTGATTTGACAAACTGTGTGACGCTTGTTGCTTATGGTGATGAAGAGATTCAAACCAAAGGCTCAGTAGTGCTTTCATGTTACTCTGCTGGGAAAGAGCTATGACTTGCAATTTTTTCATAGTCAAAAGACATGTGCAGTCATTATTAGGCCTCAGAGATAGTTTGAACACGGGACTGCTTTCACTTAATAAAGAAGTTCACCAAGTAAGCCTGCATGACAACAGCTAAAATTTCACCCAAACTATTTTTTCTGAGTATGCTGATATTTTTGCAGACAAACTAGGCAAACTACCAGTTGTGTACTTCACGAAGTTAAACCCAGAGGTCAGTCCAGTTATCAGTCCAGCATGGAAAGTTCCAGTAGCTGTGCAGAACAAAGTCAAAGCTGAGCTAGACAAAATGGTGCAGCTAGGAGTAATTTGTCCAGTAGATGGACCTACTGAATGGGTATCCGCCATGGCAGTAGCTCATAAGAAAAGCTCAGATGATATCAAAATATGTATTGATCCAAGAGATCTGACCAAAGCATTGAAAAGGCCTTATCATGCAATGCACACATTCAAAGAGGTTGCTGCTGTCATGCCAAACACCACTGTTTTTTTCGGTCTTAGATGCAAAGAGTTAATTTTGGCACTTTTTGCTTGACTGACAATCTTCGTTGTTAACCACATTCGGTACACCATTTGGAAGATACATATTTCTGAGAATGCCCTTTGGAATCATTTCTACCAGTGAAGTCTTTCAGTGTGCAATGGAGCAAATTTTTTCAGGCTATCCCTGTGCTATTATAGTAGATGATATTCTAGTAGGAGGCTATAGTGAAGTCGAACATGACAGAAACTTCAAGGAAGTTCTGGAAAGAGCAAGTGAAGTGAATCTTAAGCTGAATCCTCAGAAGTGCAAGTTCAGGCTACAAGAAGTTACTTATGTAGGTCACTTGTTTAACAGTTCAGGCTACGACCACATCCTTCAAAGCAAACAGTAATTCTCAAGATGCCAGCTCTAGATAATGTCCAAGCCCTACAATGTTTTCTTGGCATGGTCAACTATCTAGGCAGTTTCAATCCAGATCTAAGTCAATTTTCAGCTCTCTTAGCAGAGCTGACATGCAAAGATGTAATTTGGTCATGTCAGAACAGCAGCAAAGAGTATATGATGTCCTGAAACAAAAAATTGCTAGTCCACCCACTCTCAGCTACTATGATGTTCAATAACCAGTTACTCTTTTCTGTGATGCTTCTACGTTTGGTCTTGGTGCAGTGATTTTTCAAGACGGTAGACCAGTAGTCTGTGCATCGAGAACTCTTACCCAGACTGAGATGCACTAAGCCCAGATTGAGAAAGAGCTTTTGGCAATTGTGTTTGCATGTTCAAAGTTCCATGATTATATTTATGGTCGACCTATCCAGATTGAAACTGACCACCAACCTCTAATTAATATTTTGAGAAAGCCTATACATACAGATCCAGCTAGACTGCAAAGTATGATGCTCAAAATGTAAAAAGTACAATTTCCGTCTTGTTTACAGAAAAGAAAAACTTCTTTATCTTGCTGATACTTTATCCAGAAAAAACACAGAACAGCATAACAATGAGCAACTTGATTTTGAGGGCATGGAAGTGAGAAATTTTTCTTCCACATGTCTTGATGAGCTCAGAACTTACACAGCTTCAGATCTAATCCTCCAGAAGCTCAACCACTTTATCTGTCAAGGATGGCCTTCAAAGCAATCTTTTTTGCCAGTAGAAGTGCAACCTTATTTTCCTTACAGAGATGAGATTTTTTTCAGACAAAGGTGTCATCATGAAAGGTCCTAAAGTGATTGTTTCAAAATCCTTGCAACAAGAGTGCATTCATATTTTGCATTGTGGCCACCCAGGAACTGAGTCTAACAAACGAAAGGTGAGGGATCTAGTATGTTGGCCTTCTGTGTGAAATGATATTGAGAAATTACTTTCATCTTGTTCAGTATGTAATAGTACAATGTGCATCTACAAAAAGAACCACTTCAGTTGAGCCAGATTCCTGAATTACCTTGGTCGACAGTAGCCACAGATATCTTTGAGTGGAATGGTCAGCATTACTTGGTGTTAGTGGACTCTTATTCAAATTGGTTTGAGATTGACTTGCTTACTAACCTAACTTTCAATACTGTTATTACTGTCAACGTAACATTTTTCTGTCCATGGTAGTCCGCACAGAGTTATTTCTGATAATGGTGCACAGTTTACTAGTCAGCACTTCAAGAGATTTGCAGAAACGTGGGACTTTGTTCACATTACGAGTAGTCTTGAATACCCTCAGTCAAACGGCTTGGCTGAACATGCAGTTCAAATTGCACAACAGCCGTTAAAGAAATCCAGACATAGTTCATAGGTTCATAGGTTGGTACTAGGCTATCGGCTAGCCATAACAATTCCCTGGCTATTTCTTCCCACACTATTTACTTCCCTGGACCCCTGTCTAGCAGGGCAAATGATGTGAATTTCCTTTCTCCCATCCAATCATCAAGGTTCCTTTTGAAGAGGACCAAAGAGGCGCTCTGCTTGACATGTATGGGCAGTCTATTCCACAGTCTGGGGGGTCTCTGGGTCAGGAACCTATCCCTCCAGCATGTTTTGTTTATTGTGATGACAAGATTTAAATCCCTCGAGTGTGTGGCTCGGAGGGATTGGGATTTCTTTAAGTGTAGCATGTCCAACAGCTCTGGGTTTGACATGGCCTCGTATGTTAAGCAGAGATCGCCTCGGAGTAGACGATATGCAACAGAGTATAGCTGGAGTTTTTTAAGGTGGTCAGCAAACGGCATCTGCTTTAGGCCTGTCATTCTTTTAGTGAGGTATTTCTGCGGCCTTTCCAGTTGTTGCAGTTGTTTTGAGAGGTACATACCAAATGGGGCGTTGTATTCTATAATGGGTCTAATGAGGGATGAGTACAGTGGGACAATGACCTCCTTTTTTTGGATGAAAAGCCCTTAGTGATGAGGTGTGCCACATAGAAGGATTTCCTGACTGTTGTGGCGATGTGGTTATTGAAGGTGAGACCACTGGCCACCTGTGTCCCTAAGTCTCTTATCACACTTTCGGCGTTTAGTGTACTGCCACCTATGTGATAATTCACGGGTACATATTTTTTCCCAAAGGGAATAACTATACATTTCTTGGCATTGAGCTTGAGCACATGGCTCTGGCACCAAGCATCTGTTTCTGTAAGGCCCTTTTGTAGAATATCCACATAATTTGGGGATTCAATAATGGCTCCCAGTTTGCAGTCATCTGCAAACTTTGTTAGCCAGAGTCCCTTAGTGTTGGCCTGTACTTCAGAGAAGTAGATGCCAAACAAGAAAGGTCCCAGGACCGAACCCTGAGGTACTCCACTTGTCACTTGTCTGGAGCTGGATTTGGAGTCAGCTACTTTTACAGTGTGGGTTCTGTCAGTAAGCCAGTTGGCAACCCATCGAGTGACGTAGGGATTAATGCCCAGCTTAGTAAATTTATCTATGATTCCAGAGTGGGGGATGGTGTCAAAGGCCTTGGCAAGGCCCAGATAGGCTGTGTGGACTGCCTTACCCTCATCCACGGCTCTGGAGACTGATTCGAAGAAGTCAATAAGGTTCAGGAGACAAGATCGGCCCTTCACAAACCCAAACTGGGTGGGGTCCAGTGTTTTAAGGTTGCCAATGTCTTTGTTTATAAGTTCCATGATAATACGTTCCATGGACTTCCAGAATAGGCTCATAAGACTGATGGGGCAGTAGTTCCCAGGATCCAAGGGGGATCCCCCCTTGTGGAGTGGGATAACTGTAGCTGTGCACCACTCAGTGGGCATGAAGCCTGAGGTGAGGGTATGATTAAACATGACACTTAGGTGAGGTGCCAGTTCATGACAATACCAATGTTTTTCTCAACTTGTTAAATCTCAGAAACATTCTTTGTGATAATCATATTGGTTCACCTGCCCAGAGACTTGTGTCAAGACAAACCAGAACAACACTACCAATCAGCAGTAATTTATTGGCTCCATGTGCTAAGAACAACAAAGCAGTAAAAGCCCAACAGCTGAAGAAGTGTTTGTCCCAGAAGTCTTACTATGATAAAACCAGCCAACCACTCAGTTCATTGAAAAAAAGGGGAGATAGTGAGGATGCAGATGTCAAAAGGTTTTGATCGCATCAGATTTGTGAAAAGTTTGTGTCAAGAGTGAAGATCGTACATTGTGAAATTACAAGGAGTGAAATTCAGATGTAATCTGAAGCATTAGTTACCAGTGTTTGAACCAGTACTCAGTACTGTTCACAAAAATATCAATTACACTACATAAATTAATAACAAATGTGTGATATGCAATGCACATCAATCTGGTAACATGCATAACTAGAACTATCGTCACAGTTGAACATGCCTATGCATCCATCAGCTGACCCTGGGAACTATTGACCCATAAGTCTAACTAGCCTTACCTGCAAGGATATGGAAAGAATCATCATGGACCTTATCCCCAAGGACATATGCGACCTTCCAACTCTTGACCTGATTCACTTTGGTTTCATCAGGGTAGATCTTGCTTATTAAACCCAGTGGACTTCTTTGAGAATGTCACCAAAGCCATGAATGAGGGAAAAACAGTACATACCACCTATCTTGATTTAGCCAAGACCTTTGATACAATCTCTATCCAGGCATCATAGACAAACTCTCCCATCTGGGGATTAACCCATACATTACTAGATGGGTAACCAACAGGTTCACTGACAGAATGCATACTGTCAAAGTTGGGGAGTTCATCTCCACCAGTAGACCAGTTTCCTGTGGAGTACCACAAGGATCTGAGCTGGGTTCTCTACTGTTTGGAAACTATTTATCTGAAGTCTAGGTGAAGGTAGATGGTCTGTGGTTTACCAACTTTGCAGATGACTGTAAACTGGGCGCAATCATAAAGAGTCTCCCAATAAAGTAAACATATTACAGAAAGGGCTGACGCAGATAAATGATTGGTGCCAAACCGATGGACTGAAACTTAACGCAAAAAATTGCCTCATTGTCCTCTTTGGTGAAGAAGTAGCCCCTGCTAATAATGATATAGATAGCACTTCTCTAAGCTCAAGCTCAGTGGGGTGAGATGTAGAAACACGGGTTGATAGCAATCGAAACTTTGATCACCATGTGTCCATAGTGGTAAGAAAAGCAGTCTACATTGTGCACCTCATAAATAATGGCATCACATCCAAGACCAATGAGGTAATAGCTCTGCTGTACTATACCCTTATCAGACCACTAACTGAGTACAATGCTCCCTTATATATGTATCACACCAGACACCTGCAGCAACTGGAGAAACCACATAGGTTTATGACCAAGAGAATCCAGGGCCTCTAAAACATGACATACATGAAAAGACTGAAAGCCCTGCCAGTGTACTCAGTATCTTACAAGCTGCTGAGAGGCAACCTTTGCCTGGCTTAGAGAACAGTCTCAGATCCTGCTTTAATCAAAATGCTGGGCATCCACTAATCAAATGGGACAAGAATACCTTGCTCCAGGGATCTCAACCTAGCCTGTGACATGAAGAGAACATGCTAGAGAGACAGATATATTTCCCAGCAATTGCCACTCCTCTGGAATAGGCTCCCACTCCATGTGAAGCATAGCTCCTCTATGACCCTATTCAAGCACAACCTTTACACCTGAATGGGTGACCATAAATTCACTATGTCTGTCATGGACAGAGGCAATCAGTGCTGATCACAAAATTGCTTGGATAACAATGACCATCTAACTGTGGTCAATACGGGTACTTGTGTTTTCACATGGCTAAGCTTGTAAAGGCCCTAGGGCCATTAGCCTAGTAACGTCCTATGAACCTATGAACCTGTGCAGGCCTCTCAGCATTTTCTCTCCAACATCCACTGTTGATGTCAGCATCTTTCATTGCATTTCAACATTGCTTGATTCAGACATATACATTTCCCTGTGTTTGTCAGTACATTGTCTGAGTGCCCTGTTTGGATTATGGTATCACTGCTACAGCTGCTGGTACTCTTTCAATACAAGTATCTGATTTGGAAGTATTCCCCTGGAGTCTGCTGCTGAGAGGATGACAGACTAAGACAAACTACATAAAGCAATAGTAACAGAAAGTACTGGGTCACATCAGAGGCTTGGGAGGTCATTGTTAAGAAACTGAGAAATGTAAAATTTAGCATTAAATACCATAAGTTCAGGTTATGCTATAACAGAATAACTATGCAAAGATAACCACGCGAGCAGCCAGAATGCATTACAAATTGAATATTTTACTGTGCACGTTTTAAGAAATGGATAGATTGATCTAAACTCTGGAGGAATGTTTTTTCTTTAGAAATAATTCCTGGGAAATGCTATTCAGAAGTGAAGAGATATATGAGGGAACAGTTTTAGTGGCACACCAGGTTGTGATTTGTTTGATGTCTGCTGTCATGCAAAGTTGACTAAATAGTTGAATCTAGCTAAGCTGGAAATGTGAGACTGTAACCCACTGAAGGAGGGGAGATGGGAGGAGTAACTTGGCCAGGAAATGAAACTTGAAAAACAGCTCCTTGTGAAAACTTTTTTTTTTTATCTCAGTAGTTTGTTGACGCTTTTGCAAGTTTCTTTCAGAGAATATGTAGCACATCAGTAGGAACAACATTTGTAAAACTCAGTGCATACCAGTCAATCACACATGAGCTGTAGATTCTCAAATCTGGCATTTTTTATAGGTGATCCATTCTAAGTGAATGGAAGTCTAGTCTGACAAATGGTAGGGCTATTTTTTCTCACAATCTATGCATTATGGGACAGATTTAGCTTTCCAAAGGAATCACAATGTCTGCCCCCATGAGGGCAGACAAGAGTAAAAAAAATAAAGAAAATTAGGAAGGAGTAATTATTTTGCTGCAGGCAGTTTTGGGAGATGCAGTAAATCATGGCAAGATAAAAAATATGTTTTTTTTTTTCATCATTTGCCCATAGTGGTCTTTGCAGTCCTTTAAATACTGAATTCTGTAGTCTGTGTGCTTATATAGGTAGGGTTTCTGTCCTCACTGCAGTCATCTGTGTGTGTGTGTTTGTGTTTATGCACTTGCTTGACATTAGAGAGAGCCTTTTACACCAGCATGTCAGACACTGCTATTATCAAATTCTCCTCTCCAGACACTGTTGATGTCATCACCTATATCTGATTTGTGGATCTGCTCTATTCCCACCAGGGCAGGGTCAGAGACTGGCCTGGAGGCCAGGCAGAAGTCACCCTCATCCTGTATGCTATAGATTATGGTGACGTGGCTTTCAGTCTATCTACGTATGTCATGGCATGATTTGTAGGCCATATGTTTTCTTAGTGAGAGGCTCCTGTGATCTCTCCAGCTGCTGCATGTGTCTGGTGAGTTATATACAAAAGGAAGCATTATACTCTATTAGTATTAGTGTTCTGATGAGGTTTGAGTACAGCGCTGTTGTATAATCCTCAGATCTCAATATGACAGCATGACTTATGATGTATACAACATAGGCTTTCAAGGATCTATATCATAACAACAAAGTTGCAAAACTTCAAATGTTATAATATCGAACCCAAAACCACGAAAGCTAAAAAAAACCCGAAGACTGAGAACAGCGATTTATTTTCCTTGGGAAAAAAAATCGCTGTTCCAACACAAAAAAACAAAACACACAAACACTACAAACTATTTCTAATGTTGGGGGGGGCTTCACCCCCCACACCCCCCAACCTGGGGGGCTGTGTCCCCTCACACACCCTACTTAAATATATCAACTCCGAGATCGCACCACAGTGGAGGAAATAGCGAAGCCGCAGAAATGGCCCGTGGAATGCTTGCCCTGGGAAAGAATTTGATGTTCCGTGGCTTTGCTGTTGTCAGTCTTTGAGATTTTGGGTTCGATATTATAACATTCAAAGTTTTGCAACTTCAATGTTATGATATAGACCCAGCTTTCAATACCACTATGGACACTTGGTGGTCGAAGTTCAGATTGCAGTCTATATGTGTTTCCAGCTCTTGCATCACTGGGTTGAATTCAGCACAGCAGGAGTGTTGTCAATGCTGTAATTAGCAGGGAATTCCACTTTGCAGAAGGACAAAATAAATACACATTTTTGCATTTTTTTTGTAGACCATGTGGCTTTCTCACCAATCGTTTGTCTGTGTTAGGCCCTCCTGCAGTATGTTATCATCATTGCTGGACTGAATGATTGCAGCCAATATGCAAGAATCAGCAAATACGATAAGCCAAAGGCTGTGTACTTTAGCCTGAACTATCGAGAAATAGATCTGAAACAGTAAAGGGCCAATCACAGATCTGTGGGGTACTTCAATGGTGACAGCTGTACTGGTATAGGTTGATTCACCAGCTCTCACAGCATGTGTTCTATCAATGAGCCAATTGGTTACCCATCTAGTGACATAAGGGTTAATCTACAGCTGGGAGAGTTTCTCAATGATACCTGAGTCGGGTATTGTGTCCAAACCCTAAGCCAGATCAAAATAGGCAGTATGCACTGTCTTTCATTCACCCAGGCCTATCACACAGAATCAACAAGCTGTAACATCACAGATTGCCTATGCCATGACTCAGCACATACACCTTCTTGACATGGTTGAATACACATTTCGACACACCCGCCACACAGACTATGCTCCTGTAGAAGGGTATACATCAACATGCATCCATCTGAGTTGGGAGAACAGCACCTGATGCATGTATAGACACATCCTGACTCCACATCTTTGAGGTAGACCAAAATGTCATCATGGACCTGTTCTAAACAGACACTAGTAATAGCCTGCAGTGTGCAACAGATCTGTGTGAGCTGTCAATGCCACATCATGTTACATCTGTTAGATGTCCTCGAAGAGGTCATCAAGGGCATGCATGATGACAACACTATCATCTTTTTTAACTTGACAAGCACAAGGCATTTGACACAAATCCACACTGAGGTATTCACTCAATGGTGTCAGATGTGGCTATAAATACCTATATCACTAAGTGGGTAGACCACTGGATCACATAAGCGACATCTAAATATGTTGAAATGTGTAAAATGACCTATATCTTAGGTGATCAGGTCCATACATGAGGGCTGTCTGCTAGGTCCTTTCCTGTCCATTATGTAAGTCAAAGACATCACGACTGACATACACATCCTGTATCCAAACAGCTGTCTGAAGGACTACAGATTGTTGGCACATTGACTCCATCTGTGATATTAGTAAAGTATAGACAATGTTAACACACACCAAAGACAGTGTCAGGTCAGTGTGCATGATTACCCTCATATATTTCTGACATGTCATAATAGTTGTATGAGTGTGTTTGGCAGAACCATCTCTGATCACTCAGAATCACATATATTATGTCAGAGACATGGGATTACTGGTGGTATTCTGATATTGTCCATGATTGTGTGTGCTTATTTTACTGTTGTCCATGAGCGTTTACCTGTGTCCCACTTGTTGGAGACTTCTGCTGAGACTACACTCATATTTAGGCAAATCAGTTTGCACAGCTTCACAATATGCACCCTACCCCAATTGTATATAACATCTCTGATAGATGTCCTCTGCATTGTTCATGTAAGAATGCATGATGGTCACATAATACACATCTCCACTGTGCAGTCTGTATTGTACCATATTGATATGTGATTGATTTTCCTGCTGCAACTGTCTTCCATTGATATGCCTTCCTCTGCTGTACATTAGGTTGTTTCACCTGTTCTTTTTCCTTATGTTCATTCCTAAAGTTCACCTGTATGTCCCTATTCAATACACACACTTCACCTGAGTGTTTACTTTACATAGCAGTCCATGTACCCTTACAGATCATTTACACAACTTCTGTACAGAATGCCTAGAATGGGATATCATAATACTCTGCACTGTATACACTATCCTGTATTCTGTTTGGACTATATACATAAGCCCTGGTAATCATCATGGCATTCTGTGCAATCCTGCTAAACTACTGTGCTCTGAGGTAAACAGGTTTGCTATTCATGTTGCTTTATATGGTTTCCTGGTCAGCAACACTGTTGCCAGCCATGCAAACGTATTTGTTTATGGTTAAACACTGTGCGCAGCATGAATATGTAATTAGTGATGCTGCTCACCATGCATCAAGGCGCACACACGAAGCCTGCACAGAGTTTACTGAATCCCAGGGAATGACTTGTTTTTTTTAATGATTACCAGAAGAGTTATGTATGTGTTTGGCAGTACTGTGTGTATGTCAAAAGATAAAAATTGGTGATATTGTTTTTAGCAAGCACACACACACACACACACACACACACACACACACACACACACACACACACACACACACACATATATATACATGCACACACATATGTATACACACACACACACACACACACACACACACACACACACACACACACACACACACACACACACACACACACACACTCATGCATGCACTTAAGCATAAGGCATAGCAATACTAGTTTTATACTGGTATCAGCAAATGTAACACATTGTGAGGCACTACTTCTGCTTTGTCAAACCAATGACTATTGTTTAACAGTGATTAAACAACAGTAGGGTCTCTGTACCCATCAATTCTAGGAAAAAGAAAAAAAGAGAGAAAGAAGTCAAACAAGCATCCCTGATGGAGTGGCATGTTAGTCAGCTTCCTAGTTGCCTGTTCCTAAGGCTGGCCATTCCTATGTACCACAATGTAGTCAGGTCTCACAGAGGACCATTGTCACATGCACTGACTGATTTTTAACTGACACTCTACCACACTATGAGAAGCCTCTGCACCACATTATGGTAAACAGTAGCCACTCCCACAAGGGGCCTACAGTACAGGCAAACTTTTAGGCATGTTGCAGTAATGTTGTTATAATAAGCTTCTTTACCACATCCAAATAGCCAGTCCCATAGAAAACCACTCATACACAGACAGATGAAGACAATGACTAGAGTTTAGTAACAACATTGTTATGTTACAGCAAAATTCTGTACCGCATCAAATTAGCCAGTCAACCAGAAGACTGCTTGCACTCACAGTCAGCTAGATTCACACAGAAACATACAAACTCACTCACAGTCACATGTCCTATATACCAACCCACACAGCCACGTGCATCCACATACAAACACACACAAAACCTCACACAAACCCGAACAGAGTCACAAACCCTCAAAGAAATGCACCCCCAGACATACACAACCAGTCATCATAGACAAAGCCACATATTGCCCATATTCACTGACATACAAATCCTCAGATACACAAATCCCATACAGGTAGGTTAGAAGGAAAAAATTGACAGTACACTGGCATTCAAAGGTCAGAAATTTGACACTGAAAAAATAGTTGTTCAGTACCAAAGGAGCATAGCTGTCTACCTTCTTGTCCTATAATGTAAAACATTACCTCTCATAATATGGAGCAAATAGGTAAAATATAGAACACTTGCTAAAAGGTTCCACTAGGATGCTCACACCATGGTTGATAACTTTTTCATACTTAAAAAGTTCTTTCATTTAGTTATTAAGATTCAGTATTGTTTATCATGAATGTCTGTTAAAAATGTAACAATAAATGTGTGACAGACCCTTTTAGTGGGTTACAGTGTAAAACATGCATACCTCCAATTGTCCCTGATTTTGTCTCAAAATTTGCCCTGCTCCTCATGCATTCTTTTTTTTCCAGTAAATTCTTGATAATTATAGTCAGTCAGTAATGCTAAATATAAGACTTTCAAGCTTCATATTGTTTGGAAAATGCATGCTAATGCAAAACTTGTTGTTCTGTTCAAAATGGGGATCGGGTAAAGGAAGTGGAATATTTGGGGGCTCCATATCCAAATGTCGACACTTGTAATGCCAAGTATTGATACACTGATAAAAAAGATCCATAATCCCAGAGAACAGCGAATCTCAAACATCTCTTTTATCCTTTAAACTTCTTTTTTCAGGGTAGCAAGCTCCCCTGCACCCCCCACACACCTCAAATGTGTGTGTGTGTGTGTGTATATATATATATATATATATATATATATATATATATATATATATATATATATATATGTATATATATATATATATATATATATATATATATATATATATATATATATATATATATATATATATATATATATATATATATATATATATATATATATATATATATATATATATATACACACACACACACACACACACACACACACACACACACACACTAACCCCGAGATCTCCATACCTCAGAGGAAAGGGAATATTCTGAGAAATGGCCATCTCGGACTTAATATATGTAACACCAATTTTTCTGCCATTCAGTCTCCGTGTTTCGACATTTCAAATAGTTACTGTATTTGAAAAGAATTCAGTTGCCTGCCTTCACCCCTTCACCAACATCACCCATAATCTTTTCTGTCAAAGCATCTTAGCTACAGTTGCAGGCCCTAGGATGTAACATTATTAAAATCACACAAGTGCGCAAGATTACATATAAGTACAAAAAATATGTACCAAGTCTAAAATAATGTGAGGGATAGGTCAAAGTCCTAAAATAGGAACAGATTTTAAAAAAGAAGTAAGTTATTAAAATGATATGATTTATGTTGGCATGCAGTTTCTGAAGGATTTGAAGTCTGCATCTCAAATGTTTACCATTATTTAATTACTTCAGAATTAATGGTTTGCCATTAAACCACGCATATTATGAAGAACAGACCAAAAATATGATGCAAAAATCTGGACTTTATGTGAAAATCTGGACAGTTGAGAGATAAGTAAACTGACCAATCAAAAGAACATAGCTTCTAACCTCAAATAATGTGTTGCTTGTCTGATGAAACATTGGGGTATCATCCATAACTACTCCATCCAGAGTTTTGAGTAAATCAGCCATATTATACTGGAAAATCTCAGGTTCTGAGGTTTTACCAAATGGCAGTCTTTTGAAATAGGTATAAAGAAAGTTGTCAACTTTTGGTTTCCATTTCTAATGCTATTTGCAAGAAACCACTAGAAACACTTCTGTGTTAAATGTCTTTGGTACTATGTCTTCTAATGTAGCTAATATAAACCTTTCACACACAACAGTATCATTGAGCTTTTTAAAAATCAATGCAGATCTTTCCCCAAAAATTCTTTTTCATTAAAAAATTCAGTCATTTCAGTATATCATTCAATAATACCAACGTTTTCCATTCATTACAGTTCTGCTTCTACTTTTAACAACAGAGGAAATGCACCCTTCCCAGTATAGTTAAAGCATATGGGACAGCTTTCGGTTTTAGTTTGATTTTTACTGGCTCACAGTTAAGCAAGCCAACTTCAACAAATGCGTCCAAACTAACTTCATTTCATATTACAACTAAGCCCTTTTCACATACAACAGGTCTGCTGAGCAGAATAGTTATGTAAAGACCATAAAGCACGTAAACCCAAAACTCAAACTTGTACCCCTCCCTCTCAGATATGGCTAAAAAATTGCCAATGCAGATGAGCTTGCCTGCCGGGCTATAGATTTCAGTCTCTACCTCGTACAATTGTATACACTTCAGGAAACTTCTTTATGTAGTGCAAGATATCACAGTAATATCCTGTGTCTGTTTCAAAACCCGCAACTGTTCCATGAATAAGAATTTTGATCAGTCGGTTTCTATATCTGCTATAACAGAAACTGGAGACAGGAAGAATGCTTTCTGTGTATTACTTTTAGTTTTATCAGTATATTTCTGAACCAGCTTCTTTAATTTGCTTTGTCTTACAAACAACAACAAAATAGCCCTGTCTCTTAAGTTTCTTACACCTTCTACCACATGCAGCAAGCACCCTGCTCTGCTTCATTATGAGAATGAACATGTCTCCTGCATTTGCCTGGCTTGCTCTCACCCATCTTCACAAACATTGATCTACCCTGAGTAGCATTAAGCCTTTTATTTATACCAGCCATTAAATTTGTGGTTTACTTCACAAACATCAACAACTGACATATCTAAATTACTATTTTGTCTTTTTACCAATTCAGTCTCTCTGGCTATTTGTTTTATTTATTAATTTATTTATTTATTTTGTATTGCCTTTTCTAAAGTTAGAGTAACTTCAATCTGTAACTTTGTGATACTTTTACATCAGCCAACCCAATCACAGTTCTGTCTTTATTTATCTTTAGTGCCATTAAAACAATTTTCTGCCAGTTTATACACTCATCTCACAAAGGCTTCCATCCACTTATCGTTTGCTTGTATACAACTGTGAAATCATAGTTTCTGATGTATTATATTTATTTTGGCACAAAATATTCATTGAGATTGATAATTATTGACTCATGGGTGACATAACACGCTGGCCCTCTGTAAGTGCAACAGACTGTATATGGCCTGGGCCTCTTGGTACAAGAGCATACAAACGTATATTTACCTGGCTTTGTTTTTCTGATTCTTTACCTAATTTCATTCTTACTCACAATTGTGTGATCTCTGTCTCCAGGCAGTTCAGTAAGATGGTTTCAAGAGTCAAAGGCTATGGCATGTTAAATCTTGTCATAGTAGAAGAAAATTGGTATTCTAACATTAGTTTAAATGTGATATAAATGGTGACTTTGTAAGGTACTATAATGATTTTCAGTAGCAGCGATTAACTCTTGAGTGCTTCAAGTCATTGTATAATAAGTTTTTTTTTCATTTTGTTCACTTTGTTCATTGCAGAAACATATTCAGGATATTGGAGGCTGTTAAGGAGAAATGGAAGACAACATTCAAAGGTAAGGAGTGATCATGGAGGAACACATTTATTGTATTGGAGGAGGGTTACTGAAGCTGGAACAGAAAAACATGGCAGTAATACTGGTAAATTGAGTGTTGAGACTTATGGCTAAGAATTAGGAACAAGTAAAATATTGGAGGAGATAAGACATGAAAAGATTAAAAAACTGCATTTACAGCTGTTCTGAGGAAGATGATTAAAGAATATAAGTGAGTGGATGGGAGAAAATTAGAAGTTGTGTACCTACCATAACGTTCCATGTTAGTTGTCTTCTCTCGCCTTCTTTCTTGCTGGATGGGTTCGGAGCCGATCCTCGGCTCCGACTCGGCACTTGCTTAGCTTGAGAACTCCTTTTACCAGCTCGAGGCAACCCTATATCCCATGATGCAAGGCGAGACTACCTCAGATCTCGTTTGGTAGCTAAATAACCCTGCCAATAATAGTAATCCCAAAGGAAGAGCAAAACTAGCCTAGAAGAACTAGGCAAAAAGTTCTTAAGATAGACTCTCTAAAGAACTAAGGAGAATGAATCTGATAAAGAGAAACTCTTCAAGATCTGTCCAGGCCAGGGGGAAGGAGGGAGGGACGCAAGAAAGAAGGCGAGAGAAGACAACTAACATGGAACGTTATGGTAGGTACATAACTTCTAAATGTTAAGTTGTCAATCTCGCCTTCATTCTTGCTGGGTGGGACCGCGTCCCTATCACCTGGAACAGACTCTTGAGTACTGTGGAACCAAAACTGGCTCTGTCCCTGGAGGCCAAATCTAATTTGTAATGAGAGACAAAGGTATGAGGAGTGGCCCAAGTAGCTGCTGCACAAATGGTATCAATGGGTAACCTATCCTGAAAAGCTGTAGAAGTGGATAGGCTCCTGGTTGAGTGTGCCTTTGGTTTTGAGGGTAGTTGCTTGCCTCTGAGCGAATACACGTAAGAAATGGTGGAAGATAACCATCTGGACAAGGTCACTTTTGATACTGGGAGACCTTTCCTGTTTTCTGCATAGGAGACAAATAATTGATCTGATTTCCTGAATTGTTTAGTTCTATGCAAATAATATCTGAGCTGACGATGGACATCCAAAAAATGAAGCTTTTGTTCAGCTCTGTCAGAATAATTTGGGGAAAAAACTGGTAGATCGATGGATTGATTAATATTAGTTTGAGAAACAACTTTGGGAAGAAAGGATGGATTTGTTCTCAAGGATACTCTGTCCTTGTGAAAAACCAAGTAAGGGGAACGGATGCAGAGAGCTTGAATCTCGGATACCCTCCTTGCTGAAGTGACAGCCAGTAAGAAAATAGTTTTCCAGGTCAATAACTTCAAGGAGCATGAAGCAGATGGTTCGAAGGGGGGTAAAATCAAGGATGCTAACATCAAATTCAGATCCCATTGTGGAGGAGGATGTTTTATTGCAGGCTTTAGGAGAAAAACTCCTCTCAGAAAAGCTTTGCATAGTCTATGTGACATAATGTTATGATCTTGCAAGCCAACATGATATTTGGAAATAGCCGCCAGTTGAACTTTGACTGTTGATGAAGAAGATCCTGACTGAAAAACTTCAGCCAGAAAATCTAAAACAGAATGCACAGGTGCAGTAAAGGGATCAATGTGCCTAGAGTTTGCCCAAAGGGAAAAACGTCGCCACTTGCTAGCATAAACCGTTCTGGTGGATGACTTCAAAGAAGCTATTAAGATATCTCTGACAGGATCAGAGATCATAGGAAGCCTGGCTAGGGAAGGAAGTGGAGCAACCAAGCAGTGAGGTTGAGAGAACGAATGGCCCGGTGCTGTTGACCCGATTGGTGGATCAAAAGATCCGGAACTGGGTCCAGATGCCAAGGCTGCACCAGGAGGTGACGATGTAGGGTCGGAAACCAAATTTGTCGAGGCCAGTAAGGGGCAATGAGAATCAACTTGGCTCTCAAAACGGTAGCTTTCTGAATGACCTGTGGAATTAAGGGGAAAGGAGGAAAGGCGTACAGAAGTCCCCGGGGCCAATCCTGGGTTAGAGAGTCTCTCAGGGGTTGGTCTGATAGGGGAAAGAGGGTGAAGAAGTCCGGGCATTTGTTGTTTTGGGGTGTAGCAAAAAGGTCACAACAAGGGGTGCCCCACTTCAGAAATATCTCGTCCACTATCGATTGATTGAGAGACCACTTGTGAGGCATGAGAATGGCTCTGCTCAGTCTGTCCGCTAAGAGGTTGGACCTGCCGGGGATGTGCGTTGCTATCAGAAACTGATGAGAGGAGATTGCCCATTGCCAAAGTCTGAGAGCTTCTCGACACAAAGGATAGGATCTGGTCCCGCCCTGCTTGTTGATGTACCAGACCACAGACATGTTGTCCGTTTGAACTGCAATAGTCCCCGCGGGAAGAAAGTCGTTGAGGGCTTGCAACGTTAAAAGCACCGCTCTCATCTCCAGGACATTTATGTGCAGATGGTATTCGATGGGTTGCCAAGTCCCATGGACCATCCTGCCCTGATAATGCCCCCCCCCCACCTGATCAGAGAGGCATCCATAGTGACTGTGGCAACCGGAGGAGGGGGAACAAATGGTCGGCCCTGATGAAGTAGAGGGGAAGATATCCACCAGGTTAGATGAGTCCTGCACGATTGTGTAACCAAGATTTCGTGCCTCATGGGAAGGTTCTGGAACGATGACTGAGTTAATAACATCCACTGCAGAAGACGCATGTGGAAGCGAGCTAATGGTAGAAGTACAATGGCTGCAGCCATAAGACCTAGAACCTTCAGAACCAATCTGGCTTTGACTTTGCTGCTCTGCAATAAAATCCGAACGTATTTTTGGATGTCCAGAATTCTCTGATCTGTTAGTCTGGCTAATATACTGACAGTGTTTAATTCTGCGCCTATAAAGGTGATAGATTGGCAAGGCAGCAGAGAAGATTTTTCGAAATTCACCGATATGCCCAACCTTTTGCAAAGTTGCAGAGTGTAGTAGTCTCTGCTCTAAAGAAGCTGATGCTTGGTGGTGGCAGAGAGGAGCCAGTCATCTAAATAAGGAAACACCTGGAATCCTTGACGTCTCAGATGAGCTGTGACCACTGCCATGCATTTGGTAAACACTCTGGGGGCTGAAGTGAGGCCAAAGGGCAGGGCTCTGAATTGATAATGACTGGTCCCTAGCCGAAAGCGGAGAAACCTCCTGGAGCGCCTGTGTATCTTTATGTGATAGTACGCGTCCTGAAGGTCTATCGAGCACATCCAGTTGTCCTTGCCCAGAAAGGGCAGAATGGACTGAAGCGTGACCATCCGGAATCTTGCCTTCTTGACAAATCTGTTTAGATTGCTCAGGTCTAAAATCAGTCTCCAATCTCCCGTCCTTTTGGGGACCAAAAAGAATCTCGAGTAGACACTGGATCCTACTTGGTCTGCTGGAACAGTCTGGATGGCTCTTTTTTCTAGGAGCTTTGAAACCTCCTGTTTTGCCAAATCCCTTTGACCGGGTGAGATGTCTGGAAGGGATTGGTGAGGTATGGGATACCTTTCGAAGGGGATTTTGTAACCCTCGGATATGATCGACTGTACCCACATGTCTTGTGAAAGGGAACGCCAGGCTACTGAGTACAGCGATATCCTTCCCCCGACTGCCTCCAAGGTTGGACAGTCGGGCAACACCTCAGGGATGCTGAAAGGGCTTATCAGGAAGAGACTCCCTGTTGCCCTGATTCTGGGGACCCCCCCTGCCTCTAGGGCGGCGTCTATTATTGTTACCCCCTCTGCCTCTGGGGGTAAACTGACCACGTGTGTCTGGCGCTGCTCCTTGGGCTTTACGGAACCACATCTTTCCTCCTTTCTGACCCTTGGGATAGGGTCTAGCAGGGGTGGAAAAATGGACTCCTACGGCAGAAAGAGTTTTGCCGTCTTGCTCACACCTGGTCAAGGTTTCCTTCACCTGAGGTCCGAACAAAGCCGAACCGTCAAAGGGAGTATTGGTGAAGGACACCTTAAAGGGGTCCGCGAAATTACAAAGCCGCATCCAGGCTTGACGTCTAAGAGCCACTCCTGTGCCTGCAGCTCTGCTCGCTCCATCGGCTGCATAGGATATGAGCCGCATGGAGGAGTTGGTTAACGAATTTAGGACTGCTAGCTGTGAGGCAATCTTGTCTTGAGCCCCAGCAGCTGAAGGATCCTGAACCACTTCACCTAGTTCCTTGAGAATATCCCTTTGAAGTCTGGTGAAATGACAAAGGTAGTTCAGCGAACGCATAGCAAAGGTCGCTGAAGAAAACATCCGCTTACCATACCTATCCATGGTCCTAGAATCTTTGTTAGGAGGATGGACAGGCACGGAAGGATCCGCAAGTTCCTTCTTGGTGGCCGCCGCCACCACCATAGCATCCACAGAGATGCCCTTAGAAAGAAACTGCTTGTCTGAAGGGGCCGTAATAAATTTGGATGGCCTCCTGGGGACAGGTTCCACAGAATCTGGGGCTGCCCACGCCTTCTGAGCCACTACCTGCATAAGTGGGTCAAAAGGCGGAGACACCCAGGAGGTGGAGGGTCGGGATCCAAAAGCCTCCAGGTATACCGACTCATCCTCAGAGGGGTCAATGGAAGGCCAGTTCCCCCTCTGTTTGAGGAGTTCAAGGATGTCTGAAAAGGAGACATCCTCAGAGGGGGACCGTGGGGAACCCTCCGACTCATCTAAGTCAGTATCAGATGTTGTAGACTCAGGGGAGTCTGTGTGTTTCCTCTTACACATCCTCTTCCGCGGGGGTTCCCCTGTGGGATCAGGGGAAACCTCGGAAGAGGAAATTATTCCCAATGGGGAAACCTGGGGCGATGGATCCCTGGGCCTGAGAGCAAGAGGCTGGCAAGAGACATCAACAGGCACCGAAGAGGGAGGAGCTAAAGGGATGGACCGTTGACCTGGCTCAGGTGCCAGGACACTCCTCATCACCTCAAAGGCTCCTCTCCCAGGGAGGCCAGAATACTCCCGTTCCGAAGAAACAGGAATTCCCGGCTCCACTGAGAGAGAAGGCTCCGAGGCCAATGTCGGTGCCGAGCTTACCAAAGCCGAAGCCCCGAGAGGGAGAGCGGGGTCGGACAAGGGTCCGATGCCACTAGCCCCCTCGGAGCCGACAAGGGAAACTCAACGACCGGATCCCTCCAAGGAAGGTCTCATGGAGGAGATCGGAGCCGAAGACGACGGAGCTGAAAGGGGATGTATCGGCTCCGGCGCCGACACGGTCGCTGTCCCGAGAAGCTCCGGCTCTGAACTCTGAAGGAGAGTCGGAGGAGGAAGTCAAGGGGAAGAGCAATAGCCGAAGTCTGCTGAGATGGGCTATGGAGCATTTGGGCTAGTGCCTGTGACTTCAACAGCCTGTTTACCACCCTTTCTAAATCGTGGTCAGACAGCCTGGAAGATCTCGAAGATCGGCTCCGATGACTCCGTTCCGACAAAAGAGGAGACCTCGGAGCCGAGTGGATCAACTCCAAAGAAGGGGACCGAGATCTCTTCTTGGACGAAGCCATCGGAGCCGACGTCCTCTGGGTTCCAGATGGAGCCGAAGGCTTTTCGGCTCCGATACTGGATAACACGTCGGCGCCAGCTGAAGCCGACAAGGCAACTGTAGACTGAGTGTTGGAGCCGGTAGGAACTGACACTACCACATCAGAGGAAGAAAGATCGGCTCCAGCCGGAGCCGATCTCGACTCCGAAGGAGTCGGAGCCACCGGGGAAGGCTTAACCACTGTAGCCTGAACCTTAGGTGGCTTGGAAGGTTTACTCGACCCAGTCTTAGTGGGTGAACCTTCTGGCTTTAATAAGCCACGGAGGATTAACTTGTTCCTCCTCTCCTGCAGGACTCTCTGGCTAAAAGAATGACATATAGCACAGGAGTCCTGCAGGTGTAAAGGCCCCAGGCAGTAAACACAAGAAGTGTGACCGTCTGTCAGAGACATCTTCTGACAGCACGAGTCACACTTCTTGAAGCCTGAGACCTTTCCTTCCCTAGACATAGTCTAAGCAAAAACACACACGCACACTGAACAGTCACACTATTAATCCCAAAAACACACACACAGATAGGGATTAAGAAAGAGAGGCCTAGGCCTAACTGAAAAATTATTAACTTTACAAATTAACTTGAAAGTTTAATTAAAAGGGAAAATAGGGTGGGCTGTAGAAAAACTACACACTATCTGATTATTAAGAAGAAAGGGAGAGAAAAACCCTGACTAAATTGTTTGAAAATTCAAACTCACCTGAGCTGGCAAAAAAGAGACCTCTTCGCAAAGCGGCAAACGAGATCTGAGATAGTCTCGCCTTGCATCATGGGATATAGGGTTGCCTCGAGCTGGTAAAAGGAGTTCTCAAGCCAAGCAAGTGCCGAGTCGGAGCCGAGGATCGGCTCCGAACCCATCCAGCAAGAATGAAGGCGAGATTGACAACTTAACATTGAAAAATGAGATATGATCAAAGAAGGGACTGGTTTAGAATAAGGAGTGTCAGTAGAATAATTTTAATCTGAGGAAAGGAAGAAGGAATGGGAAAAAGGAATGAAATCAAGGGATACAGATATAAAAAGATACAAAAACATGTGTAGCAGTAGCAAGGTAGGACAGGATACAGGAAACATAAACTTATGTAGAGGGGGATGTGAAGAAACAACCAGCGGGAGAAGAAAGATGTTTATTTACATGTTTGTACCAGAAATTATTTATTGCTGTATTTATGTAATGTTAACTTAGTAAGTATAGGAGCAATGCAGTGAATTATAACTGCCCAGCTGTTTTATTGTATTTTTTTATAATGTTTTGCTAGGTTGTTTTACCAGATACAAATATTAATGGATGGAGAACTTATTAAAACCATTCAACTATAAGTAAATAGATAAATAACCCTCTTAGGAAGTCCCTCTCATTCTTCTGCTAATGTGATGAGCACTTATACGTTAATACCATCTTTCTGTCTGAAGAAATCTGAAGGGAGCACAGCAAGTGGACAGATTATTCATTTATTTATTTAATTACTTAGTTATTTTTGTTTCTAATGGAGTAAATAGGCTGCTTACAAATTATTTTCACAATAAAAACACCAAATCACCACCAGCTCACTTCAACGAAAAATACACCACAATTCAAAGCAGACAGGAACACTGAAACGCAGGGATGGTAAAAAAGCTTTTCTTTTTAATAACAAGTCCTGGTACCTCGACTATTCGCCTTCAATGGAACACCTCACATACAAAAACCATCTCCTTATATATTTAATTAACAAGCAACTCATTAATCAATTAAGGCAAAAATTCATCATTTAAAGTGCAACATCTCTATTTAACTTACATTATTCAAAATGCATCACAATATAGCATTCTTACAGTAAATGAACACTGATGAAAGGAGTTCAAAGAACTTCATATTTTTCATAACCATACATACAACTATTAATTTGTTGCTTAATACATGATCAAATTAATGTTCACAATATAATAATGTATGGCCATCATGCTAAAATACCACTGTCTAAATTCATGCCCCTTGGATATAAGGTATGAAAAATAACTATCATTCTATATTCTAATCTATTCAATTCTGTTTTAAAATTCCCTGCCTCATAATGTGGTCTAGCCAACACACTAAAGATAAATCCAATACTGTGACTTTTTCCTATCGTAGGTATAACAATTTGAAGGAATTGTTAACTAGGAAGTTGGAATATCCCATGGATTCGATGAATATTGGTATGCAATGCTGTGGAAGTTGTTCTGTATGTGACAGGGCTAGAAATTTACATGGAGAGAAAATTAATGGGAAAAACTATCAAGCTTTTGAGAAATTTGATTGTTTATCACAAGGGGTGGTTTATATTTTAGAGTGTGATTGTTTTAAGCCACTTTGGTATATTGGTCAAACTATGAGGAAAGTTAAAATCCGCATCTTAGAGCATTTGGGGGATGTTAGGAGGAGCAATATGGACAGCCCTGTGGCTTCACATTTTGTCAATGTGCACAATGGTAACAGTAATGGATTTATCTTTAGTGAGTTGGCTAGACCACATTAAGAGGCAGGGAATTTTAAAACAGAATTGAATAGATTAGAATATAGAATGATAGTTAATTTTCATACCTTATATCCAAAGGGCATGAATTTAAACAGTGGTATTTTAGCATGATGGTTATATATTATTATATTGTGAACATTAATTTGATCATGTATTAAGCAACAAATTAATAGTTGTATGTATGGTTATGAAAAATATGAAGTTCATTGAACTCATTTCATCAGTGTTCATTTACTGTAAGAATGCTATATTGTGATGCATTTTGAATAACAATGTAAGTTAAATAGAGATGTTGCACTTTAAATGATGAATTTTTGCCTTAATTTATTAATGAGTTGCTTGTTAATTAAATATATAAGGAGATGGTTTTTGTATGTGAGGTGTTCCATTGAAGGCGAATAGCCGAGGTAACAGGACTTGTTATTAAAAAGAAAAGCTTTTTTACCATCCCTACGTTTCAGTGTTCCTGTCTGCTTCGAATTGTGGTGTATTTTTCGTACAAATTATTTTCCCCAGGACTGAGTGCAAGGATCATAACCTGCAGGTAAGATAAACATAACAATATGCACAAATGTAATGACACAGAGAAATATATGTTGCATATGAATCAGGATATAAACATTACATGCTGTATAAAAGTGGGTCAGGGTTGCATAACAAAGTGGAATCATAATTGTCCAAAAGTATGATGAAAGTACTAGATTTGTTTGGTTAAAAGTAACTACAGAAGTAGCAACTACTACATAAAGAAATTAAAAACAACAGAGCAGAGTAGTCATGTTAGACAGGGAGGTAAAATCAGAAGTGAAACGTTAGAATGAAATGAAAGGCCCCATTATTCAGTTCATATTACGTGTATCTGCTGCATATTTTCTGAAAGGTACTGGAGTTAAAAAGGGAAGCATTTACAAGAAAATGCATAAAAAGCAGATGGCAAATGCAGGAAAGTTATAGACAAAAAGGATAGGTGTGCATATGAAAACAGCAACAGAGGATGTTGGCTTCTGCTAATGAAGTAACAACATTAGGAGAAAATATGTACAGTGTGTGTGGGGGTGTGAACTTGGTATTGTAAAACATTAGTTTGTGAGGATGTCACTCTGGTTACCATAGTTAGAGGTCTAAGACAAGGGAGAAGTGAGATTGGAGACTAATGGGACTGTGATTGATCAGGAAAGCAGTGAATTAGAATACTGTGGTAATAAAACTGCAAGGCTTTAAATGTTTTGTGGATCTGGATGCTTCTGGGGTGCATCTTGTTTACTGGCAGGGAACAGACAAGAGAGACACAGCTGAGCATTTGGGTTGTTGCGCAGGAACTGATGGATCAGGAAGAAAGGAGGCTTGTATCAGTGAGACCGCTGTTAAAGAGGTTTGCATCATTTCAAAAGTCAATAAATGGATCATTATGTTTTGTGCTAATAGGACTCCTGGTATTAATACTAGTGTAAGTTTGAAACCAGTCCTGAGGCACAAACAGATGTGTCTTAAATTAAGCTTTTGCTTTAAGAATTAATGTTTTACTTATTTGTGCTTGATAGGTAGGCTTTTAAATTATATAATTAATGCAATTAATTTGGATGATTATTTAATCCGCGGTGGTGGTGCTGCGGTAGCGTTGTCGCCTCACAGCAAGACATTGTCCCGTTCGATTCTCAGCTAGTGCGTCTTCTGTGGAGACATGCGTGAATGGGTATACCTTCATTGAAGGTTGTGCGTTAGGGCCGGCAACTCAGCACGTAAAAATCAACTGCCAATCATTAACGGACCGGAGTTCCGCTGTGGCGACCCCTAACCGGGAAAAGCCAAAAGACACAACAACATTTAATGGATGTCACTATAATTTGATTTTAGCACTGAGAAAGGATCTTTTGATCTGAAAGCTTTGAGTTTGTGTTAAAGTCTTGGGATTAAAGGTTTAAATTTTGTGACATTTGCAGAGTCTGTTTTTTTCTTTTTTTGTTGTTCGAATTTAGACTGTACGTGTACTCTGCTTCACCATAGTGCAGTTCCTTTGCTGTTTTGGTTCATTTCAGAAGTCTGCAAGGTGATACCAGGCCTGAAGTTATGGAAGCCATGCATATGTCAGACTCTAGCTTCTTGCTACAGGTTGCTGACATGCATGCCTTCCACAAGATTTCAGCAAGCAAAAACAGACTCTCCAAATGGATAGCAAATGAAGGAGTGGTAGGAATGCCTGTGACAAGCCTATCAGCAGCCCTTAGTGGAAGACATATGACAGGCGATTCCATACTTTAATCTGTGAGTAAAACACTGATTGTCAAAGAAATGTGGCTTTAGAGGGAAAGCTCTGGGTACCTGTATCAAATCCTACTCTGTTGTGGAGGAAGTGATTTCTGGAGCCTTCAAGCCTCCCACATACATGTACTCAACCAAAAAAGGAAGACACTCTGATTTGCTGTCACTCCAAAGTGGAGTGATTAGGAAAAGCTTGCTTGCAGTACTTTATAAGTTAGGAAACATAGCAGAAGACAAAGGCAGAAGATAACTTCTCACCAGGAAAATCAGTGATGGGTATAAAGGTGTGGTTTCCATATGATGCAGTAGATTTGAAGAACAGTGATGAGGTCTAAAGGCCTTAGTCATGTGTTTTGATTCCAAACTCTGTGTTTGTCTTTTGTGTGAAGTGTCCTTAAACTAGTGAACCTCTGACTTTTCTCCTGAATAGTTCTCTTTCCTCTAGCCCCCACAATTTTCTCTTCTGCAAGACAGCCAGTGGTAAGTAATGCGTCCCACTTTGATTACTGTCAGAGATGTGCAGTTTTGTTAAATCTTTAGTGCATATTATTATTACTAATGTCACAGAAATCCCAAAACAGGGGAGGTAAATCATATGGCAATCACCTAGGCACATAGATGGTTTGGTTTGCTTTGGTCTATACTTTTCACTAAACACTAGAACGTTCCAATAATGACTGTTAGTAATAGAGACATTTTGTGGGAGTAGCAGACAAGAACATTCTGGAACAGAGGTCAAACCTCACTCAGGTGCATGGGGCACTTGCCTGGCTATGGCTCATTGCATGTAGCTAATGGGAGTTCTTACGTCAGATGTCAGACATAGCTTTCTGATTGAGTGGGCTACTTCAGAATTCACCTTGAATAAAGATCTAGATATTAAATGATGAACTACTTTCTATCTTCTGTATTATGGTAATCCTAGCAGTAGAGATGTTAGTTGTCATGCACAAAGACCCTAGTCAAAAAGAAATGTAGCTAATGCTATATGTCTGAGCTTTGCGTTTATCTTACGTATTCTGTTTTAAAGTGCATGTATGTTTCAGTGCTCAGACAAGTATCTGTGTAATCTCCTTTTCTCCATAACTTTACTCAGTGTCCTATGTTTTTACTATTCTGGTCCTGCTTTTTGGTAGCTTCACTGAATCTGCTACACTGCTGTATATATGTAATATCCCAGACATAAAATGGATCTACGTAGTCCTCCTATGTTACCTATAAAGGCTGAATGTTACCACTCTCAGAAGTATGTAGTAGGTTAATAAACTTTGTCTTATTGATGATATCAGCCCTTCTTACACTGTATTTTTCAAGTTAACTTTTGGTTATCTGAAACCAGTCTTTTTCTGGTTTCACTTGTAATTTCTCATAGTACACTTCAGATCACTTCTGTCGTTTTCTGTTTGTATAACTCAAGTTAAAAAAAAGTCATAATTATTCAAACGTGGAAAAAAAATAGAGACCTTTTTCTAACATGCAGCTGGCAGAGAATATGCAAATCCAGATTCAGATTTAGATGTTGTACATCCACAGTGGAATTTCTGTTTAAAGGGAAACATACATAAAAAAGAAAGAGAGGAAAAAAATATACAATACAAAAAGTGATGCAGTAGTCTGTCTAGTTCAATGCAGTGGTTGTAAAATAAAACAAGTAAAGACAGCCACTGTGCTTACTAATTAAAATTAATGCTAAAGTACATTTAATCCACACTGCTCTAATTCCTAACTACTCGTACAAGTGACTGAAGCAAGTCATGTGCATACACAATAAAATGCAACAGTTCTAGCACAGTAGTTTACCCCTGAATGGGAGGATTATTTGTTAATATGATAAAGATAATTAATTTCAGAAACCAGGAGTGCAGCAAAGGAATGCATAAAGTTTCAACATAACGCTTTCTGAGTTGTTTGTAAGTCTTACATCTGTTCCACTCCTTGGATACTGTGTAGATCTGTGTTAAGAAGTCACATTCTTGAGATAGTTATGCAAAGAGGCATTGTTGACTAACAATCTTTGCTTTTGTTGTGCCAGTGTATACCATTGCTTCGCCCCCATCTCTGTAACTGCATTGCAGTTTACTGATTGAAACATGGAAATCTGGCAGTCATTTGGGGTGTCTGGGTGGGAGTGGAACATAAATGACTGCAGTGAGGATTCAGGCTCTGGTCATAGAAAATATGCAGACCTAGTGAATGAGCGTTCGTTTCCGTTGTTCACCGACTGGGAATGAGCAGGTCAGGTGCAGCAGTCTTAAATAAAGCAGGACACATGAGGTTGATAAGGCACAGACAGCTGTTCTTTGGAGTTAGGCAATGTCTGCATGTTCTGCTATAAACAGGAGTCAAGAGCAAAAAGTGATGATGACTCTGGGAATAGTATGAATGATCTCAAGTAAATCATTTAAAATAATAGCTATATGAGTGTGTGTGTGTGTGTGTGTGTGTGTGTGTGTGTGTGTGTGTGTGTGTGTGTGTGTGTGTGTGTGTGTGTGTGTGTGTGTGTGTGTGTGTGTATTCTCAGCCTGGTGCACACACACGCAAATAAATAAATAAATAAATAAATAAAAGTGAGACACGTAGAATACCTAATATACTACGCATGAACTGAATAGTGAGTACTAGTTAATATTAAACCGTTTGAAAAATATAGCACTAGGCAACAGTCTATTGCAATCAGCCAAACAGAGGCTTATTATTTACACTGAATTGTCATTTAATATCTAAGATAACAGTTTTTGGTTCATTTTATTGTATACTGCTAATATGGACACAACTTACTTTCCATTGTTTAGGGGAAATTTTAGAACATCATTTGGTGATTATCTGCTGTTGTTCTGTATGTTTTAACTACTGCTGGGTTTGCAACATATTTTATACTGACTGCCTTTTTTTGTTTACTACATATTACACTGCTTTGCTGCGCACCATTGCTTTCAGTGCAAGCTGCACACTGCTTAATGCTGCAGGAGATGATGACGTAGCATGTGGGTGCCTTTTTGTTGTTTTCCTCCTGGTGACTTAAACCACTTGCTGTGTTTTTGCTACTGGCCAGAGTGCAACTTGAGTTTTCAGCATGATTGCATTGCTGCAGATTGAACAATGTTTGAGTACAGCTGCTGTTAGCTGTCCTTAGCAGCAGCGCACTGTTGAGCAGTAGTGAGCTTTTAATGTTGTGTTGACACAGTGTCATTATTACAGGTGTTGCTGTAGCTGCTGTGTTATTCTGTCTGACATATTGTTGCTCATATTTCCCTTTCTTTTTAAATTATTGTAGGATGCTAACTGCTACTATCATTGCAACTTTTTGCACCTCTTAATAAATTAACTAACTATGATTTGTACACATCCATTTTATAACACATAAAACTCACCAGCTGAAATGTTAGACCAACTGACTTGATCCCTTTTATTGCCAGCCTCATAGCATTTGGTATCCTTAGGCAGTATAAAAACTACCAAATTCTCCCAAAATTATTTGATATATGTGATATAATCTGTGAGTGGCGTAAGTATCTACATAATATGGAGGCCATACTTTCACCAGAAATGAGGGCCAGTGAGTATCACAGATTACCATCCACACCGGTGCAAAAATGTAGCAAACCAACATATGCCAAGGCTGTCAAAAAGTGATTTCCCAGGCTTCCTAGAACCAAGAAGATAAAGCCTCAGCAGAAATCTCCAAACACAGCACCACCACCCTCATACATAGTAAATAGTCACCAGCGTGTTGCAACTGAACCTCTGAGTACAAGTAGAAATGTCCTAGTAATTGATGAATATATTTTTAGACACACTGCATTCTCACAAGGCAGGACAAGGACAGAGTGACAGTTGTCTGTCCGGTAACAAGATGCATGATGGTACAAAGGCTCCTCGGTCCCTCACTCTGGACAGATCTGAATATTACCTTGAGGTAACCAGTGCTAATGTGGATGATTTGAGGAAGCTTACCTTGAGGGACATTCAGAGAGACATACTATGTATATGTCGGAAGCAGGTAAAACTCCGGTCCTTAGCTGAATCCTACCTTCACCCAGAATGAAGTATAAAAACAAAGAAAAGATAATTGGCTTCAAAAATTGGCTTAGTAGTTACTATCATTTCAGTGGGTCCAGTATGTGTCATCTTGAGAAGAGATAGCAATCAGAGTGATTTGCCTCGCCTCTTGTTCCATGGTTTCTGCTTACTGGCCAAACTCATTGACACTACCACACTGCTTGTTTTAAGCAGAATCCAGCTACTGGATATCGTGGCACAGAAGATATAGTTACAGTAAGTCCGAAATCTAACTACAGCAGTGTTGCTCTTCTCAATGCCTGAAGTCTAACTATCAAATTGCCTGATCTTGAGGCTCTCCTGAAATCAGAACACATTCATGTTTTTCTCGTAACTAAGACTTGGTTTCGTTATAAAGATAACACCCTCCTTACCTGGCTTTATTCCTTACCATGCTTTTAGACTTTCAAGGAAAGTACAGAGGCATTTCTCTATTTGTCACTAACCATATTATCCTTAGATATATTCCCAGAAACCCCCAAAAAAACAAAAACAACAAACAAACTCGTCAAACTTCAACATATCCTAAACAAAACAAATTATCAGTTTATTGCTTGCTCTAGGTCACCCTCCATGCCACTAGTCAACCATAAGAGATTCATGAATGTACTTCTAGGAATATCCATTATTAAAAATATCTGTTTTGAGAGGTGATTTCAATTATCCACTGACAAAGTGGTGCATTTATATGTCTAAAATGTTTGTATCCCCAAAGATTCTTGGACTAGTTATCCAGCTTACTACGGGGCAAAATATTCTAGACTTCGTATTTACCAATATGGACCTTTCATGTATCATGCCTATAGTATACCCATCCCTGGTTAAATTTGACTACAACCTAATGACCATCCCCTTTAAAGTCCTAAACACCCTAATCAACTAAAATGAATGTAAACACTTTATAAGAACAAACCAGACAAAGTAAGTAGAGGTGGTAGAGCAAGGGAAGGTGAGAGAAAAGATGAAGACAGACAGACTTTGCTAATTAATACATACAGTGTACACAGAGTTAAATCAGGGATTTTGTGATTGCGCGAGTCAGATATGGTGTTTATATTAACTCAGCAAGGTTATACAGTGGAGGCGTCATTTGGTAGTTGTTTTGAAAATGGTTATCCAGGAGAAGAGAAGCAGTGACAGAGACAGGAGTTAAGGAGAAGAGACCTAAGGTTGTATTTGAAGGCAGACATATTCTGTTGTTGCTTAAGGTGGGAGGGGATGGTGTGCAACAATTTAGAAATGTAACCTTCACATAAGGCATCCCTATGTGAGTTATGGTTTGAAGTCAGTTAAGGTAAGGGCTGAACAGATGATAGTGGAATCACCTGCATATTAAATTCATGTGGATTTTGTCTATGAAAATGTTAAATAATAGGGGCCCTAGTATAGATCCCTGGGGGACTCTGCAGGAAAGTAGGGAAAGTACTTTGCTAGATGACACACTGGATCTTATCCGTGAGTTAACTATAAAACTACAAAATGGAAGTCTTTGTGAGGTTACATTTTGCAAGTGTGTGGAGTAGCTTTGGTGGGATACCATGTTGAAGACCTTGAAGAGATCAAAAAAAGAATCTGAGATAAGATTACCATTGTTTCAGATAAAGCTAATAGCATTTAGAAAGGCCAGTAGGGTGCAGTTTGTGCTGTAGTTTGGACTGAATCTGTGTTATGCTGAGGATAGTAGGATGCTGTCTATAAAATAAAGTAGTTGAGAGGGATGCACCTTTCCAGAATTTTGGATATAGGAAGGACAATAGCTATGGGTTAGTAGTTGCCACGTTCAGCTATCATTCCATCTTTGTGAATTGGTATGATAAATATTTATTTCCAGAGGGTGGGGATGCTGGACTCCTAAATGGACCTGTTTATAAGAACTGATAAAGAGAATGCCAGGGCATCTATGTCAAGTTTAATGCATTCATATGGAAGACTGTCTGCTGCAGGGACAGTGGGTTTTAATTTATTCATTAGTTTTCTGATTGTAGATGTTGAAGCTTGTTTTAGGGAGAAGATGAGGAGTTAATGACACTGGGATAGAAAGGATGAATTTATCTAATTTTATCCTGAACCCAAACAAAACAAAAATTCTAGTTTACTTCTCAAAATGATACTATGATACACCTTTGCCAAATCATCTTCAAAAAAATACTAGACTTAAATTTGGCACACATATTAAATTACTTGGGGTCACCACAGATGATAATCTAAATTCTGCCATACCCATTCAAAATATTATCAAAAAAGTAGATCTCTTCTACAAAGCATCTCTCTACCTCACCATTCAATCTAGAAAAAACACTGCCCTTTCATATCTATTGCCAGCTCTCCCTATGTCTCTCCCCTACTAACGAATGTCAGCTCCTCCCTTTTAACAAAATTAGTACAATGTAGTGATAAAACAGAAAATGTTGCTACCCTCCTTCCAAGTAAAACCAAGCATTACTAAGCGCAATGATATTTCAGTCATTCAGTCTGGTACCTCTGCTTTTTCCCTTCACAGTAGCTGACATTACATTATCTCTTGCCGTTTTTTTTATACAGGGAGAACCAACCAATTAAACAATTAAAACATGTTTTTACTTTTGCAAAAGTCCAGTAATACCAGTGTGTGCTAAATAAACTAATTCCGCCTAAAATGCCAATTTTTTAGATTGTCTGTGATTTAAAAAGCTTGTTTCAGCTACATATTCTACTTATTTTACTGCCTGCACTTTAACAAAGTAGTTTCTGTGTTTAAATTACCTGTTTAACTGTTGTAGGCTACACACTCAAGTGTGATAGCCATTTCTGTGCATTTAAAGTGTTTTTTTTATTGTATCTGCTTTATTTTCTGAAAAAAACAAACAAAAAATATATATACTTGTTTTCCTGCATTTCTAAGCTAGTATAGTTCAGTTTTCATGTTAGTGCTGAATTCAGAGCTGTGTTACATGTTTCTGTGTTTGCCCATACCTTACTTGGAGAGAAGGAAGTTTCTCTGTTCACCTGTGAGAGAGGGGAGCTTTGAGCAACCTATCTGTCCCTGGAGGAGTGGTTTCAGCCCAGCAATTAGTAGTTTATTGGCCATTTTGGGCTAATTTCTATCTCTTTCATTTCCCTTCTATAAAATCCGCATTAGCATGATTTTGTGCGCCGGTTAGCTAGGGTATAACTATTCCCGACTCCATAAAGTCTACTCTTCAGTTTTTCCCTTGGAACTAGACAAACTTTCAACTTAAGCACTCAAACCATTCACTTCTCAGCCTGGCACTTGCTCAAAACTCATAGCAAGCACTAATAAACCTTAGCACTAGACCCCCCCCTATACAGTAGAGTAGGACAAGGCTCTCTATTTGATCATACCAGCCAATCAGTAAAACAGTTCACTGTACCTATCCAGGCATTTCCAAGGGGCAGTTTCAGGTGTACTCTCCAGTCCAACTGGTGAATCTGGGCATTTTGAGGCAATGTTACAGCTGACTCATGTACACAGACAACCCTCTCCTCCTACCACCAAACACTAATACATGATAGAGATATGAAATTATACAGCCAAACTGGAGGCTAAGCTCTCTCAACCCATGACTGGACCAGACAGTCAAGAGGAGAAGGGAATTACTTGCATCACACAACCAGTCTCACATAGGCCTATGAAACCAGCACCGGCAAAAAACACACATAAATACACAAAAGCATACTTGGAGGCTTCAAATAAAAATTTGCAAAAGCAACAGAGACCTCCAGAGCAGACATCTAAGCAACCTCCACCCCCCAACACAAACCATGAAACACATACTTCACAAAACCAGTGTGCCACGCAATCACAGCCCTTAAGGCAAAATAACATACCCAACACACTAGTAATAGGTGACTCTATAGTCAGGCACACTGATGTCCCAATCACTAGGCTGGACAAGGAGAAGGTCACTTTTAGCTGCCTGTCGGGTGCCAGGATCCGCCGCATAACACAAGCACTCAGGTCACTCCAGAACAAGCAAATACGACTCTGTCATTGTCCATGTTGGTGTGAATGACCTGAGCCATACCTCCCTGGACTACATGAAAAGAGACATGGAAGAGCTCTCTGATCACGTAGCCCAGGCCGGTATAACCCTGACCCTGAGTAGCATCCTGCCCTCACCAAGAATGATACCACAGTATAAAGAAAAAATATCAATTTCAACAATTGGCTAAGCTTCTGGTGTCATTCAAAGAGGATCCAGTGTCTGTCAGCCTGAGATGACATGCTCAACAAGCCACGCTGCTTCGCTAGAGACAGCTTGCACCTGTCACCCTTAGGCTTTCGAATACTGGCCAAGGCTCTTGCCACCCCCATAGTGCCTTTTTTAGGTAAGGCTCAAAAGACAAACCCACCACCGGAAATAGCACAAGTAACAAAAAACTGAGGGAAATGCTACTCAATGCCAGAAGTCTAAACCTCAAAATGCACACACTCAAGGCACTCCTCATTATGGAGAAAATCGATATATGTGCAGTAACAGAAACCTAGTTTAAGGCTCCAGAGAGCACCCCAGCACTACCAGGCTACAACTCATACCATACATTTTGGCCACAAAACCCGGACCGAAATGCAAAAGGTGGGGGCGTATCCAAATTCATCAAGGATACCCACACCTCCAGGTTAGTGTCACAGCACGATGCTTCAGAGATCATCCACGTGCAATTAACAACAGGCAAAACTGCAGTTCAAAATGTCCCAGCACCCCCATTCTGCATTTCTGGAAGCACTGGGAAACTTAAAGGTCCTACCAAACACCCTGATAGTGGTTGATTTCAATTACCCAAACATCAACTGGGAAAACTACTCAAGTAATAACTCCCAACATTTCCTAGAATTTATAAAGTTAAATGCCCTGGATCAACTGGTCAATACCCCCACCAGAGGTGACAACATATTGGACCTGGTCATCACTAACATGGGCGACCAGTGTTCCACACCAGAGATCAACCCCTTGCTGGTTAGATCTGACCATAAACTAATCACTCTGGATATCCACATTCCGCCCCCACCACCAGTCAAAGAAAACTTTTCAAAAGCAAACTTCACGTTACTTAAGACCAAGGTGGAAAGTTTCAAAGCCCCCATGCTAAAGGATAACACTGCCCAAGCTGTAAAATAATTTACTAATGCACTCTACGGGCACCTACAAGAATGCATGGCTCATACTATCCCAAGCAAAACAAAGACTCACTCCTCCAAGAAAAGGAAACCAGTCTGGTGGACCCCTGCCATAAACAAGCTGTACAATAGAAGGAGGAAACTAGTACAGAAAAGAGCTATCATAAAACCAGCAACAGTTTATTCAGGAAACAGGCACAGGCAAAGGCATAAGCACTTTTGCAGTGTTACAACTGCTTCATCAGATGCATAAAATCTATCTAATTCAATGCCCATTAAATAACAAAGTAAACATGTATAAAAAAGTGAATGTGCAGGTGGATCTGAGGAAAAATAAGGCCTTCCTTCATTCCCTCTTCTTTGTATCTCAGGGGAGGTGATATTAGAAATGAAACAGAGTGTTTAGAAAGCAAATGGATTATTAGACTAAGAGCAGATACAGGGGTCAGGACTTAATGATAAAGTACCATTGAAACCAATGCTGAAAGCACGTCATCTTTTTAAATAAGAAGGGAGTTTTAATAAACACCCTTTTAACCTCCCACCTTTTATACACAAGATATCATGTGATTATTTCACTTTCTTATTTAATGGGCATTGAATTAGATAGATTTTGTGCATCTGATGAATAGCCTGGTGTTGCTTCATCTTACCTTTGCTTGTTGGATGTTTTTACTTTTCACATTCTTTAATCAAAAACACATTCATTCCTCAATGACAAGTACATATTTTATTTTTCATAATAAATAAGAAATACTGAACCATACATATAAATTCAACTAATTTTATAAATGTACTTTTTGATTTAAACTCCTGTTATTATCATGTTGTCTGGTTGGGTGTTAAGTAGCTGAGTGAAGTTAAAGATATTTAGTGAGGTTGGAGAACTTGGTTTGTTATAGGAAGCATTCTTGACAATAAGAGCTGCTTTGGAGATGTTATTTGAGACTCAGTTGGGATTACTTCAGGAGCAGTATTATTACTGTTGTTGGAATGTATTGTGTTATTATGCAGATATTTATTATTATATGCTTTTATTTAGGTGTAGAAGGCTGATAAGAATGTTTGATTATTAAATGCGTTATTTCATTAGTAAAGGGTCGTAACTATAGATGGCAGGAATACATTTTATATATATGTGTGTTCCCTTTAAATCATCGAATGTTCAGAACATCGAAGCTCTGATCATCGAGACCAGAACATCGAAGGTTTAAAGTGGAAGTGCCAGGTAAGTGAGATTGTGGAATGTTGGGTGTGTATGCAGGGCAGCAAGGTGCCCTGCATGTTGTGTGTGTGTGAGTGCCATCTGAGTGTTGGCATTGCAGGTAGGATACAGGAAATCTCCTGTTTAGCACTACCGCATATAGCGGTAAATGGGAGATTTCCTTTACCCCACTGTAGTGCGATCTCGGAGTTGGAATATTAAAGTGGGGGGTATGGGGGGGTGCACATAGTGTTTGTGATTTTTTTTTTTTTTTTTACTTTTCATTTTGAATTTTCGATGGTCTGAACATCGATGTTCTGGTCTCGATGTTCTGAACATTCGATTATTCAAAGTGAATCCATATATATATATATATTTCCGTCAGCTGGCCCTTAGTATATTATATCCAGGTGTCAGAATGTTTTCATCAGTAATGTGAGATTTTAGCCAAGATTCAGTGAGGATTAGGGTGTCTGCTATTCCAAGTTCTAAAATTCAAAACTAAACTACTCTGGTGGTCTGTTGAGTATAAATCAGATCTATACCAAAATAAAAAAAAAATCTGAAGTCCTATAGTAAATCAAAATCTACCTACACCAAAGACTCAATCAAAAGAGTCAGTAAAGAACTAAATGTGCTCATCAGGAAGATCAAAGCTACACACAAACTGAAACTGGCATCTGAAGTTAAGGACAGTTAAAAATCCTTTAATTATGTCAAAAAATGTAGAAACAGTACTCAGCAGTGGTCTGAACTAAGCCAAAATGGCAACACCCATTCAAACCCAAAGGACATAGCTAATGTACTTGGAAATAGTCTAGTGCAATCTTTATGCCAGAAACAGTCATCAAAGTTCTGCAAATCCTGGAATCCCTGATATCCTTTAAGATTGTAAATGAGTACATTATAACTGTGGTCTCAAAAGCCAAAAACACTTTATTAGACCCAGATGGCTTATAAATGGTACCAGATATGGCCTTGTGGAAACCCCAAAACTTATTTAACTTAAGCTTAGCCACAGGGTATGTCCCTAAAATATGAAAAACTGCTGTTGTGATGCTCCTTCAGAGGAGAGGACCCCAGTCTCTGGGAATTAATGACCCATCAAATTAAGCTAATCTGCAAGGCCATGGAATGCATCATATCTGACTTCATAAACTGCAGTATCAAGATCTCATGCACCTAGATCCTCAGCAGTCTGGTTTACACATTTTTCAAGATCACAGAGGCTATTGATAATGGTCACTTGGTCCACACAGCCTATCTGGATCTGACCAAGGCATTTGAATCCATCACCCATTCTGGTATTGTAAATAAGCTAAGAGATCTCAGAGCAGATATACAAGGTAAGATGGATAGCAAACTGGCTAAAAGCTAGAACCCACATAGTTGATATAAAAGGTACCTCCTTAGAAGGCAAGAAACTTACTAGAAGTGAACTTCATGGGTCAGTGCTGGGAGTCTCCCATTTGTCATTGTGACATCCTCATTCTGGGCCAGTAATCATGGAGCCTTAATCCTCACCACTGACATTGGAGAGGGACGTTCACTTGGAACAAACATAGATTCACTCAGTATTTCCAGATGCAGCTCTCTGCATCAGGAACAATTTCCCTTAAGAGCACACAGGGAGCACACTCAGCCTGGGGTCTAGGTTTCTCTCTCTCTGTCTCTCCCCAAGTCCCCAGTAAGGCTTCCCACTGGCACAACTGCAGAGTTAAGTCCTCGACCAAGTGTCATCCACCACTCTCTCTTGTGTCCCTGCTCCAAATAGCTGACACATACACTCTGAGATTTGATTTACACACACACACACACACACACACACACACACACACACACACACACACACACACACACACACACACACACACACACACACCTGGGAAAGGCTGCCACAGGTGTACTATCCATGCCCCCTTCTGCCCAGACTATAAGGTAGTTACTGCCACCACACATTCCCAAGCCAGTTACTCTAAGGCTCTTACAAGGGTACCCAGTTATACTGAGTGAAATTAATATTAATACGAATAGTAGTCTGGCCAATGCAGTAAGGCTTTCAGGAGTTGCCACAGAGTCACCAAACAGATATGAGTACTCTCAAAGGTTAAAATATTCTCTAAAGGACCAGCCACAATGAAAAGTTTAAATACATTTAATAATAAATAGTAAACAAACATGAAATACTAAAAATCCATTTACAATAAACACCATAGTTTCAACAACAGGAAATATTAAAATAACAAGATGAATAGATTCACACAGATGCAGAAAAACACTACTTAACTAATGTCATTATATTTTCCTGGCTAATCTAAACAGTTACTATTCCATAGCTAAGTTACTTACTACAGCAAGGCAAGATGAAGAAGGTGAGTGACCCTTCTATATCAGGTTTCAAAAACAGAGTGCTATGAGACTTCAGTCTTAACTAGTATTTAACATTATTTTAGTGATCGATTCCAGAATGACATCACATACATCTGGTCATCTGACTCCTGGTTCCCATGCAACGCTCCCTCCCCCATTGCTAGAAACTGTCAGGATTTCGCACTTATGTGTCAATAATACACACACACACAGAGCCTTGCTAAGATCTGCAGCTCCTGGAATCATAAAACCATAAAACATTTCCACTCTTCCTACGGGAACTAATAAACCATACTTCTTACAGACATTGCGTCTCTGACTTCATTCAAAACTATGAGATAACATCTTTATGGCCTAGACCCAATAATTTAGTTTCTTATTATTTTTAAAGTTTGAGATTAATCTCTTCTCTTCCAGTATCCTCTGTCAAAACATATGCATTTGAATAGTTAAAATAACGCATGTATATATTTTTTTAGGTCCAGCAGGAAACACTGTTGATACATTTTTAACACAAGCAACTTTACAAATACATTTTTAAATACAAGCATTTGTACAAATCAGTTTGATATACAAAGGACATATACTTCTTTACAAAATTCAATCTAGCTGTGCTGGCATATGTTATACATTCATTGCCCTACTTCTCCTGGGACAGCTGGCGATACCTCACATCATCACAGTCATATATTTTTCTGATCTGCAAACTGTAAACCACAATCTATGGCTATTGAAGTTTGCTGATTGCAGCATAGCTGGACCACATCTTATTTGCTCAGAATTGGATTATTTTGAATAAGTTATCTCTGGAATTTTATGGCATCATTCATTGGCCGAGAACTGATGGCAGGACAATGCCAGTTGATGACTACTGATGTCATATCATTAACACAGAGAATCAAGATGCAGTAGTCAAGCTGACAGTTATTACACTGTTATGCAGAGGTGCATTGGTGCAAGAAGACTGTTTGGGAAATTAGGTGGGAAGAAGAAGAAGACATTTATGGGGCAGGGCTGATTAAACACTAAGGAACAGGAAGAAAAACAATTTTGCATTGCCCTGTTGGTGTAATACATGGATTTCTATTTATAATGCCAACTATGTCTTTTGTGAACAGACTCATCAGCTAGAAAGCTTGCCAGTGTGGTGAGGATCACAGTATGTAGCATCACTTCTCCTTCTCAAGGAAGAGTGCTGTGGGCAGTGTGTTTATTTTTAATCAGTGTATTGCTTTTTGCTCCAGGGTTCAGTCCACTATGAAGCCCTACTGGAAATTTACTATCCAAAATGTGCAAACTTCTGACTGTATGCAAACAATATTAATCATGTCATATTTATATTTAAGCTTTTTACAGACAAACTGTCTAAACAGTGATCATTGAACCAAGCCTACTGCCTGTCTTATTGTCACTAGGATTGTGTTTGTGCTGCGTTACTGTATAATTTAGTATTATAAACTGATTCAAACTGTCTTCTCTAATTAAAATACCATCGCATAGCAATATAACTAGATCTGCATCACCTGCACACAGCAAAGTTATTGCCAACTTTACCTGAAGGTGAGCTGACTGCCTTCTAAAGATGACAGCTTATAGCTGAGAACATGTCAGTTCAATCACACTATAACCAGAACACTCATTATTTGTATTTGCCTTACTTCTTACTGCTATTCTGCAAATGCTACAAAATACGTTTATGGAAAGGCATTTTTGTTTTGTTTTGTTTTTTGAGGACCAAGGGCACCATGCAAATTGGTACATTAAAATACTTGGTTCCCTCCCCACTTTGGAATAGCTCGCAAAGTGAAATCTTCTCTCTCTCTTTTCAAATAGTAGACTGAAAGCTGTAATAGGCCAGATTATAAAATATGTCTGCTTGTAGTCATTAACTTATGATGTTTTTGCTTTTAAAATATTACTGGCCATCTATATCCTTATGCATGTCTTTTGTTAGCAATTTTAAACAGCCACTATTTCAGCTGTATGATGGCCTCATTCAGGTGCACAGTATCTATAAGCTGGATGAAGACCAAAAAGTCAACTTGCTGACTCAATGACAACCCCTGCAGAAATTACAACTTCCAACTGTGTGGCACAGAATTCCAATCCAACATTGTGAGGAGTTGGCCCTCCAAACTCCCAGCTAATGTAAATATCCTCCAGGGTCGCGGCACATTTGGTGAAGGAGAAATAATCACAAGCAGGTAATATGACAAGCTGGTCATTGATTATTGGAATATGAACCCTGACAATTCTAAATGAAAACTTAGTGAGTCCACTTCCAAGATAATTTAATGTTTTCTACTATGCTACAAGAGGAATGATGAAAGACAGCGGCGTTACTAAAATTCTAAAAAAGGAGAAGTCCGTGATTTAGCTATATCTGGAATTAGAGAATTAAAGACTGGTTATTGAGTCATATGGACAAAATAATGAAATGTGTATATTAAGAATCTTGCCAAAAAAGTAACAGAAAACTGGACGTGCAAATATTATCACATAAGGTTTCATTACTGGCAATTCTTCTGTAAATAGTAACCTTCCTTCAGTGTTAATGTCTCAAAGGGATTGGAAAGAATATCAGGTGAATGTTGTCTATTTGGGTTTCAGTAAGGCCTTCAACCAAATTATTATTTAATTATTTATTGTAAGATTAAACATAACTTTTGCATGACTGTTTAATTAATTCCCATATTTGTTTGCTTATTAGGTAAAACTCTATGTGCAAATACTTCTTTTAAGAGGTAACGTGAGAGCATTGCTCTGTTCACATGATTTTGTTCATATACACAGCATGCAAATGAAGGTTTGGGGAATCAAACCATAAGCTTCTACTATACTTCCATATGGAAGGCTAAATGAATCACAATTAAATGTTTTCTTAACTAAATTGAGAAAAAATTATTATCACAAAGTGGACAGCAGGTCAAACTGGGTGACCACGTTGTGCTTAGTAATGCTATGACACAATGGGATTTCTCAGGTACTGCTGCTAGGATCTCTCTTGTTTTCTTCCTTTGCAATTAATGTGATGTATTTAGGCCTTATACGTTAATGGTGTGAAGTTGTTAGCTTCACAAATATCCCTGATTTTGCAGGAAGCACCTGCTTTTGCCTCATATGTTTGGTCTCTCCCTCGTAAAACATTTTAATTTTCTGGTCAATCACTAAGAATTACAGTCAGTCAATAATGCCAGATATAAGAGTTTCATATTTCTTACTGAGTGTAAAACATATACTGATGTAAATCCTGTTGTTCTGTTAACTTTGTAAATGATTTAGAGTAAATCTTAAAAGCTGTCCTTGTTTTTCAGCCTTTGACCCCCATTATTTTCAGCTTTGTCCCTGATTCTTGAGCAAAGAAGTAGAGAGCTATGTTAATAGCTATAGCAGCATCTTAAGAGGACAGTGAGGTACTATAGAAGCCAATACATAAAATGCTCCACTGAAACATCGGAGCATAAAATGCTCCACTGGACATCAGGGCTCCTGTCTGATAGGTTGTGTTTGGACTGGGAAGCCAGGCAGCAGTGTCCTCGTTCCCCTTTGTTGTTTGCTTATCTTCTTTATTTATCCTCTTTATAGCCAATTTCTGAATGTAAATTATTCAGTAACTAAAATACAGCAGGTCTTAAAATAAACAGAAATAAATTCAGGAAGCCAATATATATGCTTTCTTTGAGAGTACAGCTGAAACAATATTTAAGTGTGTAGGAAGTCCTTATGACTAATATAAAACATATTTTCTACACAGTGCAGTGAACATAGAGTATGACACATGCAAATAAATAAATAAACAATATCTTATACAGCTTTGTTCAAAATACTGCCAGATCATCAGAGAAGGCATTTGACAAGGTGGGCTCAGATTCTGTCATTTGCATTTCTTGATACAATAGTGGGAGGATGTATGAAGGACTGGAGGCAGAAATTGCAGTGAGAGGGTTTCTCTCTGATAGATTGTGTTTGGACAGGGAAGCCTGGCAGGGGTGTCATCTTTCCCCTTTGTTGTTTGCTTTGCATTTGAAGCTACTGGCAAAGAAAATAAGGAACTCAGAAATGCAAGGATGTGGTTGGTACTATAATCAAGAAAAGCTGGCTTTATTTGCAGACGATATTATTTAGTACTTGATGGATCCAGAAAGGAACATTTCAGTATTATGGAACATTCTGAGACAGTTTCAAGTCTTCTAGGGATATAAAATTAATGTAGATAAAGCAAACGCTATAGCCATAAATTATGTACCCACACGTAAATTGGTTTAGTAATAAACTATATTTATGGGATGAGTAAGGCCAATCTATAATCAAATGGGATAGATTATTTTGAGTACAAAAATGGAACATGGCTAGGTTTAGAATGAACCTCGAGGCTGCTAGCCTAGTAGTTACCTATGAACCAATGAACCTAAAAGTACATATGTAGCTTTTATTAAACTTTATCTTTCATCTATGGACAATATCAATTACACAGTAACAGTGCAGTACATATGTTAGACTGACTGAAATTCGATGACGTCACATTGCTCACTATAACTATTATGTGACAGTGGCTAGAAATGCACTGGAAAAGCTTTCCTATACTTGCTTTATATAAGAAGCAATGTTTCTATAGTTCTTAGTACTTGTATTTCATATCAAATCCTTAACTCACCACCTTACTATTGGTTTCCTTAAAAGAGATGTTTCCATCAAAAATGTGAAATGCACAATGACATTTTCCTTCAAATACTTTAGTGTCACTCAGAAATAGGTATGCCTAGGTTCAGTAGTTTGTCATACTGACACTTTTCATTGGGCAGTTTTCATATTTGCTTGTAGTAAGATTCCTGTACTTCTTGGCTACAATAAGTATGATGACACAGCCTGTCCCCTTTTGTTCTATGACACATTTAATGTGACCATGATGACCACGGAGTAGTAGTTACCTGTTCATTAAGGATTACCTGTGCTAGTTCCAATAAAACAGATCTCTGAGCTCTGGTGTGGGTACAAAAACTCAAATATGCACATGTATATGCAGTGTGATTCTAACCAATTTTTGTCATAAATAACATCCTTTTTAATGTCATGCCTAGCTTACTCTATGACATTGCCTAGCTGGCTTATCAAATGTTACAGCTCCCCATGACACAAGCTGCTCTTGTACAGTCTTTAATGTTCCAGCAGAAGCAGTGTGTATTCTGAAAGCCTGTACTGTCATACTGTTTCCATCATCTAACAGCAGTCCAAGGAAGATGCAAAGTAATAAGTACAGGAAAGGAATTGTCACATGACTTTATCTTGTCTCAGACATTGTTGATGACCTTCTTATCACTGTTGCAGTATTCAAGCATGTGGGATCTCCTGCCAAGGACAGCCCAACATCCAGTCAGTATATTTAAAGGAAAACTCCACCCTAGAGCTAAAAAGAAATGTCTTTTTTTTCACTCTATCTTTGTTTCCTGACCCATTTTAACACCTTAAAATCACTCTAAGTGCTTTATTTCTAATTTTAGCCTGTTTTCCACAACATGGCTACAGATGGGGCTTGATGTATCAATGTGATTTTGTACTCCCTCAAGCCTCTTTCCCATAATGCTTTGTATGACTCATGCCAGACATAAGGAAGTAACTTTGAATTCCCATGCTATTGACATATAATGGGATTTGGGTGGGTCACTGTTATTTTCTTATCCTTCTGTAAAAAGACTGCTTCTTTTCTGTCTTTAATCACCCTCATTTATGTTTGGCTCAGACCTTGTTTTACGTTATACTTAGAAGTTATCCAGCCACAGCCAAAAAAGTAACTAAATTGCAGGCCTTTGTTCAGGGTTTTCTTTGTAGTCTGTGGAATTGATTCTGCAAGGGTCTCTCAGTGCAGTGACAGTTTTAATACTTCAGTAGTGTGGGGGGAGGGGACTCTAAATTCCTCTTGAATTACAAAAGAAAACACAGAACAAAGACCTGCAATTTACTTAGTTTTTCTGGCTGTAGCTGGATGACTTCCAAGTATAGTGTAAATCAAGGTCTGACCCAAACATAAATGAGGGTGATTAGAGACAGAAAATAAGCAGTCCTTTTACAGAAAGTAACGAAAATAACAGTGACCCTCCCAAATACCATTATATGTCAATGGCATAGGAATTCAAAGTTACTTCCTTATGTCTCGCATGAGTCATACAAAGTATTATGGGAAAGAGAAAGGCTTGAGGGAGTACAACATCACGTTGATACATCAAGCCCCATTTGTAGCCATGTTGTGAAAGGCAGGCTAAAATTAGAAATAAAGCACTTTGACTTTGGTGTGTTAAAATATATCAGGAAACAAAGATAGAGTGAAAAAACTGTTTTATTAGTTCTAGAGTGGAATTTTCCTTTAAGCCTTTATATCTTTGTAACATCATACATCAAGCATATACTCCCTGTGCAAGCATATCTTGAGAGCCAGCTTCTCAGACTTTTGACCTAGGGTACCATGACCGAATCTGCCTGCCTTCAGGTACAGGCTTCTCTTTAAAAGAAGATCAGAAAGTCTCGGTCTGACTCTGCTGCTGCTCAGCCTTCAGTGAACATCTCTGTGAAAGTGGATGAAGACTGTCCAGAGTCGATACTGGTTTCATCTGCCCTGATCCTGTCGGAAGCCATCATGAAACTGGCTTCTCTCATGTCCTCTGAGGCAATGAAAACATTTGCCAACACCTTTGCGTGTAAACCACAGCTGGACATTTCTGATGGGTCTAGGAGGATTCCACAGATTCTGGTTAGGGAAGAAGTCTTTGGTACTCTTATTGAGTCTAGGCATGGCTCAGAGCTTCTGAGGTTGGTGAAAGCTGATGTTCCACTAAAGAAGTCACAAACTAAACACATTCCTTCTATTGCTAAGAAACTTCAAGGGAATGGCAGGAATTTACCTCAGACTTTCTCAGTGCCCTAATGGCCTTCAAACCACCTCAGGGGATATCTGTTCCTGCTTCTTCTGGGTCTCTCCTCCAACCAAAAGAACTAGGGTGTCTGATTCTTCGGCTGAGGAGGTTGATTCAGGAGAGAAATCATTGACCTACTCCTCACAAATTACCTAACCTTTGGACTGTGGGTCTGAAGAAGAGGATTCCTTGAGTCCTGACTCTCTATTTCAGGAGTTTCTTTCAGGACACAGTAGTTTGCATAATGGAGTATTTTAAGCGGGAATGCTCACAAGTCCCTGATATACAAAAGAGGTATTGTAAGCTTCCAGATAGAATTTCTTAAATGTTTTGCTGGTCCCCTGCATTGGATGCCTTGTTGAATAAATTTACAGTTGCTTTGTTGCCTCCTGATTCCCATCCTCCAGCCTCTAAGAAGCCTGACCATTTTTATAAGCCACCTGAGGCCTTTAGGTACATCTACAAATGTCCTTCTTCAGACCCTGCTGTGTTCCTTGTTTCTGCTGACAAGCCATACAAGATTTTGCCCTGTATCAAACTTTCTTCCTTCTGATAAAGACAGTCAGGCTATGAAAATGCCGGGAAAAAGATGTATACTTCTGCCACTCTGGCCTTCAGGGCCATAAACTATCAAACCCATATAACCAAGTATGTTTTTGGCCTTTTGTTTCAAGTGGGAGGGGGTCAAACCTTCCTAACTCTGAAGATAAGACTGTCACTTTCTCCTTATTGAGTTGCACTTCTCAGGTTGCTTGTCACTCCATCAAATGTGGTCATGATACAGCTGATGCATTTTCTACAGATGCTGTTTCAGGTTCAGTTATGAGTAGGTACTCTTGGCTTCACATCCACTCTTTACCCGATGATACTGAAGCCAAGCTCAAAGATGTTCTTTTAGATAATCAGAGTCTCTTTGGTATATGGCTGCTGTTGACTTCTTTAAGGCAAGACAAAGATGGAGTTATTCAGGAACTTAAACAAATATTTGTTTCTTCCATACCCAAATTTCAGAGAAACTATACTTCTAAGTCTGTCTTTGTTTATAGGCAGCTTTGTCTGCCTTCTAAAGGGAAAGGGTTCCTAAGCATATACTCTCTGATAAACCCACCTAGACTTCTAAACCTCAAAAGCCTCCTTTTTCATGATAAATCTGCCTCCATCTGACATACCCCCCTTTCCCCTGAGCCAGGTTTTCCTGTCTCTCAGGGTTTGCCTCTCTCTTCCTGTCTGGCAACAGATTACTTCAGACTCCTGGGTTCTGTCCATTATCCATCACAGTTATTTTAAGATATAGAAATCCCTTCCCTCCTTCTCACGTCTTCCTCAACCTTCTCCAGACCAACTTCATTTTTCTGTAGTCCTGCAGGATTTACTAGATCAGGGCACTATCTAACCCATTTGAGAATCCCAAAGAACAGGGTTTCACTCCAGAATGCTTCTGGTTCCCAGAAAAAGGGGAACTGGAGACTGGTCCTAGATGGCTCCTCCCTAAATAGTTTTCTAAAGATTCCTGCTTTCCAAATGCTTTCTCTCCAGACTCTGTTTCCTCTCTTACTTTCACAGGCTTTTCTGGTCCCCTAGACCTAAAGGATGCCTATTTTCATATTTCCATTCATTCAGCAAGTTTTTATGTTTCTCTGTTTCTTCCTTTCATTTTCAGTTCTCTGATTTGCCCTTTGGTCTTTCTATGGCCCCCAAGGTTATTCACCAGATGACTGGCCCCTGTCATAGTATTTTACAGGCTTCAGAGAATCCAGGTATTCCCATATCCGGATGACCTGCTTCTTTAGGCTCACTCACAATCCAGGCTTCTGCAGGATCTGAACTTCACCATACTCCTTCTGTACAGTCTGGGATTCACTATCAATCTCAAGAAGTCAGATCTGACTCTTTCTCAAGACCACATTTTTCTGGGTTGCAGAATCCAAACCATTCCAATGTTGGCTTTTCTTCCATCATCCAAGGTTTTGTCTCTGACAATCTACTTCTAGTGTCTACTTCCCCTTTCTCTCATTCCTGCAAAGGAATTACACAGAGCCCTGAGGTTCATGGCATCTATCATGCCCACCCTGAGGTTCATGGCATCTATCATACCCACCCTGAGGTTCATGGCATCTATCATGCCCACCCTGAGGTTCATGGCATCTATCATGCCCATGCTTCCCAATGTCAAGCTCCATATGAGGAAGCTTCAGTGGTTCCTACAGACGGTCTGACTCCAGCATTGCCACTCTCAGGAGTTTCCACTTCCCTTACCACCTTATCTCAAACTCGAGTTTCATTGGTGGATTCAGCAAATCTACAACAATATCAATCCAGGCCTGCCTTTCAGACTCCTACCCATACTCAAGAGCTGTTCACAGATGCTTCTGATCTGGGGTGGGAGCCTCCTCCAACAATCTGAGATTTCAGGCTCTATGGACTCTTCATCATTGGTCAGAACACATCAACATAAAAGAAATGAGGGAGCTTACTCTTTCTCCTCAGGCCTTTCATTTTCTTGGTCTCCAGACCCTTTAATGGTCTTTACAGACAACACTATAATCCTGTGGAACATCAACAAACAGGGGGCACGATGTCTTATCTTCTTTGCAGTCTAGCCTTTCAAGATTAGGATTTGTCTGTCCACCATCAAATAACCTTTATGTGGTCTACATCCAATGAGAGCACAACTTTGTGGCAGACTCCCTGAGAAGGTCCAGGACACAACCTCACAAATGGATGCTTCACACCGAGGTGTTTCTGGAGATACTACATTGGAGGGGTATTCCTCATGGATCTTTTTGCCTCCCCTCTGAACAGGCAATTACTTGGTTCTGTTCCAGAGTCCCAAATCCTCTGACTTGGAAGGTGGATGTCATGTCCTTTTCTTGGAAGGGAATGTTCCTATATGATTATCCTCTTCTACCTCTACTTTCCAGGGTCCTGCACAAGAACAGAAATGTCTCCCTGAAAATCTTGCTGTTGACTCCCTTTTTGGCAAGAGAGCAGTGGTTCTCCCTTCTCTTTCTCTTGGCCAGGGGCAGTCATCATAAGTTACCTCACTGGATTGATCTTCTCACACAAGACAAGGGATCTCTTATTCACCCTCACTTGTTCAGTCGTTAATTTACACTTTGGGTTTTGATCTCTTTTAGACATCACTTTTCTGAGGACGTAAGTTTCTGCAAGAGGCCAGGAAACCCATTACCAGAAAATCCTATACGTCTAAATGGAAGAAATTTTATGTTTGGTGTCTCAAGCATCATCAGGATCCCTTGTCAGTGGGGGTCCCTTTGGTCCTTTCTTACTTGTGTGAACTGGTCCATGCTGGCCTAGAATATTCTTCTATTAAAGCTCACATGCAGCAATATCCATTTGCCTGCTCTTGAACTGAACACTGGCCTCTCATTTTGAGGTCAAACAATTCCTTAGAGGCATTCTTCACATCAGATTTCCTATTCCTCCCTCTTGGGATTTTAATTTTGTCCTTAAAAAATTGACAGGCTTCTTTTGAAGCCACTTCTTTTTCTTCTTCTTCTTCTTTGCAATACTGCACCTGGAAGACTGTTTTGTTGGTTGCCCAAGATTCAGGTTCTGATGGTGATTACTCCCTTTTCAGTTTTTCATAGGGACAGGGTGTCTCTAAGTAGTAATCCTTCTTTTATGCCCAAGGTGGTAATGAGTTGTGCTTAGTCTGTCTTTCCGGCTTCCTTCCCTTTTTCCTTCTTTGCAAACTGCTAGTGAGAAAGTTCATTACACCTTGGATCTACATAAACAGCTCAGGCATTATTTGGATAAGACAAAGGCTTTTTGTTTCCTTTCATACCAGGACATTGGGTTTGGTGGTTTCTAAGCATACCCTCTCCTCCTGCATTTTGAAGGACATTTCTTTTTGTTATTCTTTTTATGGAAAAACAGTTTTCTGTTTCAGTTCAAGCTCATTCTACAAGAGCAGTAGCCTCTTCTGGGTCTTTCAAATGTTTGGATACTACATCCATCCTTGAAACTGCTACTTGGTCTTCTGTAAACATTACAAGTTGGATGTTGTTTCCAGAGCCAGGGCAGCATTTGCCAGGGTCTTCAAGGGCTCCTCTGTGGCTTCCTCCTTCCATCCTCTACAGTAATCTCCCACATGTTATGAAGACTGCTGCAGTGATAAGAAGGACATAGTACAGTTGTGCAAAATCTTCCCACAACAGTAAATGTCCTGCTTTTCACTGTTGTAGTAGTCAGGCCCTCCTTCCTGCCCCATTTTCACTTTGTTCTGTTGGAACACTTTGCTGGCCAAGGAGTCTTTGCCTTTCTCCTCAGTTTCCCTTTCCCACTGAATCTGCACGCTATTCTTTTTCCTGGGTTTGCTACAGTTACTCCTGAGGCACTTCAGCTCTAAGTATTGAGTGTATTGACTGTATGTATGTTACCTTTATGCACTACACCTGTGCAGGGAGCTATGTGTAATGTACGATGCTAGGAGGATGCAAAGGCTTTGGGATACTGGTCAGACATTGGGCTATCCCTGATAAGAGATCCCTCATATTATGAATACTGCAACAGTGAAAAGAAGGAGATCTAATTTTATGGTAAGATTTTACACACCAGTACTATCTGATCTGAGACTGAGTATTTTAAACAAAGTGGCCAATTAACCCCTACTGGAGAGTGACTTTCTGAGTATAGGTGCTCCAACATCCTGGGTTTCTATGACTGCCTGAGATGGGTTATAGAGCTAGATGTGAAGTATTTACTTGCTGAATTCCTTCCACTACCTGTCCTTGACACAGCTATGTTCATACCAAAAAACTTGGCAATACTTCCTTATACTGTATGAGGCTGAATACTGTATAAGACTTTATACTCAGACATTTTATCACAGGTACTCAAGCTTATATGCAATATGGAAAAATGCAATATTTTTTAAAAATCACTTCTACAGCAGGTCAAGCCCTTCACACCCCACCAAGCTTTTATTATTCCCATTCCCAGGTCACTGTACCTCATAGAAAGACTGACCACCGACACGCAGTAAAAACACTGTCCTGCTCTTTGCACAAGAGGCTTCACCTAAGAAGAAGGTACATATACACATAGAATGTCACTTGTTTATGTTTCAAGGAAAAGTACAATGAGAAATTAAGGATGTGTGCTGTTATGCTTGAGCAACTGGTATATGATCCACAGAGGTGTAGTTAACTATTGCGGCACCCAGCACTGTCCACCGATCTAGTGTCTCTCCTCTTCCCTTTCAAACTGTTTGCTGCATCAGTAGTAGGCAGCTGCTACAGACCATACTAGAGTTCTGAAGGAAAGCACATTACATAATTGATTTCAATATGCCAGTAATGCACTCAAATATACTAATGACTGGTCTGAATTTGTTGATAATGCCCCAACACTTTGTACTTGGGATGGATGCCCCCTTCATCTCACCCTAGCTACACGTGAGCTCAAATGATCTGAACAACTGAAAGCAAACTGCTTATTTCCATGTTTATATCTTAAGTAAAACCATTGGCTGAATGCCTGCATGTTGAAAATAAAACCAGTCTTTGGTTTCCACCACATATGATATAAAATATATACAATATATAATACATAGATAGATACATACACACACACACACATATGTGTGTGTGCATGTGTATTGTTTGTACTAAGTTAATACTGTGTAGCACGTGGTACTGAGCCTTCTAAAATAATCTGTTAGAGTCAAGATTGTTTATTTTCCACATCGTTGAACTGTTCATACATTTTTATAAATCTGTAGGATAACTAATGTAATGTTAATACATTATATAAAAACCTCCTATGTAGACATTCTTTTTTTTCCTTCTGTAGTTGAGCACACTGTCTCAGCTGTAAATCCAAAAAACTTCATCTGTTTATGTTAAATAATATACTCACTTTTCCAATCTATACACCTGTCTCAACTCTTCTCATAGATCAGTAAGGTAAACAGCATCTAGTTTAAAACTTTAACCATGTAATAGTCTCCAGTTGCAGTTTCATTCACAATCATTAGCATCAGCTTTGGCTTACACTATTTCCATTTCTTTTAACTTATAGTTGTCGGAATTTGAAGAAAGTGACCGCATGAAGTTCATATCATGAACTTTATCTTTTGTTTATTTCAAAATGTACTGCATGCGCCTATTAGCAATTAAACCCCAAAAAATAACTTTTTGGTATGCCTGTTTCCTCACCAGCTGAATAAATGTTTAGAATCTGCTTGGTCATATCGTGCCCCCTTCTGGAGTTGCTTATAATTTCTTCTTACATTTAATATGATGACAGCCTGAATTATTTTTCTATATAAATGTAGAGCTGATATTAGTTTCAACTTACATAGGAAACAGGAATAATAATACTCGGCAAGTGATCACAGAGATCATAAGATGCCTAAGATATATATACCTTTAAGTAGACACACATATAGGTTTTTGCCACCCTAGTCTTCTCCTCTCAAAGTGAACAGGACTGTACATAATACCAGTGGCATGAATTTGTATCTTCCCATCCATTTGTCAATACTAGCCTTAAAGGTAGCCAAAGTAGTACTTTGTAGGCTGGGAATACGATGTGTTAAGAACCTGTCCCTCCAGTGAGTCTTGTTTGTTTGTTTGTGGGTGTAGATTTCGATACCCCAGTGTGAGTGTTTGTACTGCCACTGGGTTTGTCTACCAATAGGAGATTAACTAAGCTGAGGGTTTTCATGGCTTGAAAAGCAAGGCAAAAATCACTTCAGTGCAGCCTGTAGGTTATTGAGTATAAGGATAGTTACGCTAATCTGTCAGGACAGTTTAAGGATTTAAGACCTTTCATTTTTTTTTAGTTAGAAATTTTGGGGGCTTTTCCAGCTGAGCAACATGCTGGGATTTGTACACACCAAACAGTGGACTGTATTAAATAATGGGACTGATAAGGGAGGAGTATAGTGGTAGGATGACATTTTTGGATCTTGAAGCTATTCCCTTGGAAATTAACTGGGTCAGATAAAAGAATTTCCTGACTATGGTGGAAACTTGATTGAATGAGGGGGAGAGAGAAAGAGAGAGTTGTCCACATAAGTGTCTAGGTTTCGTACGACCAAATCTGTCTGGATAGCAGTACCACATATATGAGGTGGGAGCAGCCTTTTTCCCAAACCCTACTATGCTGTACTTTTTTGCAATTAAATTGAGAATGTTTTCACTACATCATATGTGTGCATATTCCAGTCCTTGCTATAGCTGTTTAGTATCAGTGGTTGAGCAAATATTAGTGCCCAGCTACCAGTCCTCAGCAAATTTGTTCACACATTTGGCTTGAATGTATAATAATTGGGAAACAGAAAATCCAGCACTAATCCCTGTGTTACCCCACTAGTTATAATGCCAAGTTCAGAGAGGGTACCCGCACTAATCCCTGTGGTACCCCACTAGTTATAATGTCATGTTCAGAGAGGGTACCAGCAATAATCCCTGTGGTACCTCACTAGTTATAATATCATGTTCAGAGAGGGTACTAGCACTAATCCCTGTGATACCCCACTAGTTATAATGTCATGTTCAGAGAGGGTACCAGCAGTAATCCCTGTGGTACCTCACTAGTTATAATATCATGTTCAGAGAGGGTACCAGCACTAATCCCTGTGATACCCCACTAGTTATGTCATGTTCAGAGAGGGTACTAGTACTAATCCCTGTGGTACCCCACTAGTTATAATGTTATGTTCAGAGAGGGTACCAGCAATAATCCCTTGTGGTACCTCACTAGTTATAATAACATGTTCAGAGAGGGTACCAGCACTAATCCCTGTGGTACCCCACTAGTTATAATGTCATGTTCAGAGAGGGTACTAGTACTAATCCCTGTGGTACCCCACTAGTTATAATGTCATGTTCAGAGAGGGTACCAGCAACTTTCACAACTTAGGATTTGTTGGACAACCAGTCTGCAATCCAATGGACATGGTTGGAGGTTACATTAATTTGTTTAATTTTCCACAAACACCAGCATATGAGATGGTGTCAGAAGCATTGCCTGGTCAAGATAAACAGTGTGCATTGAGTGACAACTGTCCACGCCCTCTGTAATCCCTTCAAAGAAATTTACTAGCTTCAGGAGAGAGGACCTGCCCTTCACAAAACCAAACTAATCACTTAAGATGTTTATATGTCTGCATAAGTGTGTTCTGCTATATGTTTCACAGCTTTGCACATGAGACTGTTGAGGTGGATTTTTACCCAGGGCTGTAGAGGGGCCACATTAGCATAGGGGAATCAAACTGGCTTTTCTCCAGACATCAGGCACTAACCCTGTGGACATCCTGAGGTTGAACAGTTTAAGCAGATGCTCAGATAGTGCATGCTTGGCACTTATGAGAATGCACTCTGGTATGTTGTCTGGTCCCATGGAAGTATTATTTTTAGCTTTTGGCATTGATTCTAAGACTTGGTCCAAGGGGACTTCAGGGGGGAAACTAAACTTTCAAGGACAGTGGATAAAACAATGTTTAATATGTGGGGTAAAGTTAGTACTAAATTTGTCTGCTAATATATTGGCTCTATCTTTGGGATCAGAATATGTGATATTATTATGCATGAGCTTAGTGTATTGTTGACTATTATTCTTTAATTCTCTGACATAACTGAAGAAAGACTTGTAGTCTCCCCTTTGTATCGATTGGGACCTTAATCTCATACTCTGCTTTACATTTTCTAAAAGTTCTCTTAAAGTTCCTTACTGGCATGTTCCAATGTGGCTTTAAGGAAAGGCGATAAGGATTCCTTACAGTTTTCATTATTTTCCTTCTTTTGTTATATAGCTTGTTGATACGGGAATTCTGCTGTACAGGTCAGTTAGAACTTGAATTTATTATTATATGGGAATTCTGCTGCAGAGATCTGCTCTTGAATTTACTGTTACATTATGATGGATTGGATACAGACTTTGCTATGTAGCTGCTTAGGTGCTGGGGATGAACGCAGCAGCCATCCCAGATCAGTCAGTATGGGGGGGGGGGGGGGCTTGTTTGAAATTCTGCACCAGTCTTTTCCAAGATGAAATAGGCTTGTCCTGGAAAAAGTCCCTAAAGATAGTCTCATTTGGTGGTTTGCTGGTACCATTATGCCTAACACAGAAAATTACTCATTTGTTTTCAGATTTGACATGGCATAAGGAGATGATGGCTGGGATTTAGGCAGAGGATAGGTTGGTAAGGACCAGGTAGAACATATTACAGCCTCCAATGGATAGCTTTACAATTTTCTCAAGTTCATTAGTATTAATTAAGTCTAGGAAATGTTGGGCATATCCATTTTTAGAGGGGTAATTGTGCCAATCAATGCTTGGGTAATTGAAGTCCACTATTAAGAAGGCATTTGGTTTGATATTTAACCACTCAGTGATGTTAAGGTAACTTCCAAGATTTTTGAGATACATTGATAGGGATTTGTAGATAGCAATAAAGAAATAACTGGACTTGTTAAGACTAATCTGAAACTCCAGGAGCACCAAGTTAGAGTTGTGAATAATTTGATGTGAGGAGATGAAATACAGATACACCCCCCACAGTTACCCAAGAGCCTGAAGACACAACAGGCACTAAATCATAATATAGAAGGAGTGATGTCATTGCATTGAAACTGTCTCAGTAACTACACAAATACGAGTATGTTCAGGTTGCAGCATAGCCTCAACTGCTGATGTTTCTGTTTATACTCCTCACACTGGGTAGAGCCCTCAAGATGTCACCCAAATTTGAGTTGACTTTGCCATGTAGGAATGTCCACTAGAAGAAAACGGTCTAAAGAAAGGCAATATGGGGTCAGCAAGGGCTTTAACCATTAGGTGGAAGCCTTGATATGAGAGGTGTAAGCCATACCTGGTCCTGATAAAACACTATATCCTCTTAGAATGACAAAAGCTAGTTAGCCAGTTGTTAAAGCCAATTATCTTGTCTTGGTATCTGGGCATCATTCTGGGTGAAGGCAAGATATAACTCAAGACCAGTGTCTTTCCTGCCTCTAAAGTACACATAGTAACTTCTATCATGCCTCTCTGCATATCCATCTGGATGGAATGCCTCAGGTCATTTCACTTCACGTAGGCCACCACTAGGTCATAGCCAAATCTGTCTGGTTTAAGGGATCTTTGGGCCCTTATGACATTACAGATCCTGGTACCAGACAATCAGCTACAGTTACCCTGTTCTTGTCCACTCTGTTTGGACTAATTAGGGGGCTGATGCAAGATTTACCTCCATTTTCTTAAATATTTACATTTCTCACAGGTTGTACTATTAATTGTAGAAGTAGAGAACAATTGATTGGTAGAAACATTGAACAGCTGGTAAGCATTAGTGGTGCTACACTACTTTAGTACACATAATGCAATTGGACTGGCCACAGATGGGATGAGATCAGATTGAAACCAAAACAATAAAAAGCAAATCCCAGAATAGATACACTCATTATTTATTGTGCAACACACAAAGCTTTCAGGTTCTACCCTTCATAACTGCTAACAATTAATTAACAAGATTCATTTTATAGTAAAATCACATAAAGCACATGATACATCCAGCCAATCATATGATTATATAATAAAATCAAAGGAGAAAACAATATTAAAAAAAATATATATAAAACATATACAAAGATTTAGTGATATTGTATTTGTTTTTTCACTAAAATAGGCTTAATGCTAACAGCACTATTTAATCCAGGGGGTTCATCAGCTTACAATTTCAGAATCCAATTATATTCTCTCACTTCCAAAACATTATTTATGTCGCCTCCTCTAATGTTCTTATAAACAACCTTTATAACTCTAAATTTAGTTTTGAGTTTTCAACTGCATTTACCTACATAAAAGCAGGTACATTTGCAGCATGTTCCTAAATAAAATTATAAAAAAGAAATTGGAATATTCCGACTTCCATACCCGAATTAAAGAGTCTAATAGATGAAACACTGAGGTCTGCTTATAGGAATTGTATGAACTTGAAAAGGAGATTGTACTATAAGGACTTTGAGATGACCAATGTAAGTAAGGTTACTGGTAAGGCTGGGGCATTCCCATGTTACAATTGCAATTGTCGCAAAGACCTTCTTGATAACAGCACTTTTACACAGCCAGTAACAAGCAAAAAAGAAAAGTTGTGTAAAGTCTTACCATAACTATAGATGTCCTTCTCTTCCATGTTGCAGTATTCTGTGTATGGGTTTATCCCTTCAGCCTTGCGTATGTACGGCCAGTATTCAAAAGCTTTTAGTCCCTCTGTGGTGCGTCAGATGTCAGGCAAGGTGGAGGAAACTTGGGCCATAAAAGTGATGTCGGCACACACCAGCCCTCAGAAAAATAGCCCCATTCAGAAACAGTCCTGTAAGGGCAATGCTATATCTTTGCCATTCAGAAAGGGAAGAATGTAGCAGATGAGAGGGGAAGGTGGGTGGGAAGGAATACTGCAACATGGAAGAGAAGGACATCTATGGTTAGGATAAGACTTTACACAACTTTTCTATGTCTTTCTATTCCCATGTTGCAGTATTCTGCATATGGGTGAGTGCCAAAGCTCACTGAGGGTGGGGTGGTTGGCTAGATACAGATTCCAGGAATCCATGCAGGATAGCCCTGGCAAAACCTGCCGTGGACCTGGAAATGAGGTCAAGCTTGCAGTGTTTGGTGAAGGTGTGGACTGATGGACAAATTGGTAAAAATCACAACTTGATAAATTATAAATTATGTTTAGACATCCTTAAATTGTTTCATGTAGTGAACAAGAATTTGTAAAAAAAAATTTGTATAGTGAGAACTGAAGGGTTAAATGCTGGAAAGGTGTTTGAGAGAGAGTCTGTTTTATTAGTTTTAAGTTCATCATATGACTAATTTAACTGTATATAATTAAAAGCATTGAAAGTATGTGCTATCTGAAGTCTTGTTACAAAACAAGATGAAAAGCACTTCATATTAAAGCTTTTTAGGAAGTACTCGGTGTGGTTTCTTAGCAGGTATTTTCATCAAGGTGTGGACTGATGTCCAAGTAGCAGCTTCTAGAATTGAAGGGGTATCCAAACCCTTGAAGAAGGCTTCTGAAGATGCAATTGCTCTAGTGGAATGAGCTTTGACTGCTCCTTGCAGGGTCTTGCCATGAAACTGGTAGCAAAAGGTTATGACTTTTGATATCTACTTGGTAACAGCCTTACCCAGAGCTCTGGGGTGAAAAGATACAAATAGCTGGTCTGTCTGTCTGATAGACTTGGTGTTGTGCAGGTAGAATCTGATCTGTCTATGCATGCCCAAGGAATGCAGCACTCTCTCATTGTCTTCCTGTGGGTTAGGGAAGAAAACAGGTAGTTGAATGGCCTGATTTAGGGACCTGTCATTGACTACTTTGGGCATGAAAGATGGATTTGTCCTAAGGGTAACCTTGTCTTTCTGGAAGACTAGAAAGGGTGGTGTAGCCATAAGGGCTTGGAGTTCGGATACTCTCCTGGCTGAGGTTAGAGCCACCAGCAGGATGGTTTTCCAGGTGCAGTGCTTTAAGGAGGCCTTGTTAGCTGGCTCAAAGCGAGGTAGCGTAAGCATCTCTAGCACATAGCTGAGGTCCCAAGAAGGGGGAATGGGTCTCCTAGGAGGCCTAAGGTGTAGAACTCTTTTGAGGAAAGGTTTGCAAGGTAGCCGTGAAGCAAGTGGGGGGGGGGGGTTCAGAGGTAAGCAGGCAGAAATAGCAGACAGATGGGCTTTAATGGAGGAATAAGCCAGTCCTAACTGCAGTAGCTCACACAAATAAGTCATCACTAATGGTGGTTCACTGAGAAGGGGATCCAGCTGTTTTTTGTGACACCAAATAGTGAACCATTTCCACTTGGAGAGATATGATTTTCTAGTATTAGGTTTCCTGGCCTCCTGCAGGACATTGAGCACATCCTCATTGTAAAGGTGTCTAAATGGAATCAGAATCCTATCAGCCACAGAGTAAGGTGGAGCATCTGCCACTGTGGCTGGATTAGTGATCCCTTGTTTTGTGTGAGGAGGTCCACTCTGGGGGGTAACTTGTGGTGATTGCCCTTGGACAGATGCAGTAAGGGGAACCAGTGCTGTCTGGGCCAGTAGGGAGTCACCAACAAGATTTTTGGGTTGTCCAGCTGTATTTTCAGCAGGATTTTCTGGATGAGAGGGAAGGGGGAGGATGCATACAGATATTTCACCTTCCAGGATATTGAGAAGGCATCCATCTGTTTCCAGTGCCTGTGGTTCTGGTGTCCTGGTGCAAAACCCAGGAAGTTGCCTGTTGAGGGTGGAGGCAAACAAGTCTATTTGAGGTATACCTCACTTGTGGACTAGATCCAAGAAGACCTCTCTGTGTAGGATCCATTCATGGTTGTTTGTACTGGTTCTGCTCAACAAATCTGCCTGTTTGTTGTGGAGGGAGGGAATGTAGGCCACTCACAGGGAGATTCCCTGTGATTTAGCCAACTCCCACACCAAGAGCGCTAACCTGCAAAGCAGGTAGGACTTGGTCCCCCCTTGTTTGTTGATATGCTACAGTACGGATGTGCTGTCTGTGTATATCAGAAGTGTCCCCTGTAGGAGGAAAGGTTGTATGACTCTAGGGCTAGCAGAATTTCCCTAATTTCTCTGGCATTGATGTGTTCTGATTTTAGGTGAACCGGCCATAAGCCTTGCACCTGTCTTAGTCCTAGAGTAGCTCCCCAGCCCAGGTCCACTGGAAAATTGCCAATGAGAGGAGCCTACCAAGAATCGTATTTCCTGTGGGAGGGTTTGATAGGGATGTGGAGGTAAGCATCTTTTATGTCCAGGTCCATTCATAGACAGGCATCTGTGTGCATGACCTGGGTGGGTTTTGGTGGCTGTAGTGGGAGTCCTGGGTTTCTTTGTACTTGGTCCCACCACCAAAGTACCTCCATTTTTAAGCAGGGAAGAAGTGGTATAGCATGCTCTAAGGGCTGGTTGTGTTGTTTCCAGACAATGAAGCTACCACTGCAGCTTCCTCATGTGGAGCCTTGCTAACAACGGCTGGCAAGCTAATCACAGCAAGCCATCATTTGTCTGAGGCAGGTCAGCTCAGACTCAGGTTTCAGTGGGGGGAGGGGGAGGTGGCGAACAGGTGGGTCAGGATAGGTAGGAGGGCTGAGGTGGGCTGGGCTGTCCAGGGGAAGGGTTGAAAAAGCTGGGAACAAAGCAAATCAGTCTTTTCAACTTCTACCTCCTTGGCAGCTTGTTTGATCAGCTTATCTGTGGATTACTGGTGTGTGTTTGAACTACGTGTGGGATCTAAGAACAAGGTAAGGGCCTTTTTATTTGTTTTTGATTTGATCACAGGTTTTAGTGGCATTTATCTGTTAATAGGTATTTTGATTACTTAATAGTGTAGGATGCTTAAGGTATCATGTTTAAAGGCATGCAAACAGCTGGTTAAGTGGGGCTAAGGTTGAATTAAATTGGTGTGTTATAATTGAGGTTCGTTTTGCAGGCCTATATTTTTGGTGCTAGAAGCAGGTTAGTAACTAAGAGTGTACCTGGAAAGTATCAAGTGAAATTAGAAGACCAAAAGGGTTTAAGTAGTTTTAACTAAGGGTTTGGCTTGACTGAATTAAAGCATGGTTAAATTAAAAATATTAAAGGTAGGGCTTGTGAGCTGAGGCCTGCAGCTAGCCACATGGTAGGGCTTGTGAGCTGAGGCCTGCAGCTAGCCACATGGTAGGGCTTGTGAGCTGAGGTCTGCAACTAACCACATGGCAGGGCTTGTGAACTGAGGCTGTTAGCAGCACAAGGAGAATACTTGTTTTTGATGCAGAAGGCTGTGGGTTCTGCTCCCATAGTAGGTAGTTGGTTTGCTGATACTGTACTGTGCTGTACTTTTAATAGGAAGCCAGTGGTTAGCCGCATGGCAGGACTTGTGAGCTGATGCCTGCAGTTAGCCACATGGCAGGGCTTGTGACCTAAGACCTTGTGAGCTGAGGTTGTTAGCAGCACAAAAAGTAGAATACTTGTTTTTGATGCAGTTGGCTGTGGGTTCTTCTCCCACTGTATGTAGCTGGTTTGCTGATGCTGTACTGTGTTGCCCTTTTAAAGGAAAGCCTGCAGTTAGCCGCATGGCAGGGATTGTGAGCTGAGGCTTGCAGTCAGTCACATGGCAGGGCCTGTAAGCTGAGGCCTGCAGTCAGCCACATGGCAGGGCCTGTAAGCTGAGGCCTGCAGTCAGCCACATGGCAGGGCCTGTAAGCTGAGGCCTGCAGTCAGCCACATGGCAGGGCCTGTAAGCTGAGGCCTGCAGTCAGCCACATGGCAGGGCCTGTAAGCTGAGGCCTGCAGTCAGCCACATGGCAGGGCCTGTAAGCTAAGGCCTGCAGTCAGCCACATGGCAGAGCCTGTAAGCTGAGGCCTGCAGTCAGCCACATGGCAGGGCCTGTGAGCTGAGCAGGGCTTGGGAACTGAGGCCTGCAATTAGCAGTTAGCCACATGGCAGGGCCCTGCAACTGAGACCTTAAACTATTTTTATTTACATGGGACAAAGAATGATTATGATTTGAGAGTCAAGGCAACATGTAATTCTAATACAGTGGTCAATGTACCTAGCTAGTTAGTCTGACATAGCGGCGTAGTCTCTGATACCAGCTAAAGTAGGCTGTGATCCTAGCTTAAGTGGTCGTAACTAAATTAAGTTATAACTAAGATAGTTGATGCTGCTAGTTACAGCAGGTGGTGATCTTAGCTAAAGTAGCAAACTAAATTAAGCTTCAAGTCAAACTAAGGTAGTCGGTAACTGTAACCAAAGTGATTTAACTATATTAAGAGTATTCCATCAGGTTAAGTGGGATTAAGAAAGAGCTCTAATTTCAGTTACAACAAAGGAAATGCCTGTAAATCAAGGCCATATTCCTTGGCGCTCGGAGTAGTCATGAGCTCAGTGGCCTAGTGGCACATATGCTATTGGCAGGGCCTAACTGGGGAGCCACATGGCAAGGCCTGAAAGGGTTGTCGAGGTTCAAGACCTATTACTAATAACAATACAAAAAAAAAAAAAGGCTAACAGTGCATTTCTTTTGTGTTTCATGAATTAGATGGATCATCAAATGCAAGCACAAATGCAGGCCATGTTGAGCCTAAAAGGGAGAGAATGGTGGGAGGATCTGTTCAGTCAGACAGTGGGGTCAAAGCAGGTTCCTCAAGCAGTTATTGTTCAACCTGCGAGTAACCTGCCTCCTGACCCTCAAGCAGGACCTACCACAAGGTCCCAAGCTTTAAAAGGAGGCAGCAAGAAAGATGATGGAAAGGACAGGAAGGCTGAGAAAGCTCGCAAACATAAGGATAAGAAACATTGCAAAAAATGCAAGAGGGATAACAAAAGGTAAGACTGTGTTTACTGGTGATCAGAAGTTTTTGAAGTGGTTACAAAGCCAAGGTTTTTTCCAGGATGACGAAGTAATGGGATATGAATCTCAGTCTAGTGATGGTGAGGCAAGTCATGTGAGTGCACGAACTCCGGGCACTGAAAGGAGTATGGTTGAGCTTCAGGAAAAAAGGACTTGGGTCGAGTAGGGGCAGTAGAAAGTGAAAGGTTGCACCAACCAAATAAAGACATTTTAGACCAAATTGGGGCCTGGGTAGTGCAACTCACTAGGAAAGGGGAAGAGGACAAATTACTGCAACAAGGGGTGAATGGTCAGGCTACAAATGAAGGGATGAGGGGAGATACAGATCACGATAAGTACTATGGTGCAGTTACTTTAGACTTGCCTCTAGGTTTTCATTTGAGTGAAAAAGTGAAACACCAGATTGCAAATAGGGATTTTGTGGATATATTTTCACTGTTAAACAGAGAGGATGAAGAAAAGGAAAAGGATAAGGATGGCAGGGCAGAACATTCAGTAGCCAAAAAAGGAAATTAGCTATTAGGAGAACATGGGAAAACAGGGGGATTAGGCTATTCGATTATTAGGAGAACATGGGAAAACTGGGGATTGGCTATTCGATTATTAGGAGAACATGGGAAAATTGGGTGATTGGCTATTCGATTATTAGATCATGGGAAAACTGGGGGATTGGCTATTCGATTATTAGGAGAACATGGGAAAACTGGGGGATTAGCTATTCGATTATTAGAAGAACATGGGAAGACTGGGTGACTGGCTATTCGATTATTAGGAGAACATGGGAAAACTGGAGGATTGGCTATTCGATTATTAGGAGAACATAGAAAAACTGGGGGATTGGCTATTCGATTATTAGGAGAATGTGGGAAAACTGGGGGATTAGCTATTCGATTATTAGAAGAACATGGGAAGACTGGGTGACTGGCTATTCAATTATTAGGAGAACATGGGAAAACTGGGGGACTGGCTATTCGATTATTAGAACATGGGAAAACTGGGTGATTGGCTATTTGATTATTAGGAAAACATGGGAAAACTGGGGGATTGGCTATTCGATTATTAGGAGAACATGGGAAAACTGGGGGATTGGCTATTCGATTATTAGGAGAACATGGGAAAACTGGGGGATTGGCTATTGGATTTATGCACAAATTTTAAGAGATAAGTGCCCTGCCAAGGCAAAGGACATGTGGACACATTTTAACAGAGTGACCACGGTGCGCTTTGCTCAAGGGGGGTCATAAGTGGTTAAGGTATGATGACGATTACAGAAGGATGAGACATGCATACCCAGAGAGGTCATGGGCATGGATGGATTTGGGTTTGCTGTGCTGGTTAGATACAACTGGGGAGGCAGCAACAACAGATTGTGGTTTTCCGGCTAACCAAAGCTGGTTCAATTCTTATAAGCTTGGAATGACCAGCCATTTCGGAACAATGGAGAGTCAACGGGCTAAAACGGATGGAGGTGCTGGGAAGTGTTTTCAGTATAATTTCGGTCAGTGTCGGAACCATTTCCACTCTAGATTTAAGTATCAGTGCTTGCATGTGGTAAGTTAAACCGCCCAGCCAAGACTTGTTTTCATCTCTCAAGTCCCCCTAACAAAAACGTCTACTTTCCAACCCACTTCAAAGGTTATGCAGGTCACACTTACGATGCCAATAAAAGGGGACATTTTAAAAAAGTAGCTCAAAACGTATCCAGATAGAGAAGCTGTGGAATTACTAGAAGAGGGGTTCACCAAGGGCTTTAGGATACCAGCAAAAGGAAGGAAGCAAGGGGGTATGGTTAAGAACTTGAAATCAGCAGAAGAATATCCTGACATAGGGCAAAGCTAAAGAAGGAATTAGAAGTGGGCAGATTAGCAGCCCCATTTCGTCACCCACCCAAAAGAGCATTTAGAGTTTCACCCATTGGTGTAGTCCCAAAAAGGAAGCCAGGTGAATCCCGGCTCATACATCACTTCTTACCCAGAAGGAAATTCTGTGAATGATTATATAAATGGACAAGAGACATCTGTGCACTATACACCTTTTGACAAAGCTGTTAGGAAGGTCAAAGAGAAGGGGAGGGGGGCCCTCATGGCAAAAGCTGACATAGAATCTTCTTTCAGACTGTTACCTATTGCTCCTAAAGATCAGGGGTGATTAGGTTTGGTTTTCAAAGGTCAATATTACATGGATAAATGCATGCCTATGGCTTGTTCAATTGCCTGTGCCACTTTTGAAAAGTTTAGTACCTTTTTACACTGGATAGTGGCACAGAGGCTAGGGGAGGACAGCATCATTCATTACTTGGATGATTTTTTATTTGTAGGGAAGGAAGACGCAGGGGAATGTCAACAAGCATTAGACACATTTGTACAGATTTGAAAAGAGTTTGGGGTGCCATTAGCAATGGATAAAACAGAGGGCCCAACAAACAGACTGTCATTTCTAGGTATAGAAATTGATAGCTGGAATGGTCAGTGCAGGCTTCCCACTGACAAGGTGCAAAAGTTGCATTTAGTTTTAATTCAAGTGTTAAGTCAGAATAAGATAACCCTCAAATAGTTGCAAGAATTAGTAGGGCTGATGAATTTTGCATGCAAAGTGATCCCTGTGGGGCGCTCATTTATGAGGCATTTGGCTGCTAAAGGTTCTGGGTGCACAAAACCACACCACCGGATTAGGGTTTCACAGGGGATGAAGGAGGATTTAGGTGTGTGGTTGAGTTTCTTATCAGATTACAATGGGACAGCAATTTGTCAGGAGAGAGACAACCAACTACCACTTCAGTTGTTTACAGACGCAATGGTGGGATTTGGTTTTGGGGGTTATTTTCAAGATCAGTGGTTCAGCGCGGCATGGCCGACTCATGTGAAAAATAAGTTATGCATTTCAATTGCTGAAATGGAATTTTTTCCAGTAGTGGTTGCATTGGAAATATGGGGTGTGCAAATGAAAGATAGACTAGTTTGGCTTCGGTCAGACAACAATAGTGTAGTACAGTCAATAATCAGCTGGGGGGAAGGGAGTGGTAGGCAGGATGATCAGATATTTTACTTTTAAGTGTTTAACATTAAATGTCGCAGTGAAGGCACAACACATTCCAAGCATCTAACTCATTGGCAGATTCCCTTTCTCGTTTGCAGTGGTCTCATTTCCGGTTATTGGCTCCAAATGCAAATCCTTCTCCGGTTCGAGTGCCAGATCATTTATGGGCAGACAAAAATGGTGGCTAATGTGTAATGCCCTCAGTGGAAAGACAAGGGTAAGGTACAATAAATGCATACAGCAATTCTTGCAGACCAGATTATCCAGAGGCTGGGAACAAGTTTGGCCAATTCCACCTTACCAAGTCAGGGCTTACATTTTGGTAATGAAAGAAAGAGGTTGGACTTTTGGAAGGGCAAGAAGCACATTGTCAGCTCTGAATTGGCTTCATCAGGCCTTGTTTCTGAAGGATTTAGCTAACACATTTCAGGTATGGACAATGTTTAAGGGCTGGGGGAAACAAACACCCAAGAGGGCTGATAAGAGGTACCCCATAGGTCCAGCGGTGTTACGTAAGCTGTGGCTTGCAGTTTCAAATGTTTGTTTTTCTTCTTATGAGGTAGCATTATTTAGGGCTGCCTTTCTCCTGGCATTTTGTGGGGCATTTAGATGGTCTGAAATTATTCAACCAAACAAGAAGAAAGGTCAACGGACAGTTTTACCAGTGGCACATGTACATTTGCTGGAGGAAAACACTTGGGTTTATGTGGTTAAATCCAAAACGGCTCAAGAAGGCAAAGGTCAGTGGGTAAGAGTGGTAACCCCAAAGGGTTTGGAATGGGACTTGACTAAAGCGCTACTAGAGTACCGCAACTATAGGGGTAGGTCAGATGGTCCATTCTTTTGTCATCAGCAAGGTGAACCTCTGACACAGTATCAGGTGAGAGCAGTTTTAAAGAAGGCAATCAAGTTGAGTGGACTAGACTCAGATAAATATACATTACATTCCTTTCGAATAGCTGCAGCCTCATTTGCACATACAATGGAAGCTTCACAGACCGACATTATGAAGATGGGCAGGTGAAAGTCCAATGCTTATAAAGGATATGTAAGGTGTAAATGGCTTTAACCCTTGTCCTTTATATTTCAGCTCTCATATCTTTGGATCAGAAATACATCTGGATAGTGGGTCATTCTTTCATTCAGAGACTCCATTGCTTTGTTCAGGGCAGGTGATGCTTCTCCTTCCAAGGAAGAGAATGAGCTTCTTGCAAAGCAATTTGGTTTGGGGTATCAGGAATGCGGTGGCACCATCTCAGGTCAGTACTACAGCAAGCTGCAAGAAGCAATAAATCTCCTACTGACATTTTATTGTACTTAGGGGATAATGATATTTGTCAACATCCAATAAAAGATCTAATTGGTTTGATGGTACAAGAGATATATTGCATGCATGAATGCTGGCCACAAGCTATTATCTGATGGTCAGAAGTGGTATAAAGAAAGAAATGGAGGGGGGCTAGGTCCATTAAAGCTGTGGAGAGAATGAGAGGGATAAATAATTATTCTATGTATAAGGTGTTAAGGGACATTAACGGGTTGTACATTCCTCACCCTGGCATTCAGGTCTGGTGGCCAGACAGGTATGATAAGGATGGGGGTCATTTATCTGAAGAAGGTTTGGGGATTTTTTATAAGGAATTGCAAGCTGATTTAGCTTTGAAGGGCATTCACTAAGGATAGGTTGAGATGTGCTGGTGGAAGGGAGGAATATTCTTCTGTGGCGGAATACAAGAAAGTTAAGGGAGGCCAAGGTAAGTGGGGGGGGGGGGTCACAGGACTCTTCAGCTGGGCCTTCCACAGGCCAGACAGCCCCAAGGGATTGTTGCCAGGGGACTTATCAGCCCGGCAATGGCTCCTTGGCAGATTGTAAGGTGGCCCAGAGGAATTGTGATGAATTGTGAAATGAAAAAGCTGTTATGATGTGGGTATGTTGAATCAGAAGGGCCGGATATCGATGTGCTGTCTGTTGTCCTGTACGTTTAGGGGAATGCTATGAAAGAAATAAAATGGCCTCCCTGACATTCCTGCCTTGTGCACATCTTGTAATAATTGGCTTCTATTTGAGTAAATGGCAATAAACACATGGCTGCGGCCATTTAATCCATCTGAGGTCTCTTGTGTGTTTTATTGACTATGCACAGCTTGTGACAACCCTGATTTGTAAGCATGCAACTTCGAAACATTTATTGTCAATGGTGCCAGGGGAATGATAATGGTCTGAGCTGGTTTTTGAATATGGCTCAAAGGTTGATATGGATCATTAAATGTATTATAACACTATTTGATATGGAGCATGTAATGAACTGAACACTATGTTAAACGTTTTCTAAAAGATCATTCTGCTGGCATCAATGGCAAGGTAAGATATTAGTTCACTAAACTTTATTAAAAGCAGGTAGAGCTGTACCAGTCTCAGACAACAATGGCTGGCAAGCCAATCGCAGCAAGCCATCATTTGTCTGAGGCAGGTCAGCTCAGACTCAGGTTTCAGTGGGGGGAGGGGGAAGGTGGAGAACAGGTACAGTCAGGATAGGTAGGAGGGCTGAGGTGGGCTGGGCTGTCCAGGGGAAGAGTTGAAAAAGCTGGGAACAAAGCAAATCAGTCTTTTCAACCTCTACCTTGGCAGCTTGTCCCACCCTACCCAACCCCTCATAAAAGCAGGAGTGTACTTGTCAGTTAGTTTAGGACCAGGTAAGGTACTTAGGGAACCCGGTGACCTACTAAGCTGATCGCACTAGGGGTCGTGAAGAAATTTCCTGTTTTTGTCCACTGGGTTTTTCAGGTTTTCGCCTTTTCTTCCGGGTAAGATAGACAGGTTAGGCTAGATTGTCACAGTCATGTAAGCGGAAGACAGGAAAGGTAAGGGAGGCCAAGGTAAGTGGGGGGGGTCACAGGACTCTTCAGCTGGACCTTCCACAGGCCAGACAGCCCCAAGGGATTGTTCCCAGGGGACTTATCAGCCCAGCAATGGCTCCTTGGCAGATTGTAAGGCGGCCCAGAGGAATTGTGCTGTCTGTTGTCCTGTAGGTTTAGGGGAATGCTATGAAAGAAATAAAATGGCCTCCCTGACATTCCTGCCTTGCACACATCTCATAATAATTGGCTTCTATTTGAGTAAATGGCAATAAACACATGGCTGTGGTCATTTAATCCATCTGAGTTCTCTGTGTTTTTTATTAAATATGCAGCTTGTGGCAACCCTGATTTGTAAGCATGCAACTTCAATACATTTATTGTCAACAGTGCCAGAGGAATGATAATGGTCTGAGCTGGTTTTTGAATATGGCTCAAAGGTTGATATGGATCATTAAATGTATTATAACACTATTTGATATGGAGCATGTAATGAATTGAACACTATGTTAAATGTTTTCTAAAAGATCATTCTGTTGGCACCATGGCAAGGTAAGATATTGGTTCACTAAACTTTATTAAAAGCAGGTAGAGCCGTACCAATCTCAGACAAAGGTAGCATGGGTATTGTGGCTGCCATGTAACCCAATAGTTTCAGGTACTGCCTTGCAATCAACTGGGTCGATTGGAGCACCTCGAGGTGGTGATCTGACAGGAAGCTCACCTTTGGGGGTGGCAGGTAAGCCTCCATGAGACCTGTTCTTATTCTGTACCCAGAAAGACAATGTCCTGAGTTTTTGGAGGTGGAATTTTGGCAGATTTATCTGGAATCCCAGGGACTGCAGTAAGGAGATCAGGTGGAGGTGATCTTGTAGTATTTGTTGGCTGGGGGCCTGGATGAGCATGTCGTCCAGGTAGGGAAAGATCTGTATCCCGTTTGTCCTGGCGTAGGCTACTATTGGGGCCAAACATTTGGTAAAGACTCTGGGAGCCGTAGAAAGACCAAAAGGCAAGGCAGAAAATTGCCAATGAGAGGAGCCCACCAAGAATCTTAAGTATTTCCTGTGGGATGGTTTGATAAGGATATGGAGGTAAGCATCTTTTATGTCCAGAGTAGCCATTAATCCCTGTGGAGTAATTAGGGGGAAAAGGGTAGGCAGGGTGAGCATTTTGCAGGTGAGTACCTTTAGGAAGAGACTGAGGTAGGAAAGGTCCCGGATGGGTTGCCATGGTCAGTCTTTTTTGGGAACCAGGAAGAGCCTTGAATAAAAATCTTTTCCATTTGCGGAGGAGGGAACTGACTGTATAGTGCCCTGGTCTAGTAATGTCTGCAGTACAGGTTGTAGGAGGGGCAGCTGCTGTGAAGGGGGATGGGGAATGCCCTTCTGTATGGGAGGAGAGAGCCAAGTCATGTAGTAGCCATCTTTGATGATAGATAGGACCCATTTGTCTATGGTGATCCGGGTCCACAGAGGGAGACAATGAGAGAGTCAGGCAGACAGGGGCATGGTAGTGGGAAGAGGTTGAGGCAAAAGTGGCAGGTAGTCAGACATTACCTGCCCTGTCCTGAAAGGAAGACCTCTGGCTAGTGGCAGAAGGTGCTCTAGGTATAGGAGGTTGTTTCCTGGTGGCTTTTCGAGGTCTGGTACTGGGAGTAAGCCTGGATTTTTTCCTGATAAATTGTGTTTTGGAAGGATAGTTCCTGTGGAACTTAGGAATTGGTGAGACTAGGAAATGTTTGAGGTCCTGCATCTCTTTGCCCTTTTGTTGCAGTGATTTAAAGGGGTCTGCTACTTTAGATCCAAAAAGTGCAGCATTATCCAAGGGAGCATCCATGACCTTGGCCCTAAAAATCATCTGGCAGGGGTAGTAGGCGAAGCCAGGAATATCTGCATAGGGCAGCTGCTGATGCTGCTGACCTAGAAGAGGATTCAGCAGCATCATACCTGCACCTAATGTAGTGTCTGGTGACTTGAGATGTAAGAGCCAAAAAGAAGGACAGGGCTGTTTTGGTCGGGGAATCTGGAATATCTGCCAAATGTTTGGTGGCAGATTATAGAAGAGATAGGTTATACTTAGCCATGTGGGTCTGGTAATTAGTGGCTCTGAAGGACAACGTAGCAGAGGTATAAATCTTTTTCCCTAATCTCTCCATGATCTTGCTGTCCTTGTCAGCAGGGAGGATAGTAGTTGTGGGTAATAATTTGGTGGCTTTGTCAGTGGTCACAGAGATAGTGGCTGGGTCAGCTGGGGGGCACTTTATCAGGTGCTTAGCAGTGTCAGGTACTTTGTACAACCTATCTGGTCTGCGTGGTGCAGGAGGCTGAGAGTCAAGATTAGTGGATGCCATAGAAAAGGCATCTAGGAAGGCTGGGAGGAACAGCAGATGGACTAGGGGTTTCCATTTGAATGAGGTCATAATACCTCTTCTGTATCTCAGACATTTCTGAGAAATCCCATTTGAAATGTTCCTTCATCCTGCTAAAGGTCTCACTGAAGGTTAAATCTTCTACTGGGGAATCAAGGTCCAAGGACTCTTCCTCAGAGGATCTGTATTCCAAAGGAGATGAAAGTTGTGAATTGTAGGAGAGAGATTCTTCAGTGGAGTCTGAAAGGACCTTTTCATTGCTAGAAGGTTGGTCTGTGTGAATAGACCTAGGGTTTAGGAGAGGAGGAGGGGTGGCAGTAGAAGGAGTAGGTCTCAATGCCATAAAGGCACTGAAGAGACTCTGACTGAAGGACTGCCAGTCAAGCATGCTTTCAGAAGAGGGAGCAATATGTTTTCTCTTCTCTCTTCTTTGTAAAGGAGTGGTGGCCAGTTTCCTAGAAACCGGGGACTGTAAAAGAGCAGAGGTCTCTGTCAACTCCCCATGAAGCACTGGTCCCCCCCGACGTCAGCTAGTGGTGCCGGTATAGCCTCGACAGACATGCTCTCATCTGTGGATGGTGCAGCGTCCTTAGAGGTACCTGCGACCTCTACAGAAGTGGATCCGGAACCCAGCCTATGTCTGCCACAGGCTGGGAGTCAGGTGGATGAGGCTCAGCAGAAGTTGAAGGCCATAGGGTTCTGGCCTTCTTCTTGGGTGGTTCTGGGGGGATGTCAGAAGGACCTTCCATTCCAAGCATAAGAAGTTTCAGGTGTTGGTTCTCAAGATACAAATTTAACATGTGTAACCTGCTATGTAAGATTTTTGGCATGAACACCTGGCAAATAGGACAGGCCTTATAGTCATGCGCGCTTCCTAAACAGAAGAAACACTATTTGTGGGCGTCCTTATGAGGGATCTGGCATCCACACTGACACCTTCCCTTTCTGGATGACATAAACAAGCAATGTTACAATAAGGAAGGACTGAAAAAAGGTTCCCCAATGGGGTACTTATCTCAAAAATGGTCGCAACATCAGTGGTAGCAGGAGCACCTGCCATACGAATGGCAGCTGAAAGGTTATGAGGGCTGGTGCATGCTAACATTACTATTATGGCCCACATTTCCTACACTTTGCCTGATGTCTGATGCACCACAGAGGGACTGAAAGCTTTTGAATACTGGCTGTACATACATGAGACTGAAGTGATAAACCCATATGCAGAATACTGCAACATGGGAATAGAAGGACATCCTATGAGTTTTACTGCCAAGCAACCTGTAACACTGCATTCGTGGTTTACCTAGGAACATGCTGCAAATGTACCTTCTTTTATGTAGGTAAATGCAGTCGAAAACTCAAGATTGTATTATTGAGTATAAATCAGAAATACATAAATGTACCAGAACAACTGCCTTGGCAAAACATATTTTGGATACAGATACAGCCCATAAGTTTAAATTTAGAGTTATAGAGGTTGTTTATAAGAACATTAGAGGAGGTGACATATATAATGTTTTGAAAGTAAGAGAATATAATTAGATTCTGAAATTGCAAGCTGATGTACACCCTGCAGTAAATAGTGCTGTTAGCATTAAGCCTATTTTAGCGAAAAAAGAAATGCAATATCACCAAATCATTGTATATGTTTTATATATGCATTTTTTTAAAATATTGTTTTCTCCTTTGATTTTATTATATAATTATATGATTGGCTGGCTGTGTCACATGCCATGATTTGTTTTTTATTGTTATGGCTTTATTCTATTCTAGTTAACCGCAGTATTTCTATAAGATCAGACTGTTCAACCATGTTGCCAGAGGACGAGGGCTAGTAGTAGTACTCAGTGGTTTGACAGACTACTATAGAAAACCTGAATATTTATGGATGAAGTACTTAGGGTGATAGATGGTTGCTAATCTAGCAATACTTGGTGAAAGGACAGAATTAGATTTACCACCTGTTGAGATACCTATCTTCAACTATTCCATCAGTAAACGGGCTTCAGGGGCTCAGCAATAACCATAAATCTACAGCAGATAACCACCCAGAAAATTTCTGAGCAGTGCACCTAGGCAGCTGAGATCACAGGGGAGCAGAGATAAATGAATTTCCTGACATGCAGGGCAATACTCATATCTATTGAGAAACACGAATGGAATAATTTGGTAATGTTCTTGGAAGAGCTATCATTGTAGGCTACATATCAGGCTGTTGCCATGACAAAAAAGAGGATGCTGCAGCAGCAAGGACCATAGTGACTATCCATGTAGTGGACTGGTAGAGAGACATATCGTGTGTGCACTGTATGTGAGGACAGTATGACTATGTTCCACAAGTGTTTGCAGCTGACATCTTTTGGGCAGAAGTACAACTGATGCTAAGGAGATACATCTTATGGGAATCCACTTCACTGCAGTGCACACCTCTGAGCTCTGGTAGGGACAAGGGTTGCAATACCTAGTCACAGCTGTTCATCCATGTTGGGCCCTTGACACTTCTCTCAGTAGCATGTCCTAGGGAGTGCCTGCATTGTGCATGGGATGATGCATATAACTGAAGTATTATTACACAGAAAGCACTGGATTTGGGGTGCTCATATTTCCCACATTCCTATATATATGAATGGTTGAGTACTGCTTTCACACTTACATGTTTCCTTTTAGCCTGGCTTTGCAGCCTGTCACAAAGACATTTGCTAGTGGGCTGTTCTTTCCTTTTTCTCTGGACAACAAAAAAGAGCAGAAGAGAACCCTTGTACCAATCTCGTTTACATCCTGACTGTATCATTAAAAGCCACAGCTCAATAATGCAATAACACACACTAAAAGATATCTGACTGCTGAAAATTTTTGCAAGGGATTGATGTTCATCTCTGGCAGACATTCCAATCATAAAATGAATCCTGCAGCGATAACCTTGTGATTTGTATATTTACTGTTATGTTAACATGAATTAACTCAGGAATGTATTTCATTTTTCACTGCTGCTGGTTAGGATCACACTACAGCTACCACTTACTTCACAGTTTGTTTCTCCTACTGCTGCATCTCCAGTGCTTTACACATTGCAAAATTATATGTCTGAAAAGATTAATCTGATTTATTATGGACAATGGCATACAATGGCAACATAGTGGACTTATTCTTGTTTCTAAAACATTTAAGAGAAATGGTGACACTATAGCAATGTGTCTAGCTAAAATAATTTTCTTTTTTTGCTATTTATTTGTACTGACCATCAAGCCATTGTCCTTGAGTTTCCAACTCTTTTGCTTGCTCCATAGAGACTGAGACTTTACATCCTCCTTTTTACAAAGGAAGTTATCTTCATGGTTACTTACTCTTTAATCAGCCAGGTGTCAGGGTCAGAAGAAGCCTGTGGATGGCCATCAACCAATTAGTGATGACATCTTACTCCTTCTGTTCACATTTTTACTTCAGTGGTATCACCCTCATCCTGATTGCCTTATACTCAGTCTGGCTTCACCCTCATTTAAGGATGGACACTAACTGTCCCCCAGTGAAGGAACAGTTCAGCAGCACTTTGGCATTGAGAAGTTATCTTTTACTACTTTAACTGATGAGGGGAGAGAATTTTAGCAAACCCTAATGGATGATACGAGTACTCAGTTCAATGCAAAGGTCTACAATGCCATCCTCATGATGCATGGCAGCTGCTGTGCATGTTCCCTATGAAGGTATCACAAACTGCTTGGTGACACCAAGCCCATATTCTCAGTCCATACTGGTGGAAGCCTGACACCTAGTCATCTGACAAGCGTCCACGTCCCAGCATTTCAGACCTCTTCCCTCTACCCATAATGAATGAAATGATACTATTTGCTTTCATTGAGTTATAGTCAGGGCTTTATCACCCTGAGCAGCAGAGCTAACAATTTTTAGTTACAATTAAACAAAATTCAGATAATGATCAGCTCACTGTAACATTTGTATGCTAAACAATTTAATTAACTATAAACATTTAAAAAATAATAACATTAATTTACGTGATATACTAAACAGTCAAAATGTAACAGTGTTTATTTATTCAACACATTTGCTGTACAAAAGGCACTTAAATAAAACTTAAACACTGTTCTGAAATTCAGTCAGACTTTCTCTGCATCACAGCTGATGCAAATTGCAAATTCAGACCATTTGATAACATCTTGGACCAACAAATCACTGTACAATCAGTGAGAAATGCCTAGAATGGAAGTGCAGAAGGAAGAGTTAAAGCATCAGATCACAGAAAACAAAATGGAAAGATTGTCAAAGTATTTTTCATCAACTCCAGAAATAACAAATAATGTTCTAGATCCTATAGCAACCTACCTGACATACTCGCTAAAACATTAAACCTTTAAAACTACACTGCCTGGCTTTTTCTAACACCAGATAAGGTCATTTTCCCAGTATGTGTTGTACAGCTTTCACTTTACAGAAATCAGTACATGTAGAAAGTAATCTCTCTACCATTTCAGTGCTTCTTTCTTGCCTCCCTTGTTCCGTTACTCCTGTACTCTCTGAGGGCTATTAACTATTTTGTTCTCCAGTCACATACTGTATTCCAGTATTGGTATGGGGGGGGGGGTGACAGACAGGTACCAGCTGAACACCATAAACAGCTGATTCACCATACTTTTTTGCATGTGCCTGACAATTCTTCCTATGAGTTAAGGTCATGGCATGCAATACATACAGAGTTGGTCTTTATGTGAGCCATATGTTTGTACTTCTGCATACATGTTTGCGTGCATTTCCCACTTCATGCTGTTTAACCCCTTGTATTTGTACCACATAACTCTGATGAAGGAGCCCCACCAGCAGAACCTCCTTACAATATCACACCAAAGTGAGTGAAAAATGTCAGCTGCTCACTCCCTTCTTCTCCATTCAGCTGTTCCAGCATCCAGGAACTCGACTCAAACTTGGATTTATGAGGTTACATTCTGGGGTCTATCATTCTGAGCCAAAGAGCTGTCACAGGAATTTTATTCATCAAGCAGTTAAGTAGAAAGGTCCTTTGCCAAAAACCTTACAGAATGTGAAGTGAAAAAGTGTCCAGTAAACATTCATAACCACAGTAGAAGAAACAGCCATCACAGTAATGTGGGCATAAGTTCCCACACAGACGGAAAGAGTACAGGAAATCCACTTACTATAAGACTAAGACTCAAACATCACAATTAAAGAGAGTACCTCACATAAGTAACAGGTATGTTAATGCTCACCACTGCAGCTGATCCTCAAGAAAACACTGTAGTGGGTAACTGTTGGGACTTTCCCTCCTAAGATCCTTGGTTCATCACAGAATTTCTACTATTTCTAGTTTCTTTACTAAGAGGTGCATACATGTCCCACTGACACAAGCCCTTGCAACATGTATGCATTAAGCAAGCACACCTGACAGACACAAATATGGAAGAATGCACAATTTTATCCAGTATTACAGAAAGCCAATCCATGTCTGACGAAGGAAAAGCTATCTAAAGAGAGGATGAAGGCAGATGAATAATTAGGACCTACTGCAAAGTTCCTCCATGTAGATCAATTGACATGCTGAATAAACACAGTCTGTTACATATGACATCAAGGGTTGTGTTCAGTGGAAAATCAGTGGCAAAATCTCAAGCAGTACCATCAAACTTTTCAAGTTGGCAGAAGTTTTAGGAAAGCTAAACAAAGCTTTAGAAGACTGAGTACTGAAGCACTGATATGCTAAAGGAGGTCTGAGTCATGGAATCATGATCTGAGCACTTGACGGTTTGAACTAATGATTAGGTGGCTATGGCATAAATATAAGCAATGGACACTGATGAAATGGTCACTAGAATCATTACTAGTTTGACCTTTGACAGCATCATCCAGGGGGCAGCTGACAGCCAGATGGGAACAAAAGCACTGCAATTAGCAAGTCATTTGAATAGGTGTTACTTGGCTACAGCTAGAAGCTCATTAAATAGAACAATGAAAGTGCTTACTATGACATTTTTTTGGCTCTTTTTCTATCTGTCAATAATAGCCTCCTATCAGGCATCTGACCTATTTGCTCCCCACCACCAGCTTGACGGTTGAACAAGAGGGACCATCACACAGACACCACCAGGTTGAGGGTCAATCAAGAGGGACCGTCATACAGACATCACCAGGTTGGGGATCAACCAAGAGAAACGATCATACAAACATCATCAAGTTGAGGGTCAACCAAGTGCAACCATTATACAGACAACCACTGGGGATGGATTGAGGGTTTTCCTCTTATGCCCTAATATTTTCCCACAGCTGCCTGGCTAACATAGTGGATGGGGACTTGCAGCACTACCTCTTCAAGCAGGTATGGAGAGTGGTTTCTCCTGGTCTCCACCAGCAAGATCGCACCTTCTCCTTGAATACCCACAACCTTCTCATCTTGAGATGGGCAAGTGGGGAAAGCCTCTTCACTCCTCACCATCCCAGCATGGCTCCTCCAATGTTGAGGTTATTATTGAAATCTCATTCACATGGGTCATAGTAAGGGCTCCGTCCATGTGTGCCATAGACCCAAACTAAGTGCTTACTATAACAACCGATCAACAAAAAGTAATTTGTGTCGCACTAATATAAATTTGCATTTTGAATGTGGAATAACTAAGACCTCAGGTCAAGCAGGTGTCTTACTGACTGAGGCAGTACTTGGCACCTCTCTGCCCAGAAGGAGAACATCTTCTCTTAGCAAAAATAACTCTGTTGAGTGGAAGGCCTTCTAGAGTTTATTTTATTTCTTAGGCCTCCACTTTAAAATCCATCATGATTAGGAATCTAAAGGAGTAGCTATGCCTAGATAGAGAGGCCATTCTCGTTGCAAGCAAGGGGGACATCTTTGGATTGTATTTGTACAGGCTCCTGTTATTGCCAAGGACTAGACAGTCTGATACCACACCTTGTTAGACACAATGAGGATGATATCCAGTTTTTCTGTGAATTCTGACAGAATGTGCAGAATCAGAAGGGATTGTGGAGGAGTAGTACAGGAATGTTTTTGACACAAGGCACAGAACACCTCCATTGTTAATCTCCTTGTCCTCTTGAACTAAGCAGAAAAGGTGCAGAACCACATTCTCCTGAATGGTGAAATGGCCACTCTCTGGGATGCCAAAGCATTGTATTCCTATATTATCCTCATCCTCAGCTCAAGAAAAGGGATGACAGCAAATTCAGTTCTCCCAGAATGTTAGTGACTGTGAGGGAGATGACCTAGACTATGACACACACTCAGACCAACATCAGCTTCTGCACAGTGGATATAAAGTTGTGCTATCCCCTTGCTCATGTACCATACCACTGCCTGGTCACCTGACTATCACAAAATGTTTTAAGTCTCACCCAGTCCCGGTTCTGGAGACTGAAGGAAGAAAATCATATCAAGTAAGTTTATGCGTAATCCCCACTCTTGGGGAATCCCTTGGCGTGTACTGTACAGGAGTCAAGCATTCACTGAAAGTATGCAAATGGTGGAGCTGGAGGAAGTGTAGCCACACAATGGCATTCGCGGGAATACTGCACCACACTACACCCCAATGATAAGGGACTGATGTCAAAAGATCCATGACGGCATAACTATATAGCCACTGACACCTCACAGTCACCATGGAATCAGGCAAATAGGGCAGTAAAATCTGTGTAAACCATGAAGCCTAAAGGCATAGTAGAGTCTGGGCTACTCCCATTTTCTGCTTTTTGTTGAGCCTATGATCTCTGAAAACAGGAATGGATGAAACTAAAGCTTCACCATGAAGACAATTTTCTGTCCTGGAATGACAGACAGGATTTCTTCTGGCTGATGCCGATCCCAGCAGTCTGCAGTCATAGAAAAACACAAAGCAAAGATAGCTGCCAAGATGTCCCTTTACAGGGCTACCAGGAGTCCATTATGCAGCAAGGGTGAACACAGGGAGCCCAGTCTCCTGAAGGGCCTCTGCCATATGACATGGATCCTGGTATATGATTGTAACAACATATATTGCTACTTACTGCAGTTCTAACTATATTATATATATTTCATATTTAGTATTGGTTTCTCCTGATGTCTGAGGTAATCTATTGGCTTCTTGATGTAATGTACTTGTATTAATAACCACTTCTAAATGAGACCAGGTTGTGGTTAGAAAAGGTGTTTGGGACAGTGTACACACCTAGCTAACAAATGGATAAATACATAAGTAAAAAGCTGCATTTGTACAGGATAGTCCAATGAAACAGAATCCAGCCTGGCTGAACTGAAGGAACTTCCTGTAAAAAACATAGATGCTAATATGACACTATCTAATTAAGCAACACTAACCAGACACCTTGTAAAAAAACAGGGGCAGGACCCCATGGACACTCCATCCAGAATCTAAAAAACTGCATTTGCTTACTGGAGTTTCAATATAAGATGAAAACCTTTTGTACCATCTGGGATGACCACAAGGAAGGGAGTGAATGTCTTTTCTCTTTCTAAAGCTGGAAAAGACTCAACAGTCCATCTGAAAAGTAGAGTCTGAGCTTACCTGAGGACCTCTGCAGAAACTAATCAGTCTTTTAAAGAACCGCTTCTTGATGCAGGATCTAAAAGCTTAAAGAAGTGGCTGTCTAAAATCATGAATAAAACCCAATAACCAAGCTAGGATAAATTCAGAGAATAGGAAACCTATGTGCAGTCCTGCAAGACAGTCAAAAATGCTGGGGTATCCTGACATAGACAGGATAGAAGTGGGGTGGGGATAGAATCACCTGACACAAGGATGCTTGGGTAAAAGAGTTGGCTTAGAAGAAGAGATGTGTTGGGGATCATAAAGACAACCATGTTAGTGAATATCTGTTTCTTAAGCTTCAAGTCTTACAAGGTTTCTATAACAGCCTGCATAAACACAATCTCGCCACAAAAGAATTGTCTCAGCTTATTCTTAAATGCATACATATCAGTGATGTTTATACCTCAATCAAAGTGTCAACATATTTGGAATTACAAAAATCTATGAGGAAGGCCAAGCTACAATATCAGATTTTTTTTTCCAACGATTCCATGACCCAACAATTAAAAAGCTCTGTCAGCTTTTCCATACCCCAGTCTGCAAGGAAGTACTGGAAGCAGGGCAGGGACAACAATGTTGCAGGGGACACTTACTGATTCACTGGTTGCCAGTAGTGCAGTGGCAGCCTCATAAATGTCAGCCTGCAAGACCTGCTTAACATGGGAGTAAAAAAACGAGCAGCCTTCCCCAGGCAAAGTTCAAACACCAAAAGTTCACTGGAAACTCAAGAGCTCATGCCACACATGTATGACAGTCATAAAGCTGCTAAGGATCTTCAAACACATGTGGGCTGGTATTAGAATCCTGAAACACCCCCTCTAAAGTGGTTGTCCAGGGATGCCTCTCCTGCATGGTTGGAAACTTAATCCCTCACCAGCTGAAGGTTGGCATACTGCATATAAAAAAGTCCACTCCCAGACAATGACTTAATAAGGCAAAGCTTTGGCTGATGCCTAGCCTCCACTCCTTTACCTTCTCCATTCACCCCAACTCTGGATGGTGATTATTCAAGGGACCCTCCTGCCAATCCCCAAAATGTCCAGCTCTAAATTTGGTATCCTGTAGAAAGAATGTTAGTTTTTCAGCTTTCTGCACCTTTTTCTTTGGATAACTGAAATGACTGAAAGAAACACTTGCACGCATGACACACCTACACATTGGACATTTTCACCAGGGAGTAAAATCAGTGTTGGTGCTGGTCTGATGAATATAAGATACTTTGATAGTGAAATTTCTTAGTCATCAAATACAGGAAAGTTTCCAATGACATATCTAAGGATCAAATTATGAACTGTGGAAACAGGACAAAGGGAATGGGGAGTGAAAGAACTTAGAATATGCTTCTGATCAACATCATGATATCACTGCATACACCATTAATAGGCATACATCCCATGAACAACATGGAAGCACAGGAACCCCACCATTTTCTGTGCAAAGAAATAAAATTCACTCCACTAATCATTATTCAGCCATCACAAAATACTACGTAATCCAACCTTTTTTACATAGGTTTGGGAAATGCATCAACATACGATAACATAAACAAGACTGAGCTAGCAGTTTTAAAACACAGACTGACTTCAGTACTAAAGCAGTTTATTTGTGTGAAATAGCATTAAATGAATGTTCTGCCTAAACACTTCTTGAACAATATTACATAATTAAAAATTAACAAAAGAGAATTCATGTCGCTGATATTTGACAATAAACACTTGAATTATAAATTTGGAGGTATGTCTTCCTCCTGGTCTTAATAAATTTTTATAACAGTATGTTATGTACATGTCACATTTCATTTGCCAGTATACTTTTGTTCTGTGAATATGTAGTGGTTATTCTAACTTAAGCCACTAGATGGCAGATAAAACTGATAAATCTGTTAATGGTTCCACAAGGTTCTTTTGACTTTTTATCCATTAGAATGAATATGCTAACTGTTCAACATTAGAAATGTAAATTCTCTTTTGTTAACTCAATCATTTGATAAGTTTGAAAAGTATTTAGTCACAGCATTCGTGTCTATGTTACTACCACATGAAGAGCATATTTGCCAAGTCTCCAGTCCATAATAAAGGTTTTGTGTTGCTCAATATGAGTTTGTGGAGGTACACATCTCCCTAACATACATACATAATCACACACAAAGACAGACTGACAGACACACACAAGCATTCACCTACCTTCCTTACCACTGCAATTATAACACCTGAAATCCTACGTATCCAGAAATATTCTTTGTAGCACTTCCCCTTGGGAAAAGAGTACGGTAAATTTCAATATCTAGGCCAACTATGCCCCAGAATGGCAGCTAGACATCAACAGATTAAAGAATTCTGCGATCAAATCAGGATTTCATAAGACACAGTCCCAACAATCACTTCTTGTAGAAGGCTTTGAAAATTAGCACTGTACTCTTAACCAATAGACATTTGGAAAAAAGATTAAAAACATATATGGACAGTCACATGAAAAGATCCCAGCCCTACACCTAAGGGTCAATATGGGTTATGTGAATACATATGAAAAGATAGTCTGAAAAATGGTACTGTCCTTTCATTGTGTGAGTGGGAGGGGGAGCTGAGGTTTGCTGTTCACCATTTTTACTTATAGGCAGCATACAGAGTGTGCCCCTAGAAAAGTGTTCTTTAGTAGGGACTCAATTGAAATTTCAAGTACCTGAGTACTTGTAATCCAAGACTTTCAAGACTATAGGTCTATACTTCAGCCTGGACTCAGATGAGGAATAAAAGAGATACTCTGAATTTTAAGCCATTATTTTGGTAGGATGGAGGCAAGAAACAGGAGAAGGAAGAAATGAAAAGAGAAGGTGGAAGGCCTGTCACTTGGCTTTTCATCTTGCACTTGATATTTACCTTACATGGATCAGTAGAGGGCAGAATGGCCTAAGGCTACTGATGCAGGTAATGTAACCAATGTTACATTGGTGTGGTATGTGGGGATGTGGTACAGTGATCACTGCTTATCTCACCCAAGATAATTTTTGAAACTGGATTTTCTAATCATCATTTACTCCAGGTTACTTTATCCCTTTCTTCAACACGCAGTCATCTCAGGTATAAAATTTTGGAGCAGAAGGCCCCCCCACGTGTAAAGTGTGGGTGGGGGGAGGCTTTGCTATACAAAGAAAATACATTATTTTTGTTAATCCTGATATCACCATCCTATTGTTTTGGTGGAATTGTCTTAACCAAATGGTCTTCAGTAAATTAGCCTTCAGAAAACTGACGTTTCCTTTGTGATGACACAGGCACTGCAAAATCACTTACAGTATTAAGTGGAATAAGAAGTGGCTTCAACGTGGTACAGGGTCAGTCATATCATAGAACATTATTCTCAACTATCCAGATTTTCACATACTGTCCAGATTTGTATTTCAAAGCTTTGGCCTATTCCTCATAAAACTTGTGATTTTCTGGTAAATAATTGTGGTTTGAAGTCGCTAAATAAGGAAATATATTTGAGTTTCAGAATTGATATCCTTCAGAAAATGCATGCTAATGCAAAACTAGTTATTCTAGTAATTTTCAAAGTTTACAAGAGACATATTTAAAATTTGTTCCAGACTTTGGGCCTTTGTCTCCCTATTATTTTTGGCTTTGTCCAGATTTCTGGTGCTTAGAGTTTGAGAGGTATGTTTGAGAAGCAATAACTACAGGATCTCTGCAGCAAAGCTGGACACCAGACAAATATTTGTATCAATGCTGAAGAAAGAGGGGAAGCCCACTGTGACTGGGTTTGCTAATCAAGCCTAGGCAGAAAGAATCAAAACCGCAACCAGGCTAATCTAGGAAAATTTATATTCATGGAAAGCAATCACTTATACTGGAAAAATATTTATCCATCACTTAAGGATAAATTAAAGCACATCACTAGCTTGTTGATATTCATGACAATAAACCAAACATGAAACTCCACGGTGTCCACAACTCAGGGCTAAAATACACTCTATTTATAATTGAAAACAACAGTTAAGCACTTTCATCCATCCACTGGACTTCATCAGAACTACTTGAACCATAACACAAATCACTCTAATAAATGTCTTAAAGTTTGCCAATAATCCAGTCAAATAATTAGATGCCTTACTATCTTAAAGAAACAAGTCTCATTAACAAGTTCCCATCCATGTACATACAATATATGACAAAAACATGTTGTTGTTGTTGTGTCTTTTGGCTTTTCCTGGTTAGGGGTCGCCACAGCGGAACTCCGGTCCGCTAATGATTGGTAGTTGATTTTTATGTGATGAGTTACCAGCCCTGATGCACAGTCTTCAACGAAGGTATGCCCATTCACGCATGTCTCCATGCAGAAGACGCTCTATCTGAGAATCGAACCGGACAGCATCTTACTGTGAGGCGAATCCCATTCAGTAACAACATATCAAAATATTATAAACAAAATTATAAAACCATGTTGAATAAAATATGACCACAAAAAAACTAAAGCATCACAATTTTGCTGCTCTCATTTTTAGTACAGAATTAATTGAAATATATTCATTCAGACCAGGCTTTTGCATTGTGTCCAATCCGAGTTGCCTGAGGAATTAAATAAGATTGAATGCAAGGATGTATATATTGTAAGTACTTGGAAGGGAACTTGTTAATGACACTTGTTGATGAAGTTTAACTCTTGTTTTCAATTTTAATAAACAGTGTGTATTTTAGCCCTGAGTTTTGGACACCGTGGAGTTTCGTGTTTGGTTAACTGTTATTTGTGCTGCATGATTTACACACCTTTATGGTTCCTGATTCATGACAATAAACTAACTTTTTTCTACCCAACTGAAGAACATAACACAGGTCTAAAAATTTTCTCTGTGTCTCAGACTGCAGAATTCAGACACAAAGCTTACGGATGTGCAATTAAAACTTTAAAGGAGGCAGAAGGACTCTCCTTAAATGGTGCTTTTAAGAGAATTTATCCCCTCACTGTGTTAACTTCTTGGGGTAAAAAAAAAACTCTCCAGTGCATTCCTTATCCTCTACTGCACTTCTTTCTTCATACAGAATGTAGAAAATGTTAAGGATGCATACATTTACTTGTCAAACAGACAATAAACATTATTCACTGCTGGAGCCAGACTAGTAAAAATAGCTTAAAAACTTAAAATGCATAAGTAAACAAGTACTGATTTAATTACTGAACATAATTCTTGATATCATTCCTGTGGATTGTTGTACACAACCCATATGAACTGATGTTGGTGCCAGAGACACCATCTGGAAAGCTCCATTCAATTGGCTGCTGAAGAAAATAACCAATCATCCTACAATCAGTTTAGTGGTAGATTCTAATGGGCAGCTTGCTGCAATGATTTCTCAAAGTAAGATCTTGCTGTTGGGAGGGAGAAGGAGCAGATTAAGAAAATGAGCTCTCTCAGTACTTTCACAGCATGGTATGATGAAATGTCAACTCAAGACTATCTCTGAACATCATGCAAATCCCCTATCAATCAGCTAGCATGTGTTCAATTAGCTACTGGTAGGATCAAAGAATCTAAATTCTATAAGATAGGTACCGCCACTGTAATACCTGCACTCTCCAATAGCATACATCTTACCGCTGCGATAGTAAGGTCCAACAAGCAGTACAACAGGAAAAAGTGAATGTCATTTGCAAAAGGAATGTTATGTATGCCCCTAGCAAAGCTGTAAACCTGTATCCATACCATTCAGCGACTGCCCAATGGTCAAATCAATTAAATAAACAACAAAAATAGGAAGCAATAAAATAAAATAATACATTTAAAACACCCCACATTTTTCCTAACAAAAGTTATCTCAAACAAAAATATGTGGTGAGTTGTGGAGTGTTTCTTTTTTTTCAGCTTTGCACTTTAAAACCATTGTACAACATGGATTACTAATAAAAGGCACCAGTCTTTTTATTACACATGCTCACAGGACTCTGGAAAATCCACAGCAGTATTAGCCTGTAGCCTTTTCCTCTGATTGCCAGAGTGCAACTATACCAAGTCCTAAAGTTCTTTGGTAAAACTGTGAAAGAAGATCAAGTACATTACAATGGTATTTACCATTGTTTTACTAAATCCAATGAGAAGGTTTCAAAATTTAACATTCAAGTTTAACATCCACTAAAAAATTCCTAAGTTCAATATGCCAATGGTAAAAACCATGGCATAGGATGAGATATTGAAGTTTTTGGCTCACAGTGTAGAGTTCCTGGAGCGCTGCAAATTATAACTCATCCTTTTTATCTGAGGACTCCAGAGTGTTGCTGATGGATGCTGTGGGATCCTGTGTCTGGGACTCTGTTGATAGTTCTGAATCAGTACTGCTAGAGGAGTCTGGTAATGGTTTGTCTGCACTCTGAGTGAGCTCAGCTGTCTTCTCTGGATGGTCTGACGGGTTAATAGCTGCAACACCTTCTTTTCCACTGGATGACGTAGAAACAAGAACAGGTTCTTTTGAACCACCCTCTTTCAGAAACTCATGATCCACAGAGCTGAACAGCATCATTACAAGGTCATCAGACTGGACCCTTTCCTAAAGAAAGAGATAAAGGCACATCAATAACTATATGACAGCATTAATGCTAATGATAAAGTATCTATACATAACCACGTGTACTTTTAAAAATACAATAAGTAAGGAAGTTCAGGGAATTTTAGCAGTGTTTCCCAGACACCAAAAAAAAAAAAAAAGGAACACTACAAGCACTGTGGCTTGTGTAAAAAAAACTAGAACTATGGACAAGATACTACATATTTGCTGCCTGAAACAAACTGCTAGGCCCTAACAGTTTCAAAATATAAACCATGTACTACACCCTACACTGCCACCAGACAAACTGTTTTATAAAAATATAATTTTCTTACGATCATCTTGACCAGCTAAGAGGAATGACCATAATAAGGATATTTCAAATAAGCCTGCTGACGATGGCAAAATTTTAATAAACTGTTACTGTGTATGGTCAAGAAAACCCAAGCAGACGATTTTTATGCGATTCATTCTTATCTTGATTTCATCATTTACTGCATTATTGTACAGTTCTTTATCATTGCTGATTGTAAACCCTTCTCTTACAACATGGTCCCAATGATTTATATTATGTTAAAGGGTCTATAAGGACATACATAGTGCCTGTCTATATGAATTGTTGCCTTACCATGATGAGCTATCCACATTAACTGATGCTGCCATGCTTGTCCTGGCAGTAGGGACACCTGTGCACACTATACCTGTGCTACTATATGCATCATGAAATGCCTGAACAAGCATCTGGGCATATGCCTTAGTTATATAGGTATCCTTCCCTCTGATTGCTCATTGGCTGTTTTGAACCCTTGTGATTTTTTGATACATTGCTGACACTGTGTATTCAACAGTAGTGCTCTTCAGCTGGACTGCTTGACTTGCATATGGTTTCTGTTTCATGTTTTGGTGAGTAACGGATGCAATCACTTTTTAAGCTTGTGTTTTAGTTTATGGGCTGTGTATAGTTTTATTATAATATTGACACCCGAGACATACTGAATTCTCTACATTCTCTACCACCTCTGTTTTTTAGCATGATCGCTTATTTTGACCACATCATTTTAGCAGTTAGGTGTTCTGTGTTAGTTTAATTAAGTTTAAACATCTGCGATGTTGCAAAGTGACATTGTTGTTTCTAATGAATATGAACAGCCTAAGCATGGGGTTCTTAAGAATCCATTTTTTTCTAAGCATATGTACGACTGTGTAGGCTTTGACATTCTACTTGCCTATTTATATTTCAATGCAACAGTCTATGCATATGGATATGTGTAATGCGACCTGAGGCTTCTAGTGAATGTGCACAGCCCATGTACAGCATTTGTTCTAATCCAGTATTTTCTCTATTTTTGTTGCATATATATGATTGTATACCTATTTTATTTATTTATTTTACATTTGTTGACCGTGTTAGTCCGAATGAGCTAGTAGCTCATTTTCAGTGGAGACCCGGGAATTAAGTTCAAACATTTTAGATGCTGATTCTAGTGAGTGTGCAGAGCCTATGCATGGCGTTTATTAGGATTCAGTTTTTCTATTTCTTGATGCAGATCTACAACTGCATAGGTTTTTGACATTCTATTTGCCTTTACATTTAATGCAATAGATTATGCGCATGGACAGGTTTGAGGCAATATATAGATTGTTCAACATTTCTAACTTTTATACCACGGAAATGACTACCACAGATGCAAAAGTAGGAAAATTTAATATTCCCTTAGCGCCTCGGCATAAAGTGCCTTCCAAGAGTAAAAAAACATCGTAATACATGAACTTAAATACATCCACTAAATACCTTAATTAGCAATCAACTCAATAAAACAATCAGTTATTTAAATCACATATTTCTAATTACACTCTCTGTTAAGCCCAAAGGGCTCCAGTGTGCCATATTTTAAGATAAGCAAGGTTTTCTTCTGTAGCAATTTATTCTTAATATTTCTGTGTTCCCCAAGTAAAACCTCAATCTTCTCCAACACACACCCTCCCAAATCATCAGTATTACAGTTATGATGATGTAAAAATGGGCCCCTAAAGGACTTTCTAGTCTCTTGTTTTTGATGTCCCTAACATGTTCCTGTACACGTACTTTGAAACTTCTATAAGTCTCTCCTATATAATACAAATTGCAAGTACACTTTAGTACATAAACAACTCTGTCTGTGCAACAGGTGAAATGACATCTAGGAGTGAACTGTATTCTATTAATATATGTAAAATAGGGCACCACATATTTACAAATAGAGCACCTATTACAAGGAAACATTCCCTTTTCTTTTATTCCACCTATATTTACATTACTAGATGGGAGACAAAAGTGATTATGTACTACCAAGTCTTTCACATTTCTAGCCCTCTTATAAGAGATTTTAATTTGCTTAGGTAGCAAATAACATAATTCCTTGTCTCTTAATAACATAGGCCAAAACTGTTTTACACACTGTACAACTGTATGTGTAAGTACATTAAAGGTAGTTATTAAAGCTATTTGTAAATATTTGGTGCCCTAGACAGCTATATATGGAAGTTTGGGTCTCCCTGGCTTTTCTACAGTGCCTGCATCTTCTTTGAGATCAAATTAATGTTAAGGGTCTTTCTCCTTGATGCCACGTCATGCAAGTCAGCATGCATAAATACACTCATACATACATAAAACATTTACTGATGTACTGCTCTGAACCCAGGCAGATGAGACAGCAAATGTGCCTGCTGGATAAAGGGATTTGCTGCTGTAGTTATATATTGTATATGTCATGACTGCACAAGTGAAATGGGGCCTAACATACAGGTAATCTACTGGAGTAAAAATGTATCAAAATCAAGAAAGAAAATAAAAGTTTATTACCTTTGTTGCAGCTACAAAAATCTCAATATTTATCAACAAAAGTTGCTTGGGATGCTCAGTATACTGATTTTCTTTTGTTGTAGGACAGACATTAGGTATTGCTGGACTATGACATTTTTGCAGAGTGGCCTTAGCACACACAGCGATCAGTCTTCAACACAATTTTCTCTTTTGGTAATCAGCAGTTAACACTTAACTTGTGGACCAGAAAGAAAGGTTCATAGAGTCTTAGTAAACTTATGGCCAAAAGAGGCCATCAAGAATCTCAGCCACATTCTACATCTCAAACAAGCACACACAGAGATTTACTGTTCAAGAAAATGTACAAAATACCACAAAGGACGATAAATTACAAAAACAAAAAGTGTACCTAATCAAATTACCACTTAAGAGATGTAGATGTTGTGTCATAATTACAGCAACATACTGAATTCCAGCATAAACTACTAGTCATCATTTTACAGAATGAACCTAAAAGCATCACTGTGCAATAATTCAATTCAGTTTTTGTTAGGGATGAGTTGGAATATCACTTTACATTTAATTACAGAAACAAGAAAAGGCCTTCTGAAACTGGATGCTTACCCGTTCACTATGCCGAGGGTCAAGGGTGAACCAGAGTGCAACTGCACATCGCTGTCCCTGGGTTACTGCTTCAACACCATGAGGATTTTCACGTCCTGAAGAGAATCCAACAAGACGACCGCACTGTGGACGCACATTTGCCTGTCATACAAACAAACACACAGCATTCTGTTTAAACTGTTGCAACTAAGAAAAGTACAGCTTGACAGAACCTGACACTAGATAAGGGAAGGCAAACAGCAATGTGTAATGGTAAATGTAAACTTCACGACAACAAAAGTTACAGAACTGAAAATGTTTTGCGACAGTGTGTAAATCAGCTAACCACTGGAGTAGTCAGAAACCTACACTAAAATCCAGTGTCACAAGTAATATTTTTTGACTGGAATGTTTCCATGGCAGACTAGCTTTTAGGACAGATAAATTATTGAAATATGTTTCCTGTATTACAGAAAACTTGGTCATCCAAGTCAGTTACTGAGAAATTTGTGTGACCTATGGATATTTACTGTATATGCATTATGGCCAGGATTCCCTAAAAATCTAAGTTTGCATAGTGCAGTGATATATTAAACAATAAGATCATTAAAAAACTTAGAGAAGCAAGAATATTAAGAAAAGAAATAAAGTAGCATAGTACTGTGGTATAATTGAAGACCCATTGTTCCACAATTTCTCCAAGACGTCACTGTGCTGGCATAACAAAATATATATCTCCAGCTGATGTTCACAAAACTGCATTATTAAACAAATACTTAGTTCTCTGTTGCACTAAATTGTTGTATGTTTTGTGCAGTACTGTGTAACCCACTGGCATGTGGTGCATTCTGGGAAGCAACAATGTGGGAAGGAAAGGCCAGAAACAAAGAAAGTGACACAGTTGGTTCACTCTCTGCAGAGTTACATAGTAGCAAAGAAGTTCATTGTCCCAGGTACAGAAAAGCAGTTTCTTAACCACCAGGTCTTCATTAGCTGTTTGTCCTTTTATGCAGCTGGCCCCACACTACAATGTACCTCTATGATTTCTTTAGTACTATAACTGAATGCTAATTTGCATGACACCATAATACACAGTCTTTAATATCAGAAATCAGTGTCAACTCCCTTATGCCAACTTGTGCTCTTCCAAACAACTGGCAATATGACAATCATGAATCACAACATGTGATCACCATCGCTACTGCACATCAAATATCATACGTCTCTTACACTAATCTGTACAAAGAAAATGCACTTTTTGAATTACATGATACCCTTGTACACTTTTATACAAACAAACTTTGTTGAATAGGACAGGACTGTGTGCTGTAATGATCTTCAAGGCTCCATCACCTATAATAAGCCCACGATGAAGTCCTATACTAACAGCAGTCCAACCATTAAAGGCCTCAATAGTTAACTGGAGGAAGTTCTCGGGATATCAGTGGCTACTTTGGGCTAACACAAGACAGGGACCTCCATCTGTCTTGGTCCCTACTCCACAATGGGCTCTACGAGTTCCTGCTTTCAAGTCTATGTGATTGTTGCTAAAGTACCAGTGCCCACAATGTTAAGATGTGTAATGCTCCCATCCCTTCCAAGCTCTGCAGCAGCTGACTAAATAAAAGCAGATAAATGGTCAGTGAATCAAGCAGTTCAAATCTGTAATTCTGCATGTTACACAAACGTATGCCACATTAGCTGTAAATGCAATGACATTTGACAGCTGTTACTGTGACTTAGCGAATATTTTGGGATTCCCACTGCTTACCCTGTATGAAGACAGAAGCACAAAATGTCCCTGATACCAAGGTATTTCATCTTCTCCTAATTGGAAATGAAAGCTCAGTGGCACCTTCCTGTCTGTGACAGCAAGACAACCACAAAGATGAACTGCTATTAACTGCCACAGAACTTTCAGAGTGTCACTGCTGCCCTAAGTGAAACAGGAACAGCTGCAAGAAGTCAAATTTTTTTCAGATGATATAAGTATGCTATTTGGTCTTGATAAATGTGCAAAAGCAATCTTTAAAGCAGGAAAGCTGCAACACCAAGAAAAGATCAGTTTGGGACAAGAATGTGATATAAAATAATTAAGCAAGAGGGAGTGTATAAATATGTGGGAACTGATGAAGGATGAACAGTAAAACATGAACAAATGTGAATAAAATTTAGTAAGAAATATTTTAGAAGACTTAAATTAATCCTGAAAACAGCGCTGACATCTAGGAACAAAGTTCAAGCTATAAACCAATTTGCTCTTCCAGTCCTAACTTACAGTTTTGGAGTGAATGACTGTCACCCGAACGGTGTTGGATACATTAGTCAGGAAAACAAGAAGGATGCTTCATGCTCATCAAATGATTTATAAAAATCAGTGCATACCAAGATTATATATTCCTCGTTCCGAAGGAGGTATGAGCCTCCTTGAAATTGAATACATGTATAGCTCTGCAGTCATGGCACTACATACATATCTGCTGACCTCACAAGACCCAAACATAGTAAAAGTTTTGAAACATGAGGAGAATAAATCTAAGATGACTTCCCTGCTTAGTCTAGTAGAAGCATATCGATGTCAACTGGGAATGGAAATCAAACCAGGTGTAGATAAAAATCAGGCAGCAACTGAATGTGTCAAAAACAAAAGGAAGAATATAAGGTGAAGGATCAGATCAGAAGGCAAGAAATGTGGAAAATGCATAAATATAGTTGCAAGTATAGAAAAGTCCTGGAACAACCTCATGTTGATCAGGACTGAATGCAGGAATGGTTAAGGAGAGGCAAATTCAAGCTAAAAGATGAAAGGTTAATATTGGCGTTCCAAGATAGTGGACTACGTACACGTTGGTTTACAAACCAGTTAACACTGGACAAAACTGCAGTCCATGTTGTAGTCTGCTACAGATCTCCCACAGTGTCCCAGGACTCTCACTCTGCATTCCTGACACTCTGGAAAACATCAAGGTCCAGCCTAATACCCTTATACTGGGAGACTTTAACTACCCCTCTATTAGTTGGGACAACTACTCCTGCTCCAACTCTTTTGCCCAACGTTTCCTGGAATTCATCAACTCCAATGCTTTGGACCAACTCATCCTCACTCCCGCTAGGGGAAATAACATTCTTGACCTAGTCATTACAAACAAGGGGGACTGCTGCTCTATTCCTATGATAAACCCTCCCTGGTTAGATCCAACCACAAGTTAATCACCAATGATATCCAAATCCCAAACCCACCCCCGAAAAAGGAAGCCATAGTGAAAAACTTCTCCAAAGCTAATTTTGAGCTTCTACGGACAGAAGTGGCAAGCTTCATGTCATCCATAGACATGGGGAATGGGAGTAAGGCTGCTGAATCATACACCAAGGCACTGTATGAGCACGTATGCAATTGCATAGATAGGGCCATACCAAATAGAACCGAGACACTCTCCTCTAAAAAAGAAAGCCAATCTGGTGGACCCCTGCCATTAACAAACTCTACAACAGAAGGAAAAAAAAACTGTTGCAGAAAAGGGTGAAGTCCGATGACTGGAAAAATTCCCATGGAAATCTCAGTAAAAAACTGAGATCCCTCTTCAAATCCACCAAAGCTAGTTATGAAAGCAAAATTGCTACAGATACTAAGGACAACCACAAGGCTTTCTTTAGTTTTGTCAAGAACCTGCATAATAATATGCAGATTTGCTCAGAGCTACAGCACAACGGCACCACTTATACTGAAACAACTGACATTGCCAATATCTCGGCAGACAGGTTTAGTGGAAAATTTACTCCCCGTCACTCCCTAAAGGGCCCATCCACATACCTGAGGAATACCAAGTCCCTATTATCACGAATGCACAAGTACAAACCGCACTGACCAAAGCTAAGAATACAGCTTCCATGGGACCAGATAATATACCGAATTGTGTCCTAAACGATTTACAAAAAGAACTGGCACCACACCTGAGTGCCCTGTTCAACTACAGCCTCAGTTCAGGCTTTGATCCCAATGAATGGCGCACTGCCACAGTCATCCCACTCTGACCCTGGAAACTACCACCTCATCAGCTTGACGAGCCTGATCTGTAAGGCTATGGAACGTATTATTACAGATTATATACATAAGGATATAGGGAACCTTCAAACCCTGGATCCCACGCAGTTTGGGTTTGTGAAAGGCAGATCATGTTTGCTCAATCTGATAGACTTCTTCGAAGCGGTCACCAGAGCAGTGGATGAAGGCAAGGCTGTCCACACAGCCTACCTCGATCTAGCCAAAGTCTTTGACAACATCCCACACTCTAGAACCATTGATAGGCTCACTAATCTAGGCATTAACCCTTACATCGCTGAATGGGTTGCCAACTGGCTGACTGACAGAACCCACACAGTGAAAGTAGCTGACTCCAAATCTGACTACCGAGCAGTTGCAAGTGGAGTCCCACAAGGATCGGTTCTAGGTCCTCTCCTGTTTGGTATCTACTTCTCTGAAGTTCAAGCCAAGGGACTCTGGTTAACCAAAGTCGTGGACGACTAAACTGGAAGCTATTATTGATTCTCAAGCTGATGTGGACATCCTACAAAAAGCCTCACGGAGACCAATGACTGGTGCCAAAATCATGGCCTCAGGCTCAACACCAAAACATGCATTGTCATTCCCTTTGGGAAAAACATGGTGCCCACAAACTACCATAATGAAGGGAACCCACTTAACTCTGAAGGTGTTATAAGGGATCTATGGACACAGGTAGACAGCAACCTCTCCTTTGACAACCATGTCGCCACTGTAGTTAGAAACTCCTTCTACATGGCACATCACATCACAAAAGGTTTCTCATACAGGAAAAAAGATGTCATTGTCTCTCTCTATTCATCCCTCATCAGACCCATTATAGAGTACAATGCTCCATTTGGCATGTACCTCACTAAACACCTCCAACAATTGGAGAGGCCACAAAAGTTCCTCACTAAGAGAATCCTAGGACTCAAACACGTGCCTTATGCAGACAGACTTAAAAAACTTAAACTTTACTCCGTCTCATATCACCTACTTAGAGGCGATCTCTGCTTGATAGACAGAGCCATGTCTGACCCAGTTTTGCTAGACATGCTTCATCTGAAAAAATCCCAATCCCTCCATGTTACTCGCTCCAAAGACCTCAACCTTATCACCACATTAAATAGAACCTGCTGGAGAGATAGGTTCCTAACCCAGAGACTTCCAGTACTCTGGAATAAACTCCTCATTCACATCAAGCAGAGCACCTCACTGGCCCTCTGCAAGAGAAATCTTGATGAGTGGATGGGAAATAGGAAATTCATCCTGGGGATCACTTCAATTGCATTGCTAGATACGGGCACAGGGAACTAACATCCGGTAAGCCAGATGACTGGGAATACTATTGGGCTAGGCTTGCATTGGCTCCAGGGTCGTTAGCCTAGTACTTACCTATGAACATGTGGGACAACATGTAGGTTTTGTAAAACAGAATTGGAAACAGTTGCACACCTCTTTGTTGGTTGTGACATACTAATGGCAGAAGGACTGTATACTGAAAGGAATAATAATAATGTGGCAAGATTGTTGCACTGGGGATTGTGCAAACATTATAATATTGAAGTAGCTGAAAAACACTGGAAACATGAACCTCAAAGCAACATAGAAAATGATGAAGCCTACATCACATGGGATCACACATTACCAACAGTTCAAAAGATAGATGTGAGAAAACCAAATATAGTGGTCCATGAAAAGAAGAAAAAAATAGCACTGATCATTGAAATCGCCACACCCACTGACAGTGTCTTGCATACAGATCAACACAAAGTCATAAAACACCAGAGTTGTAGGCAGAAATTAGAGGAATGTGGAAGAAAGATACCCAGACAGTTCCAGAAGTAGTAGAAGCAACGAGTCTTATAAAAAAAGAATCTACAATCATATTTAGATATGCTACCGATACATGTAACTCCATACGAATTGCAGAAGGAGTCATTACTGGGCACATTGTGGGTGCTGCGAAAAGAACTTCTAGCTGACATCAGTGTGTGCTGCGAAGAGAACTTCTGGCTAACATCAAAGATTGAAATAATACTAATTTCACAAACTTTAATCCTACTTTGACTTAGGAATGGGTCCACACTCCTATCATGGTATTAGAAACCCAAAAGATTTGGAGAAGCTAAACCATCAGAAACCATTACACTGCATCTTCCCCTACACCCCCACAGAACCACAACGTTGACTTCCATCAACCCCACAAAATATTTCATTAACCCCCCAGTAGAACCACTGTATTTGCCCTTAATCCCCCCACAGAACCACTGTTTTGCACCTTTCATTAACCCCCAACAGAGCCACTACATTGTATCTTTCCTCAACCTTCCCAGAGAACAATTACATCTTGTCTTCCCTTATACTGACAGATAACAACTACACCACCTTTCTGTTTTACAGAACCGGCATTTGTAAGCGAGGGTTAAACGAGGATAGAGTAGTGGATCTGCTGAGGGCAGTAAGGGAAGATAAAATGTAGTGGTCCAGGCAGTACTGTGATACCACTGCTTGTACTGGTGTCTTTTAATCAGTGTTTAAGTAAGAAGGAGAGGCTACCTGAATTCTGGATACCGCACATGTTTGATGATACAGCTCTAGATTTTAGGAAGGAAATGACAATATTCTGTCAACCACTGTACTTGTGGCTTAGGAATGATAGGTAAGACTGCACTGGATGACATCATAGATCTAATCAGCTGGTGACAGTCTACCAAGTAGACCAAGTCAAGGCAACTTTTTCATTAGAAGTTTCTGTGCAAAATGGATCTGACAAAGTAACACCGTTTTTGAGGTTCAGACATACAATGTTATTTCGTACTTGGCAATGTGGTATTGTAGTAAGATGTGCATCAGCTGCAAAATGAGCTTTGAGAGAACACCGTTAGAGGAGCTACCCAAGGTTAGTTAACCAAACAATCTGGATGTTAGTAATACTGCATGATGGTGACTTTCAGTTTGTGTCAGATGGTGTTTAATTCTAAACAATACCTCCAGTTTTAGTCTGTCTGCTTTCTCACATCTCCATAGATTAGGAGGGACTGTCTGTCATCTGTTAGGATGCCTCAAGAAGTGTAGTTTGCACACTTTCAAAGGTCCCACTCAGAACATTTGAAGCTAATTGTGCAGGATCACAGTTTACAGTCTGAAATTACTGATCAAAAGGAAGACCTCTAGTTCTGGCCTCATTTTTTACCATTCTTGTGGTCCTTTGAATACAGCCAATAGTGTGTACAAAGTTGGCTGGAGTGTGCAGATCATAGCTGCACCGAGGAAGCTCCAGTGAGGGTAGAGTTGTCAGTGTACTGTGTCAGTCAAATGTCACCAACATTATTAACAATTCCAAAGTAAGAAGATTTGTTCCAAAAACATAAGGAAATCATCACGGAAGAATACACTGTAGTTAAATGTCTTCAATCACAGAATACGTAGAGGCATTGCACCTGTAGAATACACTGTAGTTAAATGTCTTTGATCACAGTGAACATGGCAACAGCTCTGGTGACAATGCATCTGAAGAATACACTGTAGTTAAATGCCTTCAATTGCAGAGTACATGACAACTCACTGGTTACACTGCACCTGTAGAATACACTGTAGTTAAATGTCTTCGATCACACAATACATGACAGCAGCTCTGGCGACACTGCACCTGGAGAATATACTGTAGTTAAATGTCTTCGGTCGCAGAGAACATGACATCAGCTCTAAAGACACTGCACCTGGAGAATACACTGTAGTTAAAAGTCTTCGGTCACAGAGTATGTGACAGCAGTTCTGGAGAGACTGTACCTGGAGAATACACTGTAGTTAAATGTCTTCAATCACAGAATATATAACCGCTGCTCTGGAGACAATGTACCTGTTGGAAGACTCTGGACCTGAGTAATAAGTATTGATTGTATTTATTTTACAGTTTGATAATAAGTAAGTGAACTGGTCTATTGACTCTTTTCAGTCATGACTTGAGTACAAGGGTACAGAGACGATATCACAGTATTGAATAAAATATGGCAATATAACAATATCAAATAATTAATACCAAATATTGAAATGTACATGCATAAGTATTTACATAAAGCAATTTCCTTTGCATTAAGTCACATCTATTTGCATAAGGAAGTTACAGCAAGACATCTGCAGTACATCTACAAATGGTTTGAAATTATGTTTACAGTAAGATTGCACGATGTTAGCGATGCAGTATTACACAATCATTAGGCAACCTCAGAGGAACAAGTGCAGTTAGATTCTATAAGTAGAGATTAAGTTGTTTTTTTGAACAATGTTAGACTTTCACAATTTCTTATTTTTATGGGTAAGGAATTCTACAAGCAGGTCCAGTTCTAAAGAAGGCCTTCTATCCAGTAGCCAGCTTGAAACTAGACTGGGAAAGTCTGATTGTATCTACTTGGTTGCTTCTAGGGAAGTAGTTTGGTTCCCTGACATGGAGCACTCTTTTAAGGGGGTGGGGCTGTAGCCTTCGGTAAGTATGTTAAAGATAAAAGCACTTATTTAGAAAAGAGCTGTTTTGGTAATAGAAAGCCAAAGGGCCTTTTTATATAGGTCACAATTATGACAACTTTCATCTGTGAGTAGTGCAAATCTAAGCATTTTATTTTCAGCTAAGTGGATTTTTCCATGGTATTATTACTAGTCTCCCACCAGGACACAAGTGCTCTTCAGCACATGAATTCTGCTTGCTGAGCACACTCAAGCAACTCTGCAGTCTGCGGCTACCACCCCACCCATACAGTATAAGAAGGAATCAGTACTGCAAAACTAAACAAGGATATACATTTTGAGTCTCAAGAGCAGGAGCACACTCAAGCAACTCTGCAGTCTGCGGCTACCGCCCCACCCATACAGTATAAGAAGGAATCAGTACTGCAAAACTAAACAAGGATATACATTTTGAGCCTCAAGAGCAGGGTCAGTCCACCCAGGCATTCTACTTGTATGAGAGTGAAGCTATAACATTAGCAGTATTTCTTAGTAGTTCTCAGCATGCTAATAAAACTGACTGTTGTAGCTTTGTGTCCCCTTCCCCAGCTAGTGCAGAGATCTCAGTGCTTTCTGCCCTAGTTTGTATCACTTGAGACCCACCTGTTTATTTGCATCTCTATACATTCCCCTTCATTGCTAATGTATCTCCCTACTCTAATCTGTGCACAAACTGGCTACAAATAAGCAAGTCAATGTGAAGACACACTCCCAACCTTAATCAACTTTGCTGTCTCTTTTCTCCTTCACTTTACGGGTAGAGTTTGAATTATTACTTACCCCTTCTGAGGCCTTCATAGGTTCATAGGTTCATACTAGGCTATCTGCCCTAGGGCATTTATAAGCCTAGCCAGAATGTGTTTGGCTTTCGCCACCCATTTTAAATTTATTTTGCTATGCCCTTTTTCGAGGTTAGTATACTGTGCCTCTGTCTAACAATGACAAAAGTGATACCCGGGGTAAACCTACGATCTCCCATCCACACATCAAGATTCCTCTTGAAGAGAGTCAATGAGGGACTCTGCCTAACCTGGACTGGGATTTTATTCCAGAGTGAAGGGAGCCTCTGGGTTATGAATCTGTCCCTCCAGCATGTCTTATTTATTTCAGTGCTGAGGTTCAAGTCTCCCGAGCGCGTAGCTCGATGGGATTTGGATTTTCTGAGGTGCAGCATGTCCATTAATTCCGGGTTGGACATGGCTTTATACGTCAGGCACAGATCGCCTCTGAACAGGCGGTATGCCACTGAGTAGAGCTGGAGTTTCTTTAACCAGGCAGCATATGGCATCTGTTTGAGCCCTTTGATCCTCTTGGTGAGGTTCTCTAGGGGTCTTTCCAGTTGCTGCAGGTGTCTGTTAAGGTACATCCCAAAAGGGGCATTGTACTCAATTATGGGACTGATGAGGGATGAGTAAAGAGGCACTGGCAGATTTCCACTGATTGCCCCTCTGGTTTCACTGGTTTCTTTCCATTCCACCTGGTTTACACCCCTTGTGCTATCTCCCTCCCCCAATACTAAGTCTATATTAGAATTCTGCTGAGCATAGAGCCATCTTTAAATTACTAGTCTCCTACCAGGACACAAGTGCTCTTCAGCAATTGAATTCTGCTTGCTGGTGCCATTAGACCTCAGGAATTTGTCTAAAGTGTTCAAGTTTGTAAAGTAACAACTTACTTTTTGCTGTATTTAGATTTATACAAATAGTATTCGTTTTTCTGATGGATCTATACAACTAGTATTCATTTTTCTGATTCCTGACTACTGATCTGCTTATTTGTTTATTTAACCGTTGATTCTGACATTCAGCAATTGTGTTTTACTGACACTACCACTGCAGCTATGTTGTCTCTATGTAACTATGATGTACTACAACTGCTGTTATAACTGTAATGTAAATCTAATTGACTTAGTGTTGGAGTTATAAACAGTATTTACTGATTTAGCACTACAGTTGTCTCTGCTACTGATTCAGCTGTGCTAAGTGTTCATTTTCCTTTTTCTTGTATGCACAGGATAATTGGCTGATAAATGCATTGTGCATGGTTTATTAACCTGTTTCCAAACTAAGTTATGGCACTGTGATGTGGTAACTGTTGAAGCACTCTCAAACTGTAACAGTAGTATCTACTCTCCTGCTTTACCCACACTATCCTCAGACTTGTATCTTTTACACTCTCCTATCTCTTCATTACTTCCTTGAACCTATTTTTGTCTCGTTCTACTAGCTTCATACTCTTTTTTTCTCTCTCTTCAGAGCACACTCAAGCAAGTCTGCAGTCTACGGCTACTACCCCACCCATACAGTATACGAAGGAATCAGTACTGCAAAACTAAACAAGGATATACATTTTGAGTCTCAAGAGCAGGAGCACACTCAAGCAACTCTGCAGTCTGCTACCCCACCCATACAGTATAAGAAGGAATCAGTACTGCAAAACTAAACAAGGATATACATTTTGAGCCTCAAGAGCAGGGTCAGTCCACCCAGGCATTCTACTTGTATGAGAGTGAAGCTATAACATTAGCAGTATTTCTTAGTAGTTCTCAGCATGCTAATAAAACTGACTGTTGAAGCTTTGTGTCCCCTCCCCAGCTAGTGCAGAGATCTCAGTGCTTTCTGCCCTAGTTTGTATCACTTGAGACCCACCTGTTTATTTGCATCTCTATACATTCCCCTTCATTAATAATGTATCTCCCTACTCTAATCTGTGCACAAACTGGCTACAAATAAGCAAGTAAATGTGAAGACACACTCCCAACCTTAATCAGCTTTGCTGTCTCTTTTCTCCTTTACTTTACGGGTAGAGTTTGAATTATTACTTACCCCCTCTGAGGCCTTCATAGGTTGATAGGTTCATACTAGGCTATCTGCCCTAGGGCATTTATAAGCCTAGCCAGAATGTGTTTGGCTTTCGCCACCCATTTTAAATTTATTTTGCTATGCCCTTTTTCGAGGTTAGTATACTGTGCCTCTGTCTAACAATGACAAAAGTGATACCCGGGGTAAACCTACGATCTCCCATCCACACATCAAGATTCCTCTTGAAGAGAGTCAATGAGGGACTCTGCCTAACCTGGACTGGGATTTTATTCCAGAGTGAAGGGAGCCTCTGGGTTATGAATCTGTCCCTCCAGCATGTCTTATTTATTTCAGTGCTGAGGTTCAAGTCTCCCGAGCGCGTAGCTCGATGGGATTTGGATTTTCTGAGGTGCAGCATGTCCATTAATTCCGGGTTGGACATGGCTTTATACGTCAGGCACAGATCGCCTCTGAACAGGCGGTATGCCACTGAGTAGAGCTGGAGTTTCTTTAACCAGGCAGCATATGGCATCTGTTTGAGCCCTTTGATCCTCTTGGTGAGGTTCTTTTGGGGTCTTTCCAGTTGCTGCAGGTGTCTGTTAAGGTACATCCCAAAAGGGGCATTGTACTCAATTATGGGACTGATGAGGGATGAGTAAAGAGGCACTGGCAGATTTCCACTGATTGCCCCTCTGGTTTCACTGGTTTCTTTCCATTCCACCTGGTTTACACCCCTTGTGCTATCTCCCTCCCCCAATACTAAGTCTATATTAGAATTCTGCTGAGCATAGAGCCATCTTTAAATTACTAGTCTCCTACCAGGACACAAGTGCTCTTCAGCAATTGAATTCTGCTTGCTGGTAAGCCATTAGACCTCAGGAATTTGTCTAAAGTGTTCAAGTTTGTAAAGTAACAACTTACTTTTTGCTGTATTTAGATTTATACAGATAGTATTCGTTTTTCTGATGGATCTATACAACTAGTATTCATTTTTCTGATTCCTGACTACTGATCTGCTTATTTGTTTATTTAACCGGTTGATTCTGACATTCAGCAATTGTGTTTTACTGACACTACCACTGCAGCTATGTTGTCTCTATGCAACTATGATGTACTACAACTGCTGTTATAACTGTAATGTAAATCTAATTGACTTAGTGTTGGAGTTATAAACAGTATTTACTGATTTAGCACTACAGTTGTCTCTGCTACTGATTCAGCTGTGCTAAGTGTTCATTTTCCTTTTTCTTGTATGCACAGGATAATTGGCTGATAAATGCACTGTGCATGGTTTATTAACCTGTTTCCAAACTAAGTTATGGCACTGTGATGTGGTAACTGTTGAAGCACTCTCAAACTGTAACAGTAGTATCTACTCTCCTGCTTTACCCACACTATCCTCAGACTTGTATCTTTTACACTCTCCTATCTCTTCATTACTTCCTTGAACCTATTTTTGTCTCGTTCTACTAGCTTCATACTCTTTTTTTCTCTCTCTTCAGAGCACACTCAAGCAAGTCTGCAGTCTACGGCTACCACCCCACCCATACAGTATACGAAGGAATCAGTACTGCAAAACTAAACAAGGATATACATTTTGAACCACAAGAGTAGGGTCAGTCCACCCAGGCATTCTACTTGTACGTTTTATGAGAGTGAAGCTAAAACATTAGCAGTATTTCTTAGTAGTTTTCAGAGTGCTAATAAAACTGACAATTGTAGCCTTGTGCCTTCCCCCAGCTAGTGCAGTAATTCTAACTGTCCAATAGAGTTTGAATTATTACTTACCCCCTCTGAGGCCTTCATTGATAGATTTCCACTGATTGCCTCTCTGGTTTTGCTGGTTTCTTTGCATTCCACCTGGTTTACACCCCTCGTGCTATCTCCCTCCCCCAATACTAGGTCTATATTAGAATCCTGGTGAGCATGGAGCCATCTTTAAATTACTAGTCTCCCACCAGGACACAAGTGCTCTTCAGCAATTGAATTCTGCTTACTGGTAAGCCATTAGACCTCAGGAATTTGTTTAAAGTGTTCAGATTTGTAAAGTAACACTTACTTTTTGCTGCCCATTACTCTTGTCTTGGTGGGCTCTGCCCCGCTCCGTTCGCCCTCGCTAATGCTCGGGCTCTCTCCGCTTCCCTGTCCCCAATTACCTCCCGCCCCACTACCTCTACATTTATAGTAATCACAGCCACACCCACAGCTCAACCTCACATCACCTTCACCAATCACAGCTCCTCAAGTCAGATCACATTACACCACACCAACTTGCTCCACCACAACATACTCCCAACCACTCTCATTCCCACTAAGCATTATTTACATCACCCCACACTACTTACCCATCCACATATAGTGCAACCCTATAATTCCTATCCAGACCTCCACCTAGAACCAACCTAAACTTTATAACCATGACTATCACGCAACTAAGTCTAGTCTGTCTTCTCATAATTCTTTATAACTCCATAAGTTATCACTCTAGCAATATCCCTAAACTTAGCAGCACACTATATTATGCACTCTCATATACAGACACCGCACATTATAATACCTGCCCATAATTGTTCAAGAACTACATAACAGACCAATTCAGAACTAAACACATTTGCTCTCATTCCTACTCCAAAAAACACAATACTTTCTTACCAAATCCCAACATCTGCATCACCATTTTAACACCAGGCTCACCATAAGTGGGGATATCCATCCCAACCCAGGCCCAACTCCATCCTGTCCAACACAAACTGCTCCAACACAAATGTCAGAACATAACACCCCCACTATCTTCATCCCTGGGAAATCAACAACAGCAGCAAAACCAACCATCTTTTAATGCTAAATATTAATATTAGAAGTATCAAAAATAAATAACCAAAAAATAAGGCACTGGAGGGTTCAACGTTTAGCAAACCAACTTTAATGAACACACAAAAAAACAACAAAATGTCTTAAACTGGACCACAGTGTTTTCGTCAGCAACTTCATCAGATGAGCATACCAACAAAAAATTAGTCCTTTATATATAGCCCTTAATAGGTCCATTAAGTAACCAGTCCACAATTAAAGACATATTAAACTAAAATGTTTAAAAGGTGTCATAGGAAACAATGCATGCAGATCCTGTCTGAATAGAACTACCATTCAGTACAAGTGTAAAAATAATAAATAATACTTTAGCTAGATATGGGATGTAAATTCACATTAAATACATTTAAAAACATTAAAACATTAAAAAACATTTAAAACTTTCATATAAAAAATACTGATAAAATCAAACAGTTGTTGCTGTTGTGTCTTTCGGCTTTTCCCGGTTAGGGGTCGCCACAGCGGAACTCCGGTCCGCTAATGATTGGCAGTAGATTTTTACATGCTGAGTTTCTGGCCCTGACGCACAACCTTCAACGAAGGTACACCCATTCATGCATGTCTCCACTCAGAAGATGCTCTAGCTGAGAATCAAACAAGACAACGTCTTACTGTGAGGCGACAACGCTACCGCAGCACCACCACCGCATTTATAACAGCAAACAGTAGTAAATCTGTAAAAGCCTGCTGTGTAGAGATCTTAATGAAACAGTGACATCTACTGGCCAAAAGATTTACAGCAATAATAAAAATCGAAGTTTAGCAGCTATTAATTTTAAAGGGACACTATCTCGTTACTAAAATCCCATTTCTGTTTCGGACCGAAGATGAAAACACTGCCACCCACTTAGCTAATCACCTCCCTTTTTGCGACATTATTAATGAGGTTCTAAGAATCCCACCCACCCACCTTGTTAACATCCTCCCATTCCAGTTTTGTTTATCCCTCTATAAACGGAATGACCATCGCTGTAGTTCCTAGTTAGGGACAGATTTTAAATTTTGCTAGAATAACAACATTTGTCTTAGCATGCATTTTTTTTTAAAGATATATCTCCTCTGTCATTTGCCATAAAAACACAAAATGTATGAGGAACTGACTCACCAAAAATATGAGGCAGAAATCTGGACATTGTGTGAAAACCTGGACAGTTGAGACTGAGGTATGTGACAGCCCCAGATGTGAAGAGCCGATCCGGATTGCTGTTTAATGTAATACCGGCTTTTAAAAGCCGGTATTGCATTTGCAGTCAAACCTTAGCGCCGTAGCGCTTTCTGTGTGTTCTTATCTGTAGCAACTGTCAACCTAGTAAAAGTCAAAGCAAAAGCTTTCGTTCCTTTTTTACAATAAAATTTAACATGTAACAATCTGTGAAGGCAGTTTTTTTAACTAAAACATGAGCGCTGAAGCGCTCCATGAAGGCAGGTACGAACTGTAGTAACTGTTTCTACAATGTCGTAAACAGAAAGCTACAATGTAAATGAAGTATTTTTTTTCTTCTAAAACATGAACGCTGAAGCACTCTGTGAAGGCAGGTACAAACTGTAGTAACTGTTCGTACAATATAGCAAACAGGTTGCTACATTGTAAATGAAGTGATGCAATTTTTTTTTTTTTACTAAAACATGAGCGCTGAAGCGCTCCGTGAAGGCAGGTACAAACTGTAGCAACTGTTTCTACAATGTAGCAAACATATTGCTACAATGTAAACGAAGCGGTGCATTTTTTTTTTTTTTTTTTTTTTACTAAAACATGAGCGCTGAAGCGCTCTGTGAAGGCAGGTACAAACTGTAGCAACTGTTTCTACAATGTAGCAAACATATTGCTACAGTGTAAATGAAGCGGTGCATTATTTATTTATTTTTTACTAAAAGATGAGCACTGAAGCACTCCGTGAAGGCTTACTGCTGCTGCATGTTCTTCACTTGCTGCTCCACTCTAGCCTTCTGGTGCTCCTGTCACTGGTATGGAAGGCCCTGCTATACCAGTCAACGGTCCCTGATTTTAACTCAATTAGCTCTGTCCCTCTTAATCCCTCAAAACACTAGTGCCTTTTGAAAGAAATGTGCTGAATTATATTTAATAAATAATGACAGTGATTAAAAGTTATAGACTTTAAAAGCTATAGACTTCTGTTCCTTAAGGAAATGTATATTAATTCACATTCTCTTATTCTGTTATTGTCTCAAGTTAATGAAACTCCTATTTTAAAAGTGTCCCTGATTTTTTATGGATTTGTCCCTGATTCTGTTGAAATTTGTCCCTGATTGGTTGATAGCTATGGCCGCCCTTCCAAGGTGCTCAACTGCTTTTCCATTTGTTTATGCAATGCTGTGTTATGCAGTTCAGCACTTACAACAAATGTCTTGATAAAAATGTCTGTGTCTGGCCTGCATAACATTGCCCCTCCTGAGGTGTCTAGTCATCAGAAGTGTACCTTCAGTTATCTGAATTCATGCTGCAGTGTATTTCACATTTCTGCATGGACTGTGTTATAGGACATTTCCTGCATGACCTGGGGATTGTGGATGGATGCCATCATCTAGGACTCTAGGTCATATCTGGAACTGTCTGCAGCACACAACAAACATTTTTATATATATATATATATATATATATATATATATATATATATATATAGCCTTCTGTCGGCGATATTTTACTTGACTGACTCACCCGGAGTTTCGCGCAAGAGTGGGCGTGGCACGTCTGATTGACGGCCGGACCTGCATATGAATGAGGCATGATTGACATGCCAATACAAACCACTTATGGCTGAAATGTAATACAAGGATGATAATTTATAATAAATTCATACAAAGCCCCAAATGTCCATGTAAACACAAACACGAGTAACTCCGCAATACAAGCTATATTCATTATATATAATATAGTCTGCTTGCTATACTTAGCAGTTGTGGGTGAAGTTGAGACCTTAATAAGGCACACCTGATCAAAAGCAGACAGTGCTATATAGGCAATGTGCAATGATAAGGCACACCTGATCAATGGTGGAAAGACAATCAGAGGCAGACAGATGATTCAGACTAAGGGAAACATTATAGTTCGCTAGGGAAGTAAACAATTAGTCATGGCAAAGAAACTGACATAAATACCTTCAGAGAACTAAGAGAAAGCCAAGGGAACACAGCAGGAACAGTTACTGACAGAAATAAAAAAAGGTTCTGTTTAACTATATAAGTGAATGAAGAAACTCAAAAATTCTGCTTCATAGATTGAAACAGGAGGGTAGGGAACACAGAAAAAGATACTGATAATACAGAAATTCTTAATGAAAGTTTCTTTATCCATTTGTAATGGGTTGAAATGCTCAGAACAAATCACAATTCATCAGTCGTAGAACATCAAACTTGAACTTGCCCTTTTCCTTGAGATATAGTGACTACATAATAAAAACAATTAGTTTGGCAAATGTGGGGAGGGAAGTGTTTTTCCCTTAATGGAAGTATAAGGATTGTATCCACAAGTAAAACAAGTGCGTGAGTTGATTATATCCAAGCCTATATTCATTCAGTAACAGCTGTTAATATTGATATTACAGCGATTTAAGGCTGTTATTGCTTGTGTCCTGACAGTCCGGTTGAATATTCATTCAGTAACCGTGACATCAAGCAACGCGGGCGGGGTTTGGGTGGTGCTTGCTACTGCGTATCTGGTGAGCCAGTCAAGTAAAATATCACCCTTCTGTCTACATAAAAGTACCTGTGTGCATAGACATGCCTATTTAGCATGAGTGGGCGGCCACGGTGGTGCAGTGATTAGCATTGTCACCTCACAGCAAGAGGTTCTCCGGTTCGATCCTTGGCCTGGGTGCCTTCTGTGCGGAGTCTGCATGTCCTCCCTGTGGTCGCTTGGGTTTCCTCCGGGTGCTCCGGTTTCCTCCCACATCCCAAAGACATGCAGTAGGTGGATTGGGCACTCTAAATTGGCCCTAGGTGTAAGTGCGTGTTTGTGTGTGTGCGCCTTCTGTGGAAGGTTGGGCGCCGGGCTGGCAATTCAACACTGTAAAACTCCACTGCCAATCATGAACGGACAAGTGATCCACTGTGGCGAACCCTAACCGGGAAAAGCCGAAAGAAGAAGAAGATGAATGTGTGTGTACCAGACAGATGACTCTGTTGGAAGTCCTTTCAAAAGAGCCTTTGGTTTAGCTCAGATTTGAGCCAAATGTGTGTATCAAGCAAACTACCTTAACCTTGGTGATGCATTGACACGTTATACATATATTATTTACCATGTGGTAATTTACGGAGCTGAAGCCCTTCTTGTTAATATATTACAGGCCCTCTGTACTTCATTAGCAACTGGCCTCTTTGTGGAGGTGGTCTCCCCTAACCTAACTTCTTGGGTCCTATGTAAGAGGCCACTATCCAGTGCATAAGTTAGGGGTTAATGCCTAATTCTGTGTTTCTTTACAATGCCCATGTGGGGTATAGTATCAAATGGCTTGGCCAAGTCAAGGTAAGCATTATGTACCATTTTGCCCTCATTCATTGCCTTGGTGATCTTCTTGAGGAAGTCTGCCAGAATGAGTAAGCATGATCTGACTTTGACAGCACCAGGCTAGGAAGTATCCATAGGTCCATAGGTAGATACTAGGGATTCAGCCCAAGGGCCTATGTAAGCCTAACCAACAAGGTTCCCTGGCTTACGCCACCCAAGAAAGTTATTTTCCTGTGCCACTGTCGAGCAGAGACACAGAAGTGATACCCTGGGTGTATTTCCTATTTCCCATCCACTCATCAAGATTTTTCTTGAAGAGTGCTAATGAAGAACTTTGCTTGACATAGATGGGTAGCCTGTTCCAGAGTATGGGAAGTCTCTGGGACAGGAATCTATCCCTCCAGCATGTCCTGTTTATTGTGGTGACAAGGTTTAGGTCCCTAGAGCATGTAGCTCGGAGGGATTGGGATTTCTTTAGGTGTAGCATGTCCAACGGCTCTGGGTTTGACATAGCTTTATATGTTAGGCAGAGATCACTTCGGAGTAGGCGATATGCTACAGAGTAAAGCTTGAGTTTTTTGAGGCGGTCAATGTAGGGCATTTGTTTGAGGCCAGTATTATGATTGATGAGATTATGAATACTGGCCTATTATTAGGCTAGAATCTGATTGCCATGAGTCTGCCACTAATTCTGATGATATCCCTTACTACCTTCTGAAGCCTCTCTCTCATCACAATTCCCACACCAGTGTCTGAAGGTTCTCTATGTCATCATTTATCATTTTAAATTATAATTCTTTCCATGGTTTTTCATATGAGACTGGTCATACTTATGGGTCTGTAGTTTTCAGGGTCCACAGAATGCCCACCCTTATGCAGAGAGATGATCATTGCAGTCACTGAAAGGACATAGCTTGGAAGTAGATGACATGATGGTACTGAGGAGGCTGGACATCCTATGTGTCCAAGATACAAGATGGCAGGGCAGTGCTGCAAAAACACTTGTGTTGTGATCCAGAGTCTACTACTTAGGAGGAGGATAGACTAGAACTTGTATGGGAATTGTGGAGAGAGAGAGGCTTCAGAAGGTAGTAAGGGATATCATCAGAATTAGTGGCAGACTCATGGCAATCAGACTCCAGGCTAATGATAGGCCAGTATTCATAATCTCATCCTATGCCCCACAGCAGGTTTGTGATAGTGAGGAAAAGAGCACATTCATACAGCAGTTGCAGGACCTGCTAAATAAAGCAGGACAACATGAACTGATGTTGATAATGGGGAACTTGAAGAATGCACATATTAGGGCAGACAGAGCAAGATATGATGTCTTCTTGGGTCCAGATGGGTGTGACAACAGGAATAAAGATGAGAGGCCATTCTAGACTTCTGTCTGGCAAATGGCTATGATAGTAGCCAACAGCCAACACATGGTTCAGAAAGAAAGACAGTCACAATATCACATACAAGAGTGGCCAACATGCAACTTGGGTAGACTTCCTTCTAGTAAGGAAAGTTGGTTGCCACAATCAGCTGCAAGTAATGGTCAGAGAAGGTTCTAAGGTCAACAGAAACCAGGCTGAAGACCTGGAAGTTGACTGGAGAGAAAGCACACCAGTTCAAGGAATTACTCAGGGCTCTAGCACCCCAAGAAGAGAAGGAAATAGGTGGAGTTGAAGAAGAATGGCAGGAAATCAAAACAGCATGTATGAGCACTACAGAACAGATATGTGGCCAGCCAGGCATGGAAATAAGTGACATAAGGAAAGCTGGTGATGGAATGCAGAAGTTCATGAAAACATCAAAAGAAAGAAGAATTGCAAGAAAAAGTGGGATAGAAAAGACATACCAGACTGGGATGGAATACTGGTTGGCTAACAAAGAAGCTAAGAAAGGAGTTGCAATAGCAAAGAACAGGGTACTGGAGGCACTCTACCAGCTTCTGAAAAGTGACTCAGTAGGTGGCACAAAGAAACTATATCAAGTTGCAAGACAAGGACAGAAAGATAAAGAAGATAGTCAGACACCCTACACAAGGGTTTTCAGCAAGAACCTGCTCACCATTCCACAGGACATGAAAGGCAGATGGAAGGAGTGCTTCCAGAACCTTCTGAATTAGGAAAATCCCACAGATCTGTACTGCCCCATACACAGCCTACAATCAAAGAAGAAGAGGAGCCCACCCGAGAAGAAGTAAGAATAGCACTAAGGAAAATGATGTCAGGGAAAGTGGCAGGTTCAGATGAAGTCACACCAGATATTTATTTATTTACTGGGTAGTGTCTGACTGGGCCAGGGACCTCTTTTCAGTGTAGACCTGGGGAGAAAAGCTCCAAAGATAAGTATTAGACAATAACGTAGCAATGGAAAAAGATAAGTAAGTTACATACTGTACATGATAATGTAAAATATATTTTCTATGAGCCTAGAAAATATAAAAAGATAAGCAACTTACATACATAATAGTGGAAAATACATTAAAATACATTTTTAATAAGCATAGAAAATATAATTAGAAGATAATACTTTTTTTTCTGAAGTGCAGGCAGGAATATAATATATAGTAAAATATCACATGAGAGAGAGAAAGAGAGAGCAACAGCGGTGAAGTATAAGAATGGGACTTGCACGATGTATATATGTGGGTCAGTCAGGTTAGAGGGGTTAGCTTTGTTGAGTGCGGCCCATAATATGATAAGGATGCTGGGTGAGATAGGAGAAAAATGGCACCTGAGGATAGTCATAGCAGTGTGGCGAGAAAGACATACCCAGATCACTGACGAATAAGCATGCTTGTGCCAGTGTACAAGAACAAAGGGGACAGGCACAAGTGTGGGTAGTACAGAGGTATCAAATTCGTGTCACACTGCAACAAAGTTCTGTAGAGGGTAATTGATAAACAGATAGGCAGAGTAGGAGAGTTTACCTTTATAAAGCCGAATTACAGTGGTTCGAATGCTAATATGAATGACTCGTAACCATGAAAGTGAAAACTGCGATAGTCCTTAATGTTCGAAAAACAGCAAATCTAAAAGCAGATTCGCTGTTTTTCGAACATTAATGTTGAACAAAAAAAAAAAGTGTAAAGCAGGGGCAAGCCACCCTGCACCCTCAATGTGGGGGAAGGTTGCCCCCCCACCCCCTACTTTAATATTCTAACTCCGAGATCGCACTACAGTGGGGAAAGGGACTACTTTCCTATAGCCACTATAGTGCAATCCCCCCCACAATGTTGAATGTGCAATGAGCAAATGTCGCTGTGCATTCTCTCATTGCACATTCAAACCTTTTCTCGTTCTGTGTTTGCAAACTTTGCAAACAGCCTTTCGAACAATTGCTGTTCGCCCGTGTGCAATACGCACACATGAAGGTAAACCCAGTAGGAGAAAGTAAGATGGGAGATGAGCAGTTCGGATACAGATCAGGATCCAGCACAACTTACCCACTGTTTGCAGTGAGACAGATAGCTGAGAAGGTGCTATAGGTAAGGAAAGAGTCCAAATGGGCATTTCTATACTTGGAGAAAGCATATGACAATGTCCCAAGAAAGCTGATTTGGGCAGTACTGTGGTGGTTCAAAGTCCCAAAAATATTGGTAGAATTAGTGCATGCTGTGTGCATGGACCCAATGACTCAAGTACGAACATTGTTCGGTCTCCCAGAAGGGTTCCCAGTGGGACTGGGTATGCACCAGGGTTTAGCTCTGAGCCCACTGCTGTTCATACTGGTAAAGGACTAAATTAGCAAGCAGGTGGGAAGGTACATATCAACAAAGTTAAGTATGCAGATAATGTGGCATTACAGGCAGACTGAATAAGAACTTCAGAAAAGGATTGGAGAATGGAATGCAAAACTGAAGGCAAATGGGATGAAACTAAGCACAGAAAAGACAGTGGTAATGGCAGAAAATTGGGAAAATCATAATAAGCTCAGAATTACAAGGCAATATTGTGGAACAGATTAACAGCTTCAAGTATATGGGAGGGGTAGTTGAGGATAATGGAAGTCTGAATGAAGAGGTCAAACGTAGAATCAGAGGGGCTGCAGCCAACTGGCCTAGAGTGTCAGATGTAGTGTATAACAGAAGAATGCCAAAGAAATTGAAAAGTAAGGTGTACAAAACAGTGGTGCTACCAGTACTAATGTATGCTACAGAAACCTGGGCATTACTGGTACAAAGCAGTGGAGCTACCAGTACTAATGTATGCTACAGAAACCTGGGCATTACTGGTAGAAAGCAGTGGTGCTACCAGTACTAATGTATGCTACAGAAACCTGGGCATTACTGGTACAAAGCAGTGGTGCTAGCAGTACTAATGTATGCTACAGAAACCTGGGCATTACTGGTACAAAGCAGTGGTGCTACCAGTACTAATGTATGCTACAGAAACCTGAGCATTACAGGTACAAAGCAGTGGTGCTAGCAGTACTAATGTATGCTACAGAAACCTGGGCATTACTGGTACAAAGCAGTGGTGCTAGCAGTATTAATGTATGCTACAGAAACCTGGGCATTACTGGTACAAAGCAGTGGTGCTAGCAGTACTAATGTATGCTACAGAAACCTGGGCATTACTGGTACAAAGCAGTGGTGCTAACAGTACTAATGTATGCTACAGAAACCTGGGCATTACTGGTACAAAGCAGTGCTGCTACCATACTAATGTATGCTACAGAAACCTGGGCATTACTGGTACAAAGCAGTGGTGCTGGCAGTACTAATGTATGCTACAGAAACCTGGGTATTACTAGTACAAAGCAGTGGTGCTAGCAGTACTAATGTATGCTACAGAAACCTGGGCATTACTGGTACAAAGCAGTGGTGCTAGCAGTACTAATGTATGCTACAGAAACCTGGGTATTACTGGTACAAAGCAATGGTGCTACCAGTACTAATGTATGCTACAGAAACCTGGGCATTACAGGTACAAAGCAGTGGTGCTAGCAGTACTAATGTATGCTACAGAAACCTGTGCATTGCTGGTACAAAGCAGTGGTGCTAGCAGTACTAATGTATGCTACAGAAACCTGGGTATTACTGGTACAAAGCAGTGGTGCTACCAGTACTAATGTATGCTACAGAAACGTGAGCATTACAGGTACAAAGCAGTGGTGCTAGCAGTACTAATGTATGCTACAGAAACCTGGGCATTACTGGTACAAAGTAGTGGTGCTAACAGTACTAATGTATGCTACAGAAACCTGGGCATTACTGGTACAAAGCAGTGCTGCTACCATACTAATGTATGCTACAGAAACCTGGGCATTACTGGTACAAAGCAGTGGTGCTGGCAGTACTAATGTATGCTACAGAAACCTGGGCATTACTAGTACAAAGCAGTGATGCTAGCAGTACTAATGTATGCTACAGAAACCTGGGCATTACTGGTACAAAGCAGTGGTGCTAGCAGTACTAATGTATGCTACAGAAACCTGGGTATTACTGGTACAAAGCAGTGGTGCTACCAGTACTAATGTATGCTACAGAAACCTGGGCATTACAGGTACAAAGCAGTGGTGCTAGCAGTACTAATGTATGCTACAGAAACCTGGGCATTACAGGTACAAAGCAGTGGTGCTAGCAGTACTAATGTATGCTACAGAAACCTGTGCATTGCTGGTACAAAGCAGTGGTGCTAGCAGTACTAATGTATGCTACAGAAACCTGGGCATTACTGGTACAAAGCAGTGGTGCTAGCAGTACTAATGTATGCTACAGAAACCTGGGCATTACTGGTACAAAGCAGTGGTGCTAAAAGTACTAATGTATGCTACAGAAACCTGGGCATTACTGGTACAAAGCAGTGGTGCTAGCAGTACTAATGTATGCTACAGAAACCTGGGCATTACTAGTACAAAGCAGTGGTGCTAGCAGTACTAATGTATGCTACAGAAACCTGGGCATTACTGGTACAAAGCAGTGGTGCTAGCAGTACTAATGTATGCTACAGAAACCTGGGCATGACTGGTACAAAGCAGTGGTGTTACCAATAGTAATGCATGCTACAGAAACCTGGGCATTACTGGTACAACGCAGTGGTGCTACCAGTACCAATGTATGCTACAGAAACCTGGGCATTACTGGTACAAAGCAGTGGTGCTACCAGTACTAACGTATGCTACAGAAACCTGGGCATTACTGGTACAAAGCAGTGGTGCTACCAGTACTAATGTATGCTACAGAAACCTGGGCATGACTGGTACAAAGCAGTGGTGTTACCAGTACTAATGCATGCTACAGAAACCTGGGCATTACTGGTACAAAGCAGTGGTGCTTCCAGTACTAATGTATGCTACAGAAACCTGGGCATTACTGGTACAAAGCAGTGGTGCTAGCAGTACTAATGTATGCTACAGAAACCTGGGCATTACTGGCACAAAGCAGTGGTGCTAGCAGTACTAATGTATGCTATAGAAACCTGGGCATTACTGGTACAAAGCAGTGGTGCTAGCAGTACTAATGTATGCTACAGAAACCTGGGCATGACTGGTACAAAGCAGTGGTGTTACCAGTACTAATGTATGCTACAGAAACCTGGGCATTACTGGTACAAAGCAGTGGTGCTACCAGTATCAATGTATGCTACAGAAACCTGGGCATTACAGGTACAAAGCAGTGGTGCTACCAGTACTAATGTATGCTACAGAAACCTGGGCATTACTGGTACAAAGCAGTGGTGCTACCAGTACTAATGTATGCTACAGAAACCTGGGCATTACTGGTACAAAGCAGTGGTGCTACCAGTACTACTGTATGCTACAGAAACCTGGGCATTACAGGCAGATCAGGTGAGAAAACTAGAGGAGATAGAAATTAAGTGCATGAGAAGGGTAGTAGGATGTACACCATGAGACAGATGAAGAAACCGGGTCATAAAAGTAGAAGCCAAAGTAGCTACAATTGTAGAAAAGATCAAAGAGAACGGACCACTGTGGTTCAGGCACATGTGCCGAAAACAGGGAAATGATCTGGTGAAGAAGATTTGGGACAGACAGGAGGAAGGTAAGAGGAAACAAGGGCATCTAACAGAGGTGGATGGATTGTGTGAGAAAAGATCTGCAACAATCAGGCATGAGCATTGAAGAAGACAGGAATTTGGCACTGAACTGCGAGAGAGATGGTGACAGTTAACATGCACCCTGATTCCATGTAGAAAATGGGAAGAAGGAGGTTGATGATGACAGTTGCAGTTATCATTTCCTGCAGCTTTAAGTCTTACTGGAGGCTATGGTTAGATAGTCATTCCAGTGGTCCTGATAGGCCATGCTTCATGCTCTTTAGGAGTCATTCTGGGATATTATCAGGGTCCATTCATGTGATGTTCTTGGCTTGTTGGGTGCATTTAGGACCTACTTCCTAATGATAGTTGGGGAAGGGGTTATGCCTTGCTTTTACTGTAAGAGTCTTCCAAGATCAGTGACTGTTTTCCAACTTCAGGTATGTACACTTGGCTTTTTACCTTCCTACACTCCATCTCGGACACGGTAGGTAATTCACACTTTGTACATACCTGTCTAAAGCTCTTCACCTTGCATCTAGCTCTTCCCTCAAGGTATCTGCTTATCAGAACCTGCACTCATGTTCTTTTCTGAATATACAGGCTGAAAAGCACTGTGACTGTTATTTAACTGGACAGCACTACCACCAATTTTTGTTGGAAAAACTCCTTGAACTTTTGGCACACTACAGTCACCTGACAACTTCAAATGTGTATCATACAGGATCAGAGACCTATAAACAGGGAATTCAGGAGAACTAAATGTGTAACCAGGATTTTGCTATAACAAGTCAAATTTATATCTAGATTCACTTGGGAGTGTACTGTCTTTTTTCTGTAACTCTGTTTCTGCAGCAGGAACACACACAGAGGTAGTGCTAGGCAATAGAAGAGAAATCCAATCCATACAAGAACCAGAAGACAACATTAAATGATTTTCTGATCTCTGCTGCTCAAGATAAGCAGCAAGTTTTGCATCGTCTTTCAATGGAAAGCTGAATTCTTTATGGCTAACAGCAGACTGCACCGGAGAAAAATTATTACGTTCTTTGCTAGGTATAGGATTTCCAGCAGGGCAAGGATGCATCTGTCAAGGCATAGCATGTCTAGAAATAAGCAGTTTTTATTGACAAAATTATTTGTGAAGCATCATTTGTCAACCAACTGTCACAGGATTAGCAGGAAGTTTATGTGGTTCAACCAATGTGGATGGGCTAGTGTGAAGGTATGGGATATTCTTTGGACTACCACTGTGCAATTGAGAACATCCTCTTTCTGAGGATGGCTCTTGGAGGGCTGTAAATTTGTCATACTGTAGTGAGGAACTTACCAGACTTCCTCTTCCAGAATCTTTAGAATGGAGTCCCCCTCCATGACTGTGCTGCAAGAGACAATCACGGGGTATTTTTTGCTAGTGCTGGAGTTGCATTACAATGTTGGTTGATGGATTGCTGGACTTCACTCACAAAAGTACAGTTTTGTACCTACCATAAATGTAGATGTTCGAGGATCCACATTGCTGCAGTCCTAACAATTGGGTAGTCCGCTGTCCAGTCGGCCCGAATACCAAAGTATATGGCTGACGTCGGTCAGGGCGCATTAGACTGACGTCAGTACGTCAGGGTACTAATGCGCATGACCGACGTCATATCCTCAGTCTTTTCTTGCCCCAGATGTCAGAAGACCCTGAAAAGATAAGGCCCAAAATCCAAAAACACCAAACATACCTGCACCAAAAATATGTACAATATATACAAACTCAGCTGAACATAACCTCACCTACACAACCACCCCTAACACAGAGGGGAAGGAGGGAGGGTAAATTGGACTGCAGCAATGTGGATCCTCGAACATCTACATTTATGGTAGGTACAAAACTGTACTATGTTCTTCATTCCACATTGCTGCAGTCCTAACAATTGGGTAGAATCCCAAAGCAGAGGTAAGGGAGGCTGGCAAATCATAAAGAAGCAGGAGCTGCTAACATGCCTTGCAAAATGGCTGTTGCAAAACCCGCCCTAGACTTAGAGTAGAGAGGAAGGTGGTAATGCTTGGAGAAAGTATGCACTGAACTCCAAGTAGCTGCCTCCAAAATATCCTTAGTTGCCACCCCCCTTAGAAAAGCTGTTGAAGTGGCAGTAGCCCTAGTGGAATGAGGCCTAATCCCAGCTGGAATCTCCTTGCCATGATGGGAATAACAAAATGCAATGCAAAACCCTATCCACCGAGAAATAGTTTGTTTTGACACAGGCTTGCCCTGAGAACTCAAAGCAAAAGAAACAAACAACTGCTGAGACTGCCTAAAATCCTTAGTCCTGCTCAAGTAATAACGCAATTGCCTGTGTACATCTAAAGTGTGCAAAATCTTTTCCCCTTTGTTTTGGGGATCTGCATAAAACGTAGGCAAATGAATAGTCTGGTTTAAAGCCACACTAGAAACCACTTTAGGCATAAAGGAAGGATTTGTACGTAATGATACCCTATCCTTATGAAAAATCAAAAAAGGCTCAACCGCCATAAGGGCCTGTAACTCAGAAACCCTTCTTGCAGAAGTAATGGCCAACAAAAAAGCAGTCTTCCATGACAAGTATTTCAGTTCAGCAGTAGCTGCAGGCTCAAAAGGTTGTAGAGTAAGTTTCTCCAACACAAAATTGAGATCCCAAGCAGGAGTAGGAGCTCTACGTGGGGGGTCTTATATTCTTTGCCCCTCTAAGAAATTGCTTGAACAAAGGATGTGAAAACAATGGTGGGTCACAATCATAGTGAGCTGAAATTGCTGCAGCATGAATCTTAATGGAAGAGAAAGACAAACCTTTGTCCAATAACTCAGTAAGATATTGAAGAGCCACACTCAAATTAGGCTCAAATCTCCAAATTCTTAGCTGCAGCCCAAAATATAAATCTCTTCCATTTTTCTGCATACACTTTCCTTGTACTAGGTCTTCTGGCTTCCATAATCACATTTAAAACTTGTTGAGGAAGTTGAGACCTGCTGCCTTTAAAACAGAATATGCCAGGCTGTTAGATGAAGAGAGTGAAGCTTGACATTGAGCAGACGACCGTCCTTCTGAGACAACAGATGTGGAATCAAGGGTAAAGGCCATGGGGGCTTCTTTACCAGACTCCTCAGTAATGGGTACCAGTGCTGCCGAGGCCAATCTGGAGCTATTAAAATCATCCTTGGCTTGTCTTGTCTGACCTTTAGAAGCACCTTTGGAAGAAGAGGCAGAGGTGGAAACGCATACACATGAAGATTTTTCCAACTGAAAGAAAGAGCATCCACTTTCCAAGCTGTATGATGAAACCTCTTTGTGCAAAACTTTGGCAGCTGGTGGTTTAGTGGAGAAGCGAACAGATCTATGTCTGGAGTTCCCCAGGACACTGTCAATTTTGAAATACATGAAGATCCAGTTTCCACTCGTGGGGATCCATGATTTGTCTGCTTAACACATCTGCTAAGGAGTTCTGTGCTCCTGGCAGAAACCTTGCCTGAAGAGTTAGTTGCAAGCTTAGCAGTCTCCCATAAAATCATTGCTTGCCTGCACAATGGGTAAGAATGTGTTCCCCTTGTTTGTTGATGTACCACATGACAGTTGTGTTGTCTGTTAGAATCAACACCTGCCCTGGAAGAAGTAACTTCTTGAAAGCCATTAATGCAAACTGGACTGCTAACATCTCCTTCATGTTGATATGTAGATGCTGTAGTCTGGCAGGCCACTTGTCTTGTATCCACTTTCCATTTAGATGAGCTCCCAAGCAATGTCTGAGGCATCTGTCGTTAGAATTTGACTCGCCTCTGGCCGGGTCACAGAGAGTCCCTTGTTTAGGTGACATTCCTGAGCCCACCACAAAAATTCCTTTCGAATGCAAGGTATTATTTGAATGACAGTGTCCAAATCCTGGCAGTGCTGTGTCCATACATTTTGAGATACCATTGTAGCTTCCTCATATGCAGTTTGGCATTGGGAAGCACCAGAATACAAGATGCCATGAACCCTAAGGCTTGAAGGACTGTCCTTGCAGTCAGCCCGGACTGAAGAGATAGTTGATGGAAGTAACTGGAAAGATTCTTTTGTTTGTCCGGGGTTAAAAGGCCATCTGGGCTGCTGTATTCAGTCTCACACCCAGAAAGCACATGTCTTGAGAGGGTACTAGACTGGACTTTATTTCGCTCACAGAATACCCTAGGCATCTTAGCACTGCTATGACATATTCCAAATGCTGTAGAAGGTCTTCCTTTTCTTGAGCCAGAATCAGGCAATCGTCCAAGTAAGGATAGATTTGAATTCCTTTTAGCCTGAAGTAAGCTATCACTGGAGCCAGAACCTTCGTGAATACTCTGGTTGCAGTAGATAAGCCAAAGGGCAATGCAGAGAACTGATAATGAGAATTTCCAGCTCGAAAACGCAGATACTTTCTGCAACTTAGTCTTATAGGCACATGAAGGTAAGCTTCCTTGAGATCTAAAGTTACCATCCAGTGATTCTTGCCCAGCAGAGGTAAAAGCTGTTGTAACGTCAACATTTTGAACTTGGGAATGTCCAGATAAGTGTTGAGGATAGATAAATCCAAAATTGGTCTCCACGTGTTCCCCTTCTTCGGTATTAGGAACAGGCGAGAATAAAATCCTAGGCCCCTTTCTGGCACAGGAACCGGCTGAATGGCCCCTATTTGGAACAACTGAGAAATTTGCTTGTGAGCCTCTTGTCTTTGTAGAGGAGGAATGTCTGGCATGCCTTTGAAAGGAGGCAAGGTATGGAAATAAAACCTGTAACCGTGGTGAATGATATCCAGAACCCATTTGTCTTGGGTAATTAAATCCCAATTTTCTTTGAAAAGAGAAAGTCTTCCTCCTAGAGGTGCCGCCAGGCGAGGGTACTGGCAGCTGAAAGGGCAGGTCATTGGGTCTGCTTACGAAAGGACTGACCCCTGCCCTCACTAGAAGCCTGAGCAGGTGAACTCCTGTCCTAGGCCTAAAAGCACCCTGAGCTCTGCCCCTACCACGTCTAGACCTACCTCTAGACTGGGAATCATAAGCAGGATAAGTCCATCCCTTAGCAGGCCAATTTCTACTAAACTTGGAGGCTGCACCTGCAAAAATCCTTAACAGTTTGCATAGACTTAGCCTTGTCCTCCATCTTCTTTAAAACTGCTTCCACAGGCGAACCAAACAACACATCAGACTGTAAAGGAGCATCCAAAATCCTTGTCTTAACATGCTCAGCTAAATTCTGATCTCTCAACCAGGCGTGCCTACGAAGAACAGAACCAGTGGCAGCCACCCTGGAGGAGGCCTGCACAGCATCAAAACCACATTGCAAGGAATGTTTACCCACCTGTTCAGACACATGAACTAAATCCTGCAACTCTTTACAGTCAATACCTTCCGCCAGAGCATCCACCTTAGATTTCAACTGTGAAAGAAGATAATTCTGATATTTTAACATGTGAAACTGACAATTCAACGCCTCATGGCTAAAGTGGAAGAAGTATACACTTTCTTTCCCCATCTATCCAAAGCCCTTGCCTCTTTATCAGGAGGGACAGGATTTTTAACAACTGAGGCCTTTACACCTTTAGGCCCCTGAGAGACAGTTTCGGGTCAGCCCTAGGACTCTTAAAAGATACTTATGAGCTTCAGGCACCCTATAATACCTATCCGGTTTAACTGGAGCAGGAGGCAAAGAATCAGGATTCAGGGAAGCCTCTGCAAAAACATCTTCCACCACATTCAAAACAGGAGGTATAGCTAAAGGCCTATGCTGGGGTAAAACAAGAACTCCCTAAGCCTTTTCCTGGAATCAGAGAAATCTTGGCCTTCCCATTTAAAATGCTCCCTCATGGAATGCAAAGTCTCTGAAAATGAAAAATCCTCCGGAGGAGAAGCTGAAGGAGTAGAATCATCCACATCAGAATCAGAATAAGTAGGGAACTCCTGCAAGTCTTCAGCCGAAGACTCAGAAGCCTCGAGCATTGCACAAGACTCTCAAACTCAGGTTCCACCCTAGGCCTCTTATCAGGAGGGGGCATAGAACCCCTTATCATAGTAATCAAATCTTCTGCCATTTTAAGCATATGTTTCTTAGGCAAGACCCTGAAGCAGTAGGAGAAACCCCACTGAAGCAAAACTTGGCCTGCCCCTTAAGGAAGCCTTGGGAACAGAAGGGAGGCCCTAACCACCTTAGGAAGTGAGGGAAGAACAGCCACCTGAGAAGCCCCTCAGCCTGGCCTACTTCCTGAGAGGAAACATCCTGTAACAGTAAAGTCTCTCCCTGAGATTCCAAAGAAACACCTGGCAAAACCACCGGCTCCACTGAGCCGTCTAAAGAACCGTCGACTGAAACTGTAGGTTCTTCCCCAATAGGTTTTGCTGTTTTGTCCTTGCGCTTTTTAGCGAAGCGGCCGGAGCATCCGGCGGCATTTTATAGTTACAACGCTTCCCAAACACTAACCTGGCACAGTCTAACCTTCTCTTAATAGTGCGTTTGTTAAATCTAGCACAAGAGCGGCATCCAACAACGCCGTGCTCAGGCCCTAAACAAGGTATACACAAAGTATGGTAATCCCTATGAGGTATCTGTTTCCCACAAGAAATACAGTTATTTACTTTTTCTGACATCCAGTTAAATACTGAGGCAAGAAAAACAAAATAATCCCAACGGGTACTTAGCCAACTTTGATTCGGTCTGAAACTCTGACTTCAGAAACTTTCAGAACGCCAACCTGCACTCGCAAAATTGCTTCTGCATCGGACCATGCGGCAAAAAAGACTGAGGATATGACGTCGGTCATGCGCATTAGTACCCTGACGTACTGACGTCAGTCTAATGCGCCCTGACCGACGTCAGCCATATACTTTGGTATTCGGGCCGACTGGACAGCGGACTACCCAATTGTTAGGACTGCAGCAATGTGGAATGAAGAACATCATAGGTCTAGCAGCAGCAGACCATGCACCTTCTGTGACCTCGCACTCAGATTGTCCACCTCGTTGCTTGTGGATAAACAAGACTTTGAATTACAACTAGATTCTGAACAAATACATTTTCCATATACAGGCTTAAGAACTGCAATCAAATGGGTATCAAGTTTAGAAGAGGAGAAATAATTCGAAAACAATAAACAATGGGAAGAAGTTTTGGAGGACGTAAGAGTTGTTGCAATCCAGAAAGAAGGTATATCTAATAAATTTGGTGGCACTGGATGGGAAAGAGCATATCAGAAAAATGATTATGTTTCTGACAGATAACGAGAAGGCATTCTTACATTTGTTATCTAAAATATGGGCAATAAGTTGAATCTGTTAAACGAGGACTATTATACAATAAGGAGGAAAAGGCTTGAATTGCATAAATTCACCTTATACTTAACTTTTATTATGTTTGTTCTTAATTATGCATCGTATGAAATCTGATCAAAATATAATGTCTCAGGTAATGTGGAAAAGCTGATCAGTCTGTGGAAAAATAAGTGGATTCAGGAGAATAAATAATAGTATAGTATTATGATTATTGAATGTCAAAGAAAAATATTTATACTATTCAATAATCTCTAAATTTTACTCCTTATATTTTCGCACTTTCGTAGTCTCTTCTTTTTCTCAGTGGCCCAAGGTTTCTTGGTCTATATAATGTTTTTTTATGAATCTGTTGCATTAATGAACATTAAGTGTGCATTTGAAGCTTTTGACAGTTTTTATTGTGAAAGTATTTTTCTTTACTCTAATTTGGCTCTTAATCTTTTTGTATATCTTCTGTCTTGAAATTCTGGGCTTCTTGCATAATAGTAACAATGCTGATTTTTTTTATTATCCCCAGTATTCCTCAATAGTCCACTCTGTTATCTTTAGGTTCTTTTTGGCCTATCAGTTTTTGCAATTTTTGTGGACTACTTCCTTCCTTCTGCAAAAAGGGGACCATCCTCTCCCTGAGCCTGGCCTAACCCCATTGTAGAAATGTTTGTGTCTTGAGGATTCAGCACTGTCATTTTTTTCCAGTCAGGGCACCAATGTGCCTAAAAGAATTGGGTACATTTTTATCCCTGAACTTGTGCACCCAGCTGTCTTTTTTTTAACCTTCTTCTGTCCATGATATATGCCATGTAAAATACATTGAATATATATCAGTGTTGCCTGGTGAGACTTTGTAAAAAAAAGTACAGTTTTGTACCTACCATAAATGTAGATGTCCGATAGGTATGCATCTGCAGTCATAACATATGGGTTGTCCTGCCTCAGGCAGCCCTTCGGTCGGCCGGATTCCAAAGTCTGGGTCTGGCCTCGGCTGATGTCGCACTTTCCCCGACGTCAGAGCTTCTGGGGTTTAAAAGCATCAGCCGATGCCATTTTCCTCAGTTTTTCTTGCCCCAGATGCCAGGTGCCCTCTAGGAAGGCTAAATTTGGATAAATGCAATAGAATTCCAAACATTTGCAAAATTATATATATATATATATATATATATATATATATATATATATATATATATATACATGTATATACAAACAAATACACCATAATAGATTCCCCCAGCTAGCTAAAAGAGGGGTAAACACCCTAGGAATACCACAGAGGGGTAGGAGGGAGGGTAAACCTGACTGCAGATGCATACCTATCGGACATCTACATTTATGGTAGGTACAAAACTGTACTATGTCCTTCAAGGATGCATCTGCAGTCATAACATATGGGTAGAATACCATAGCCAATCTGGGGGAGGAGGTACTAAGAAAAAGATGGTGTAGTTAAGATCCCCTGCAGGACTGCAGTAGCAAAGCCTGCTCTGGATCTGGAGTATAAAGGTAGGTTGTAATGTTTGGTAAATGTATGCACGGAGCTCCAAGTAGCGGCTTCTAAAATGTCCTTGATAGCCACCCCTCATAGGAAGGCTGTAGTGGTGGCCGTGGCCCTTGTGGAATGAGGCCTGATGTTTTCAGGAACTGACTTTCCATGAAAGGAGTAACAAAATCGAATGCAATTTCCTATCCATTTTGAAATTGTCTGTTTGGAAATTGCTTTTCCTTGCACCCCAGCAGCATGTGCTACAAATAGTTGGTCAGTTTTTCTGCTACTTTTAGTTCTGTCCAAGTAGTAGCGTAGTTGTCTGTGTATATCCAGGGTGTGCAGAAGTTTTTCACCTCTATTCTGTGGATTTGGGAAGAACGTAGGCAAGTGAATAGCTTGGTTCAAGGATACCCTAGATACCACCTTTGGCATAAAGGTAGGATTAGTTCTTAGTGTAACTCTGTCCTGATGGAAGATAAGAAATGGCTGTACTGCCATTAATGCTTGTAACTCAGATACTCTTCTTGCTGAAGTTATTGCCAGAAGGAATGCAGTTTTCCAAGACAGAAACTGAAGATCCGCTGTTGCTGCTGGTTCAAAGGGAGGAAGTGTTAGTTTCTCCAAGACAAAGTTGAGATCCCAAGCAGGTAAAGGGGGTTTTCTTGGAGGTTTGATATTTTTGATCCCTCTCAGAAATTGCTTGAGGAGAGGGTGTGAGAAGATAGGTGGATCCACATTGTACTCTGCTGAAATTGCTGAGGCATGAATCTTAATGGAAGAATAGGAAAGGCCATTGTGGAACAGTTCTGCTAAGTATTCCAGAATATGTGTCATGCTTGCCACTGTCACATCTAAGCCTTTTGATGTGCTCCAAATGAAAAATCTTTTCCATTTAGCTGAGTAAGTCTTCCTTGTGGAAGGCCGGCGAGCTTCCATGATAATGTCCTTCACTCTCTGTGATAAAACATTTTGTTTTGGATTTAAGGGATTTTTCAGGCAGTTAGCTGCAATGTTTTTAAGTTGGGATGCATGATCTTGAAATTGTTCTGCATCAGAAGAAGAGGCCATAGGGGGAGAGGCCATGGTTTTGCCTGTGACATGCTCCTCAATAGTGGATGCCAGTGTTGCCTTGGCCAGTCTGGAGCTATCAGAATCACTCTTGGCTGTTCCTCCCTGATCTTCAGTAGAACCTTGTACATTAAAGGAAGAGGTGGGAAGGCATATACTTTTAGAGCTTTCCAGCTGAAAGAGAGAGAGTCCACCCTCCATGCTTGTGGGTGGTATGTCCTTGAGCAGAATGTCCTCAGTTGATGGTTGAGGGGGAAGGTGAACAGATCTATCTCCGGCGTTCCCCATGCCTTTGTTATGAGTTGGAAGATGTCTGGGTGCAGCATCCATTCGTGTGCATCCATAGTAGTTCTGCTTAAGCTGTCTGCCAGTGCATTTTCCTTTCTTGGCACAAACTGGGACTGCAGTTGGATATTGAGTTTCAGGCATAGCTCCCATAGATTCATAGCCAGCCGGCATAGAGGGTAGGAGTGTGTGCCTCCCTGCTTGTTTATGTATCACATGACCGTGGTGTTGTCTGTCCTTATTAACAGGTAGCCTTGATGGAGGAAGGGTTTGAAAGCCTCGATTGCATGCATCACTGCCAGCATTTCCTTTTGGTTAATGTGCATGTGTAGCTGTCCTTGAGACCATAGGCCTTGGATACATTTGCCCTCCATATGTGCTCCCCATCCTCGGTCTGAAGCATCCGTGGTGATGGTTTGTTTTGTTTTTGGTTTGTTGAAAGGCAACCCTCTGTTGGACCGGCAGGCCTGAGCCCACGACAGGAATTCCTTTTGAAGGCAAGGAATGATTGGTATCAAAGTTTCCAAACTGTGACTGTGTTGAGACCATACACTCCTTAGATACCACTGTAATTTTCTCATATGCAGCCTGGCCTGTGGTATCAGAAGTATGCAGGATGCCATGTAACCCAGGGCCTGCAGGATTTTCCTTGCAGTAAGCTGAGCTTGTCTTGTCAGATTCATGAAGTAATCCGGAAGTTGTTTTTGTTTTTCTTCTGTGAGAAAGGCCATTTGGGTGGTTGTGTCTAGATCCGCACCCAGAAAGGTTATCCTTTGGGATGGAACCAGTCTTGATTTTTGGATGTTGACTGTGTATCCCAATGCCTGTAGTAGGTGGATGGCATAGGCCAAGTCTTTTATCAAATTTACCTTGTTGTCTGCTTGTATAAGGCAGTCGTCCAGATAAGGGTAGATTTGAATCCCCTGAAGTCTGCAGTGTGCAATTACTGATGCCAGGCATTTCGTGAATACTCGGGGCGCAGTAGATAAGCCAAAGGGCAATGCTGAGAACTGATAATGCTCTGATCCTGCAAGAAATCTGAGGTGTCTTCTGCAGTTTGGTCGAATAGGGACGTGCAGGTATGCCTCCTTGAGATCTAGAGTCACCAGCCAATACTCCTTGCCCAACATGGGAAGAAGTTGCTGTAGGGTCAGCATCTTGAATTTTGGCACAATGAGGTAAGTATTCAGTGCGGACAGGTCGAGAATAGGCCTCCATTGATTTTCTTTTCTTGGTACAAGGAATAGTCTGGAGTAAAATCCTTGGCCTTGCTCTGAAAGTGGCACCTTTTCTATAGCTTTCATTTGAAGCAAGTTGTTGATCTGCTTTAAAGCCTCTGCCCTCTGATTTGGTGGTAGGCTTGGCATTCCATTTCTTTTTGGCAAAGTGTGGAAGTGGAACCTGTATCCTTTGTCTATTATTTGCAGTGTCCATGTGTCCCTTGTAATATAATGCCAATTTTTCGAGAATAAAGCAAGCTTTCCGCCCAAGGGTGCTTCCAGTTGAGCCCTGGTGGGCGGAATCAGAGTAAAGTCATTGAGCCTGTCCTGGTGTAGTAGTTGTTGTTGCTGCTGTTGCACTACCTCTCTGGTTGGCAGGCTGCCACTGGCGGCCTCTGTAAGAGCCCCTAGATTGGCCTCTGCCTCTGGGGTGTCTGTTCCTGCCTCTCTGGGCTCTGTCCAAGTCTGGAAAGGACCAATTCTTAGTAGACCAGTTTCTGCTGAATCTCGGTGGTTGTACATGTAGGAAATCCTTAACTGTTTGCACAGATTTTGCCTTTTCTGCATACTTTTTTAAGACCTCCTGAGCAGAGGAGCCAAATAGATTTTGTTTCTCCATTGGAGCATCCAGGAGTTTAGCTTTAACATGGTCTGGCAAAGATTGTTCCTTCAGTCAGGCATGCCTACGAATAACTGCCCCAGTCATAGCTGACCTAAATGAAGCCTCCAATGCATCATAACCACACTTTAAGAAATGATTACTAACCTGCTGTGAGTTGTGTACCAAATCCTGAAGGGATTTACGGTCAAGGGGCTCAGGAGAAGAAAGCTTCTTGTTCAGTTCATCTAACAAATACTCTTGGTACTGTATCATATGAAATTGACAATTTAGTGCCCTGACGGAAAGAGTTGCAGAAGTATATACCTTCTTTCCCCATCTCTAAAGCTCTAGACTCTCTTTCAGAAGGTAGAGGATTTTTGCCAGTGGCAGCCGCAACCCCTTTAGGGCCCAGAGTAATAGTTTCTGGGTCCGCAGAATGGGCTTTATACAGATGAAAATGAGAATCCGGGACCCTGTAGTATCTATCAGGTTTGGCAGGGGCCGGGGGGAGAGTATCAGGGGCTGTACTGACATCATTGTACACATCATCAATTACATTCAAAACAGGAGGTATAGCTAAGGGCCTATGCTGAGGCAAATGTAAAAAGGTCCTTAATCTTTTTCTAGAATCAGATAAATCCTGACCTTGCCATTGAAAATGCTCTCTCATGGAGTGTAAAGTCTCACCAAAGGAAAACTCTTCAGGAGGGGAGGCCAAAGGGATAGATTCTTCTGCATCAGAATCCTCATAGGGCGAATAAGCCTCCTTCTGGTGGTCTGACAACTCAGAACCATCCGAGGAGTCATCTGAAGAGTGTGGGTCAGAAGGCTCAGTCCTGGGCCTTTTGTCTGGTGGAGGGTGAGAGGCCCTGTCCGGGTGAGGCTGTGAACCTCTAATTAAAGAAATAAGGTCCTCTGCAAGGCTGAGGATCTGAGAACTAGAGGAAGGCCTCTGGGATGTAGTCTTGGGAGGCAAAGCTTTAGAAAGTTTAGCAGCTTTAGCCCTAGAAAAGGCCTTATTGGACATGGAAGCAGGGGGCCTAGCTGCCCCATGTGCAGGAGTAGATATGTCCAAAGGTATGGTGTCGGACATATCCTGGGCACTGGTTTCGCAGTAGCTCGGTAGCCGACTCAGCCGGGCCTCCGGCGCGGTGGTCGGGTTGAGTGGATTCGATGAAGGAATCTCCAAGACTCGGTTTCGGCGAAACCGAGACACTCAGTGATAGGCCTTACCGTGGTTTCAGCGAAACCGCAGGGCGAGTGTCGGTCCTTGTCCTTCCGTTTTTCACCAAATGAGATGTCGGAGTCTCCGACGGCATTTTATATGCAAAACTAGCCCCAAAAAATTCCTCTGCAAACTCCGACCGACGTCTAAGAGTTCGCCGGTTGAAGGAAGCACAGGCTGAACAGGACGATACGTCGTGGTCTGGGCCTAAGCAAGGAAGGCAGTAGGAATGGAAATCCTTATGAGGTATTTGTTTCCCACAAGTTAAACAATTATTTACTTTATCTGACATCGGCTGAGGCAAGAAAGAGTCCCCAACGGGGTACTTAGCTTTTTCGAAGTTTTCGGTAGCTGAAATCACTGGATCTGACCGACCGGCACATGCGAACAGCTTCTGCTTCGGGCACAGCGTGGCAAGAAAGACTGAGGAAAATGGGGTCGGCTGATGCTTTTATACCCCAGACGCTCTGACGTCGGGGAAAGTGCGACATCAGCCGAGGCCAGACCCAGACTTTGGAATCCGGCCGACCGAAGGGCTGCCTGAGGCAGGACAACCCATATGTTATGACTGCAGATGCATCCTTGAAGGACATCAGGGTCTAACTTGTGAAGGTACTCACCCAGACTTGAGGGTAAATTCACTTCCAGCAATACTACTCTACTTTGCTTGCCAATTTTGATATTTCTCCATTCCAGTGACTGCGTATATGTGTACTGTGTGTGTCAGGGAAGAACGGTCGTATGTTCTGGGATCCTGTGGTAGTCCAGGTGCAGTGTTTTTCACGAAAGTGTGTTTTTCTGTAAATGCACTTTTGCTAAACTGGCCTCATCTATCTGGCATTGGATAAAGTGTATTTTTGAACAAAAGTACACCCATATAGATACAGACATATGCATACATGTGTATATATATATATATATATATATATATATATATATATATATATATATATATATATAGACAGATATAGATGCAAGTATATATTATGTAAGTATATATATATATATATATATATATATATATATATATATGTGTGTGTGTGTGTGTGTGTGTGTGTATCTCTGTCTACATATATATAAATGTATAGATGTGTGTCTATATATAGATATATGTTTATGTGTGTATGTGTATAGGGTATGTGTGTATGTGTGTGTGTGTGTGTGTGTGTGTGTGTGTGTGTATGTATATATAATATATATGTGTGTGTGTGTGTGTGTGTGTGTGTGTGTGTGTGTGTGCACGTGTGTGTCCATGTGTATATATATATATATATATATATATATATATATATATATATATATATATATATATATATACACACACACACACACACACACACACACACACATATAGTTCCCCTTCATATGATCTAATGTCTCTAAACTCGAAAGTCATAAACTGGAAACCAAAATCTCGAATTTAGAGAAACTCGAACATATGGAAGGGACAAAAAAATAAATAAATAACACCTTTCAAATTTTTTTGCAGGGGACTTCACCCCCCTGCAACCCCCACCCCCCCTACTTAAATATACCTACTCTGAGATCGCACTACAGTGAAGGAAAGGGAAATCTCCCATTCCGCGCTATACAAGTAAGCGCAAAACAGAAGATTTTCCATTCCTCCGCTATAGTGCGGTCACTTAACATTCACATTTAAACTGCTAGGGTACAGGGGGACCTGGCCCCCTGCAATAAGGTAAGTTAACTTTTTATGTTATTAAACCTAAGGCTCCCATTCACAATTTCGAGTGAATGGAAGTTTGAGGTTCTGGTCTCGAGATTATGAATTTTGAGCTTCCATCCATTCGATCTTGTGAAGGGGAACACACACATATATATATATATATATATATATATATATGTGTGTGTGTGGGGGGAGGTTGTAAATATGACTGTATGTGGATGCCTATGTACATATATGCATGTGGGTAAAAAAAATGTATATATATATATATATATATATATATATATATATATATATATATATGTGTGTGTGTGTGTGTATATATATATATATATATATATATATATATATATATATATATATGTGTGTGTGTGTGTGTGTGTGTGTGTGCATGCATGGGTGTGTGTAGAAGATGAGTGGTCATAGAGGGGAACCTATAGCTTGCAAGGAAGTGGTATTGGATTTTAATGTGGAGCTCAAGTGAACTGTCCTGTTTGACAAGCCTTATGGTATATTTATTATTTATTTTTGATGTAACTCGAGACACCTCCACCTTTAGTCCCTGTCTGTATAGTAGCTCCTTCATTGCTGACAAATATTGTACCCCCTTACAATGACACCAGAGACTAAGCCAATTATTGAAGTCAGTGATCTTCTATTCATATTGTGGCATCATTCTTGGAGAAGGTAAAATGCTGGTCAGTGCTAGGCTCATACCAGCTTGGGACACACATTCCAGCAGCTCAACGATGTCTGTCTTCATATAGTCTAGGGATGTATGTCTCAGGTCATTTACACCCACATGGTCTGTGACTGAGTTATACTGGTACTTGTGGTCCAGTGACCTGAGTACATGTGTAATGTGATATATCCTGGCCCCTGTCCATGACTTTCTCCAGACTCAGCCTGGTGAGAGAGCAATCAGTGTGTCTCACAATGGAGTCTCCAATGGCTAGAATGTTAGATTCTGTGGTGGCTTGCCTTATGGTCTTAGAAATGGAGGCTCCATGACATGTGGCTGTATGTGTTGATGTGGGTGTTTTAAAAGTGTATGTTCAGAGTTGTTGAGGGAGTTTGTTATGTGTACTTCATCTAGGAGGTCTTTGGGGTTTAGGTAGGTTACATTTAAGTGCCTCAGAATATGTGCGTCTATGTGTTTCCTTTGAATTGTGTGTGATGAGTGCAGGGTGTGTACTACTCACAACTGTATTGACATTAGAAGTGCTTTTATATGAGAGCTTTGCCTCCAGTGACATTGTGTAAATACATCTTTCACATACCATATCAGTTTGTTTGAAAATTTACTGGTTGTCAGTAAACATGAAACAATTTCTACATTGCCTCCGAGTTACCTTATCCACCAAGCTGGTAATGGAGATAGTGGGAAAGCCCATATCCTTGACTAAAGACACTTTTGTATTGATTAGACAGTTACAGATATTTATATTTGTTTTGTTGAGTGTACTCATTTGTCATTGTAAGAAGTTTTTGCACAAGACTGCAATAAACATGTTTTTTTTTGTTTGATAAGAAGCTGGAGCCTGAAAAAGTGGCCCACTCCTCTAATGTGGTAAACAGCTGCATATGTGTTAGCACAATCTGCGTGTATGTATATGTCTCATGTCTTTCTGTTACCTTGGAATTATGGACAAAGAAAAAAATAATTAGGGAAACGCTTCTGTATTAGGTACTCTTACTGGTGCTATTAACTCAAAATAACTTCTAAATTTAGGATGGATGGAATAAAAATATGAGAACACACTAGATGTGATCCTCTAAATTCAGAAGAACTGAGAGGTGCTTTTATGCATGTGTATTAGACCTTTATGGTTTATGCCTGAAAATAGATTACTTTTTGGTTTCATTAAATTTAATATGTATATGCATACATACATAGACACACATGCATAAATAAATGAAATATTTAGTAGCAAGACTTAAATAACAAGATGGAGGAGGGTTATACATGGTATTCGGTATCTTTATAGAAACCATGCTGTGAATCCTCCTCCACCCACCCAGTGGCTGTGCTTTTGTGTTGTAACTAGTGTTGATGTCAGATACAGGCTAAAATGATGTGCTTGTGTTGTACAGGGACCAATTTGCACCCATTTAAAGATCATCACTTGTGATTGTTCTTTCACATTTAATGAGATTGCTTGTTAAAGCTCAGGCCTATCCTTAGACAAATTTGGATATGAATATGTGAATAAATGATTTGGACCTTAACTGGTTGAAGAAATGTGTTATGAACTACAGCTGATCTAAATAATACATTTTTATTATTTATTTATTTTTATTTTATGAAAGTCAAGCAGTAGATAATATACTCAAACTCCTATTAGCAGTTTTCCCTGCTGGTAAATATAGCAAGGTCAGAAAATTAAACTTTGGTTAAGGTGTAGCTTTTCTAAAGAGAAGCTCATTGCTAATCAGTTTCCTACCTTTTCTTACATTCCACTATAACAGATTTGGGTTATTAAATGTATTCATGGATTCCAACATGTTTTTGTTTCACTGCTTTCTGAGGAAAACAATTTTATGCATTTTCAACTCACTGTAAGAAATGATAGGATCATAAGAACTTAACTAATAGCAAAAGAACATTTTTAAACCTAGCCTTTCATGCCCCAATTTTCATAATTATCATAGCCCTAGGAATAGAATTACTTTGGTATATAGGTCCTTAGGATCATAGGAGGTTACTAAGTTATCAACTCAAAGGTCATTTCAGGCCTAGCCATTTCACCCAATGTAATACCAGAGATAGTCTAGTCAATACCCAGGGATTGCATTTAATAATGACTGCCCATGTCCAGGAGGGTTCTACGCACTACCTCCAGTAAGAATTTATGGTACCCCATCCACTCATCCAAGCTCCTTTTTGACAGTGTCATAGAGGTGCTTTACTTCACACGAATTGGCAGCCTATTCCAAAGATGTAACAGTTGCTGGGAGACAAATCTGTCCCACCAGCACATCATATTCATGTTGCAGGCCATATTTATGTCCCTGGAACAGGTAGCTCTAGTCCCATTTGATTTACTGATGTGCAGCGATTTCATTAGGTTTGGGTCGGAGGTTGCTCTATAAGCCAGGCATAGGTCTCCCCTAAGAAGTCTGTACAATACAGAGTATGGTGTCGGGGACTTTAGTCAATCTGTGTAAGGAAAGTGCTGGAGTTCCTTGATCTTCTTTGTTAGAAACCTCTGAGGTGTCTCCAATTGCTGCAGGTGCTTTGTATGGTACATGCCAAAAGGGGCTTTATGCTCAATTATGGGCCTGAATAGTGACGAGTATAGGGGGTTATAACTGCCTTTGCTCTAGAGGTGATGTCTTTGCTAATAAAGTGTGCTAAGTAGAAAGCCTTCCTTAGTACACTAGACACATGGTGGTCAAAGTTAATGTCACAGTCTACTTGTGGTCCCTGATCCCTTACCATTTTGTTGGTACATAGGGTATTGTTGTTAATTTGATAGTGTGATAGGACATAGTTTTTACTGAAAAGAATGATAATGCATTTCTTTGCATTCGGTTTGAGACCACGCTAAGACAACAGTCATTGGTCTGAGTAAGACTATACTGAAGTACACTGACATCATTTGGGGATTCAATAATTGCACCCATTTTACAGTCATCTGCAAACCTGATCAGCCACAGACCCTTAGTTTGGTCCTGAGCTTCTGCAAACTATAAACCAAATAATTGGGGCCCAGCACTGACCCTTGTAGCACCCCACTGTTGGCAGTCTGTTGTTTGATGTACAGTCACCCATTTTGATAGTGTGTGACTGGTTTGTGAGCCAGCTTGCAACCCATCTCACAACAAAGGGGTTTACATTCAGTTTGCTAAGTTTATCGATAATGCCTGAGTGTGGGATTGTGTCAAAGACCGTCCCCAAGTTGAGGTATGCTATGCGCACTGATTTGCCCCGGCCAGTGGCCCTGGTCACATGTTCAAATACATATACCAGGTTTAACAGGCAAGATCTGCCCCTGATGAAGCCATATTGGATCGGATCCAGGGTTTGGAGGTTGCTTATGTCTTTATTTATGAGGCTCATAATGATCCATTCCATGGCCTTACAGATGAGGTTGGTCAGACTTATGGGTCCATGATTCCCTGGGTCTGTTGATAATCCACCTTTGTGTCGGCGAATAGCTGTCACTGTTCTCCATTCCACCAGAGCAAAGCCTGTGGTTAGCCTGTGACTAAATAGGGTATTTAATGTCAATGGTAGTTTATGTTTTAGTTTGCTTAGAAGACAACCTGGGATGCCATCTGGTCCCATATAGGCTGTTTTTTTTTTTGCTTTAGACAAGGCTTTAATGACCTGCTCTAAGATATATAGGGTGGGGGGATTAGGGGCAAGGCTTGTGATAATTTTGCAGGGGATAAAGGAGTGAAATTTTCACCATATCTGTCCACTAGCATATTTGCTATCACTGTGTTATCAGCGTGTGTAATACCATTAGTCTCTAGCTCCGCATACAGTTGGGTCGTACCTTTTAGGCAATGTACATAGCAGTAAAAGGCCTTATGGTTATCCTCGGCTGTGACTCCTAAGTTTTTATCAAAGTTACCCTTAGAGGATTTGACATGTTGTTGTATTTGCCTGTTGAGGAGGTTCCTTTTCCATTCTTGGGCCTCGCCTTAGTTTTCCTAGACAGCAGTGTTTCTGTTTGTTGAAATGTTTGTTGATGCTGAATGTCCACCAAGGTGGCTTGTTTTTTTCTTGGGGCTCTGGCTTTGATTCTGTCTGGTACAGCTGAGTCTATACACTTACACAAGTGATTGTACAAGGCTTCAGTGTAAGCTTTGGTATAGTTGTCACTTTCAGCTGGGTGTGAGGCTTGGAATGCATTTATACCTTCCCTTAGGAGGGTATAGTTTGCTTTGGTGAAGTTTTTAGTCTGACTTTGCCCTTTGCGAGTGCTGGTGTTAGTGCCAGTTCGAAGAAGACTGATCTGTGGTGATATTTAACTAATGAAGGTCCAACAGTTATGGTGGTGCATTTCTTGGTCATGTTAGTGAGAACCAGATCTAGTATCCTTGTTCCTCTAGTTGGGGTTTGAAGAATTTGTTCTGGGGCATTTGAGTTAAAGTCAAGGAACTTTTGTGCAAGTGAGTTAGGACTGGAGTAGGTTTCCCAGTTGATGGTGGGATAATTGAAATCCCCCATGACCAGAGTGTTTGGCTGTATATGGATTGACTCCAGTTTGGTCAAAATAGGGAAGCCACCTCAAGTAGTAAACCCATAACAAGTGGTGTAGCCCCTGGGATCAGTCTTTGGGCCTCTGCTGTTTGGGATATACTTCTCAGAGGTGCAGGCCAAATCTAGTGGGCTATGGCTGACCAAGTTTGCACATGACTGCAAGTTGGGTGCTGTCATCAATTCTCCTACTGATGTGGACATCCTCCAACAGGGTTTCACACAAACATATGACTGGTGCCAGAAACATGGCCTCAAACTTGAAAGCTAAAAACTGCATCCTCATCCGTTTTGGGGAGAGTGATGTCCTGACAAATTATCTCACTGACAATAAGGTCCTAAGCACGCAATCAGGCATGAGGGACTTGGGCACTCAGGTTGATAGCAGACTGACTTTTGCCCACCATATTGGCTTTGTTGTACAGAAATCTTTCTACATGGACCACCTTATTAGTAATGGTATCTCATCCAGGGACAAGGTTGTCATAACATCCCTGTATTCTTCCCTTATAAGACCCATTATTTTTTTTTTTTTTCAAAACAGGTTTATTGTTTTAACATATAAGAGAAATATCATAACAATTTTATACAAGTAATTAAAAATAGGTATTATTATAATATTCAACAAAACAACTAAAGTATTTACAAAGACATCCACTACAATCAGATCAATTAATTAAACTAAAATACCATGCTATTGAAATTAAAATTTTTTAACAAATTTTGTAAATTATCCCATACAATATAATAAGATGTTTTTCTATTTGTTCTTGTCCTAATTGTGTTTATTTCCATATGGCACACTATATTCATAACATTTTTAAATTCATTGAACGAAGGAGGTGTATCTGAAATCCAATTTCTAGTTATTATTTTCCTAGCCACTGCTAGAATAGACCATAACAAGCTTAAGCTTAACCTTTTAACACTTTGAGGTACAGGTGTGTTGAATAATATAAGAGATTTAGAAATAATGAAATTATCTGTAAAAAGAGCCTGCAAAAATTCATTAATTGACTTCCAGTATTCTTTCAATTTTATACAGTCATAAAACATATGAGCCCAGTCAGCATTAATTTCTACATTACATCTCTTACATAAATTATCTTTATTATTTATTTTATTCATCATCGAAGGTGTATAAAAAGATCTATGTAAAAATTTCCATGTATAAAGTCTCCAGACAATGGAAGGCGTAGTTCTATAAGCAGATTCCAATATATATTGTTTATCTTGTTGATTTGGTGGGTCCCCATTAATAGAAGTGAAATAATTCCAGTATGAATCTACACTGTAAAAGTTTCTTGTCTGATAATTGTATGTATGTATGAAAGTTTACCTTTATCAGAAACTTTATGTTGTAAATTTAATATCAAGTAATCAATCAGTGTTGGAATAGATTCTTTAACTGTTATAGACATTAGATCTATTTTATTAATGAGATGTTGTCTAAAGGTCTGAACCTCTAACCAGCAAGTTTCTCTTAGATCAAATTCTTGTTTTAAGAAATCTAGATTTTTAACTTTATTATCAGATATCAACTGATACCAGTACTTTAGATCATTATCTATAGCTAAATGAGTTCCTTCAGAAGTAGATGACAAAAGCATACCCTGAGTATACATTATAGGAATACAATAAAATTCCATTCCCTATACTTAGGGTGCATGAATATAAAGTTACGATAACTAATAATAATATTTAATGGGTAACAAACCATATGTTTAGGTGTAATAGGTGAAGTACAAAATTCCTTTAGTAACCATAACATGGAGTTATTTACAATCATATTTTTATGTGTTAAGGAGATTTTCATGAAGTGCATACTAATTAGCTCCCAATAATCTTTCCATTTTGTGACATATGACTGATCTATTAATAAAGTAATAACTTTTACAATAGAAGAGATAGTATATAAATTAAAGTCTGGAAAAGAAATACCCCCTTGAGACCAGCTATTAGTATGTTTCTTTAATGCAATCCTAAGTCTATTAGGTGCCCATAGGAAATTTAACATTAGTGTATTCAGTTTCTTGATAATTATTTTTGTAGGTGGAAGTATTATTGATTGTATTAAGTATAAAATCTTGGGGAATATTATCATTTTAATAATTGTAAGTCTTTCCTCCATAGTAAAAAACATATTATTCCAGGTAATAAAAAGGTTTTGTATATTAAGAAAACAGGTATTATAATTATTATATATAATAGATTTAATATCTTTAGATAGTATTATACCTAAATAAGTTATCTGACCTGAATTGGGTACATATTTAGTAAAATCACTAATGAGAATATTTTTTCGTATATATAGGTAGTATTTTAGTTTTTTCTTCATTGAATATTAAACCAGAAATACTTTTAAAATTCATCATGTTATCAAATAGAGACTGCATAGAAGAATTAGATCCTGCTGATGTAATTAGAACATCATCTGCAAAAAGTTGAATTTTGGATGTCGATTTTCATCTATTTCAAAACCCTCTATGTCAGTACTGTTTCTGATCAAATTAGCCCAAGGCTCCATTACTAAAGTGAATAATAGTGGAGAAAGTGGACATCCTTGTTTTGTACCTTTAAGAATGGGTATTTTTGTGAAACATATGTTCCTACCTTAATATAAGCCAACGTTCCTTTGTATAAATGCTCAATTAGATTTACAAATGCATCTGAGAAGTTTGTGCACTTCATTAAGGTAAACAGATAGTCCCAACTTACTGAATCAAATGCTGAACTTATATCAAGACTAATAAGTGTTAAATCTTTCTTTTTCCTATTTGTAAAATCTATTAATGTTAAAGTTCTTCTTATATTATCAAAAGTATTTCTATTTACAATGAAGCCTGTCTGATCTATATCTATAATGCCGGGAATGATTGTCTTCAATCTATCAGCAAAAATACTCATAAACATTTTATAATCAACATTAAGTAATGAGATGGGCCGATATGAAGAACACCTAGTTGGATCTTTATTAGGTTTTAAAATTGGCGAAATAAATGTATATTGCCAAGATGGGGGGGTTATTAACTCAGTTTGGGCCAAAATAAAAACTTTATGTATTAATGAATATGTACTTTTAGAAAGGATTTTATATATCTCTGGTATAATACCATCATTACCGGTGCTTTGTTTGATTTAAGCTTATTTATTTGTGTAATAACTTCTGTATATGAAATACTCTTGTCCAATAGTTTAATCTGTTGTTTATTAAGCTTTTTATTCATGTTTGTGGTTATAAACTCCTTTATTTTATCTTTAGGTTCCATGTTAATGTTATTATGGTTAATTTTGTGAAAGTGATTTCTAAATTCATCTAGTACTTCTGGTATACTAGAAACATTCTTCTTTTTCCTTAGAGAAAAGATTTCTTTGATATGGTTTTGTTTATTCAACCTTTTTGTTTTATTTTTAAGTCTATGTAAGTATTTGGGGCTTATTGAACAAGACAAAAACTTGTATTTCTCTAAAGTTATTTTAACTTTATGAGTTAAAATTTCTTTGTATTTCTCATTTAGTTTGTTTATTTCTTCAATAACTTTCTTGTCCATAATATTTTCTTTATTATTATGTTTATAAGAGTCTAATTTACTTTGAATATCTAACAATTCCTTATCCCAAGATTTCCTTTTATTATTATACCATCTGATACTTTGTCCATATAGGTATGATTTTAAGGCATGCCAAACATAAACAATGGAGACTTCAGGAGTATTATTTAAGTCTAAAAAATGTTTTATTTCTGAAAGTATATATTCTTTATAGTCTTTTAGTTGAGTTAAGTATGCTGGTATCCTTTTGATCTGAACATTATGAGTATTTTTTATCATGAATTCAAAAACAATTGAATTATGATCAGATATAGGACATGAAATGATTTTGGAATTAATTAAATCTGTTACCATCTGGTTAGAAATAAAGACCCTATCTATTTTTGATTAAGTTTTGTATCTGTTAGAAAAAAGGTGTATGGTAATGATTTTGAATCTATCTGATTATTAATATCATTCAAATGATAAGAATTAGCAAAATCATTTAAATGTTTTGCATTAGATGTAATTCTTCTTTTCCTATAGTGGTAGTATCACTTTCATGTAGTATACAATTAAAGTCACCAGCTAAAATAATATCTCCTATAGAGAATGATATGATCTTATCAAGATGATGTTTCACTGTATTAATACCAATTCCAGGTATCCAATATACATTAATTAAAGTGTAAGTCTTCCCATTAAGTTGTATTGTAACCATACAAAACATTCCTTTGTCATCCTGATAAGACTTAATGGTTTTAGGAATGGGCATACTTTTATTCCATAAAATAGCCACTCCTCTTTTTCTGAGTGTGCTCTGAACTAACCAATACTGTATATTTGTTTGTGGCTAGTTTATCAATATCTTTTTCAAGAGATGGGTTTCTTGCAGGAAGACTAAGTTGGCCTTATGCAAATTAATGTATCTTATTAGGCTTGCCCTTTTACATGGATTATTCAATCCATTAATGTTTAAAGAAATTCCTTTTAAAGATGTCATTTGGCATTTTTAAAACTTAAGAATCTTATGATCAAAATAACAAACAACAAGATAAGTAATGTTACATCTCCTCCTTTAGGTGTACCTTTAAATATAGCTGTATTTATTGAATCTCTTATGGGATTTCGTATAGGATTCAATTTTGTTTGTAGTGACAATGAATGTACAAAATATATTGTGGATTTCAAAACTATATACAAATAACAATGAACAAGTGAAAATAATGTAAGGATTAAACCTTGCATCCAGCCTGGAGTTATTAACTCCAACTTAGAGTAGTATTTACCACTCAAGTTAACCCCCTACCCTAAGCAGCAGTACCTCAGCTACCACCTTATCAATTTAATACTAGTTATATTTAACTGAGGTTAACAGTTTTAAATTCAATTATCTAGCAAGACAAGACTACACATTTGGTAAAACAGCATCATATAAACTAAAATAAACCTTTTTTTTTTTTTTTTTTTTTTTTTAAAAACTGTTCATACTACTATATACATCCATGTAATATAAAACACTTATATTCAAATAGCATTCAAATAATCTTGATGTTAGAAATCAAGAGGAGAGAAAATAAGTTCTAACATTCATTTAAATCAAAAACTTTGGCTAATATGATTCAGACATTACATATATTAAGAAGCATCTATTTTCTGTCGTGTAAATGCAATTAACAGCTTCCAAAAAAAACCTTGAATTGCTTGTATATGAGCATTTACTCAAACTCATTATTGTCAATAGAATAAAATATTGCATTCATAGAAATTGTTATAAATCATACTGCATAGTTATGCAGATTCTCAGAAACACTTATATACATATACACACACACACACACACACACACACACACACACACACATATATATATATATATATATATATATATATATATATATATATATAAACACACACACACACACACACACACATATATATATATATATATATATATATACACACACACACACACACACACACACACACATATATATATATATATATATATATATATATATATATATATACATACATGCATACATACACACACACTCACACACACACACATACACATATACATATATATATATATATATATATATACATGCATACACACACACACACACACACACACACACACACACACACACATATATATATCTGATCTCACTGAGTTGTGTCCTTGCCGAGCACTATCTTACTAGCTGTCCCTACAATAAATCTGTCTGCTTTATACAAAATAATGCACAGCAAACACATTTTAGTAACCAGACTTTACAACCATGCTATACTACTGCTTTAAAATATATCACATGACAATTTCTTCCAGAATAGAGTTATAAAATTATTTATGCTTGTCATCCGGATGAATTAAATGGGTTATAGTAATGTATATGTTTGGAACATAAGTTTTTAACACAGATTATTAAGCTGCTGTTAAGTAGATTTTCAAAAACACTTGAATAAATGTTTCATTTTCTATGCCTTCTAAAATATGACATTTACTTACTACAAGAAACTGTATCATTTAAACTCATTATAACTGACATATTTTATGAATTATAACATAGATATTTAAGTAATTATATAAAATAACTCACATTTAGATGTTAAAGAGTTCATTTTCCTTCACATAGTCGCATTTGTATCATTTCTATTTCCTGGTAGAGTGACATTTCTGAATCTGTGATGTGTCAGTGTGATATCTAGGTCAAAGGTGAGACTGGTTGCTTTCAGCTTCTCTGTGAGAATTCTGAGAGTTGAAGCTTTTGAAGTAGCTCATGGACACTGTGCATGAGACAGCCCACATCCCAGATTGTCTCTCTTAACATTTTGGCGGGAAACTTATTAAACCTTCACAATGTATTTTACAGGTTATTACAGCCTCTATGTAAGTGAAATTAAGCCCAAGATTATTAATAAGTAATAAAACTCAATATTTTTGTCCCAACTCAATTTTTATGCAAATCTTATTATTTACTGTGTCTACATGATCAAAAGCATTTCTATATATTAATAAAGAAAAGAAAAAGAGAGTAGAAAGTAAAAGGGTGTAAGGCAGAAATAAAAAAAATGTAAGAGAAAGCTATAAGAAGTACATACAATGGAATATTACTTACTGTTTATATTAACAGAGTTAAAAATAAAACATATTATTTACTATTATTTAGTTCTAATTATTATTAGTTAAAGCATGACAGATTATTTACAAACAAGCATAAGCAGTATAATCAAGAAAGTATAATTAGGAATAGCATTTGAAGAACATATAAACTTTTTACAAGGAATAAATATGTTATTATTTTATTAATCATATTTTCATTACTCTTCTCTCCCTGCCCTCCCCACCCTTTACCCACTACATAATCTAAATAGAATGTCATTGTTTAAACAAAGAAAAGAAGAAAAGGAGAAGAAAAAAAAAGATAAAGAAAAAAATGTATCAAATTACTGACCTTACTTCTCCTTTTCAGAAAGAGAAACAAGCTGAATCACAGCTTGCCATTAAATCTCCAGATATTTTGACTAGTTATGAAACAAAACATTTCTTTGCACACAGAGAATAACTTTGATTTAATCTTTTTCAAAATATTTGTGGCTTCTTGGAAATGCAGGAACTATATTTAAAAAGATTAATAATAAAATGATGAGAGAAAAAAAAAACATAGAACAAATCATTTGTTTTTTAGTCTCTTCTTCTTCTCTGAAGTCTTCCACGAAGTTTCAGTTGCCAGTCTCTTTAATGAAGGACTAGCCCATTCCATTTCCTGTATTTAATCCAAAATCTTATTTTTTTTGATAAACAGTAAAGCAGAGTCTAAGTCATCGAAAATTTTAGGACCATCAGGAAGGAAGATTTTAAGCTTGGCAGGAAACAGAAGGTATGTTTTAAACTGTGCTTTTTTAAGCTCCCTTATTAGTGGCAGAAAAACATTTCTTTTAGCTATTACCATGGAAGAATAGTCATTGTCAAAACACACAGTTGTCTCATTAATCTTAACAGGAGCTTTAGCCCAAGCAGATTTAAGAACCATCTCTTTATCAAAAGATGATAGAAATCTAACTATAACTGATCTAGGATAGTTTTTGTTAGAGTTAGTATTAGCTATAGATCTATGTGCTCTTCGATGCGAAAGAGAATGCTTCTAGTAAGTCTAAAGTTTTAGGGAGCCATGTTGTTAAAAAGAAGTAATATTGTTACCTTCAATATTTTCTGGCAGTCCAAAAATCCTAATGTTATTGCCTAGATCTATTTTCCAGGTCATCCAGCTTTGTTTGTAAATGTGTATTTTGTTTCAGCAGAAACTCAATGTTGATTTCCTCTTCTTGTATTCTATTTTCCATGCCATTCACAGCTTCTTCTATGCCTGTCATCTGGATCTTCTGTTGTTGCAGGTCTATATGTAACAAGTCTATTTGTTTTGTAGTTTTTCTTTCTAGGTGTCTTTTTTAGTATCCATTTTATCCATCTTAGCAGTAAGTTGCTGGATTATAATTATCAGAGACTGAAGTTCTTTCTTGATGCTGGAGTCTTGAGAATTTGTCTTACTGGAACTCATTTCAGACTGATAAACTGACAGGAAAATTTCCAAAGTGATTTCTGACAGGAATATTGTTAAGATTTCCTTTCTTTTTAGATATAGTTCAAGAACTATATAAAACAAACATATTTAGAAAGAAAATTACTTCAAAAATTAATTTTTAA